>NC_137205.1:7448025-7455525 GCF_960531495.2 Zeus faber
AACGGGGGGGTGGCAGTCCAACCTCCAACAGGTTGGCTGTGCTGTAGGCAACAGGTTTCTTCGTTTTGGGGGGAGGGGAGTGTCTTAATACCCAGAAATGGTACAAAACCCTGTTAAGTCTGTAATATCCAAAAGACTCGGGGGCGAATTTACAAAGAAATGAATTGCGGCCACCAATAGAAGCATGAATTGTGCATCAATTGCGTCTGTTATCTGCACCATCTTAGCTTCCCATTCACAAAAGATATGGCACAAGTGATATGCAGCGCAAACACGCCCATAAATTTGCCCTTATTTGCATCTGATCACAATGATCCATGTGGCAAAGTAAAACATCTGTGTAGAGCCATTACGCATTTACCCACCGCTCTGCATTTGCCTGTTAACGAATTATCACTCTTAAATAAATATAAAACTTTAAATAAAAGTCGGACAGTTGTTATTTTGATTTTTAGTATTTAATGAAAATGTGAAATTGTTAGGAAAACCTGCGGTGGTGCTGTGCCAAATCCTGACGGGGGCGGGGATTCGAAAATAATGGACATTGTCCAGCTTGAGGGGACCCCGACACCCCGTGCGTCATCCCTGCTCATCCCACACAGTAAATTTATTGCATAATAAATGCATAAGTGCATGTCATGAGCTCCGCCTTCTTCTACTTTCCCCTCCCTCTCCTTACCTGTCCCATTAGCCCAACTCCATTCACCTGCGCACACAGCTGTTCCAGATCTGTAATCTAACTACTATATAAGCCCCTCTCACCAGTCACCCATTGCCAGATTGTCTTTGATGCTTGCACCAGACTCTCCAGCGTTCTCCGGACTGATTCCCTGCTACCGACTCTGCCTCGCTCCGACCACGTATCCTGCCTGCCACTCCGCCTGTCTTCTGTCTGCACTCCTCATTATCGAACCTGCCTGTCCCCAACGATGTATCCTGCCTGCTCCCTGCCTGTCTTCTGTCTGCTCTACAAATAAAAGACATTACCAAATATCCCTGCCTGTCTTTGTGCTGCAGTCCGTTCATTACAAACTGTTCCATCCTCTTCGCTCTGCAGCCAAAACCTTCGCCTCCGAGGAAGCAGGGTGGCGTTCACCGTAAATCACCTGACGGGCCGTGCTCGGCTATGGGGAACGGCTGAGTTGGAACGACGCACACCAGCCTGCTCCTCCTTCCAGGACTTCGTCGCCAAGCTCCGCAAGGTGTTCGGGGTGACATCACGGGGTCCCGATGCTGCTGGTGGTCTCCTGGGTCTCAGTCAAGTGTCCCGCTCCGTGGTCGATTACACGATCGACTTCCGCACCCAGGCTCGACTGAGCGAATGGAACCCGGCAGCCCAGATTGACGCGTTCCTGATGGGATTAGCAGAATACGTGAAGGATGAGCTAGTTTCCCACGACCTGCCCACCTCTCTCGATGGCATCATTGAGCTTGCTTCCCGTATCGACCGACGCATCCAGGCCCGCCAGCGAGAGAGGCATCAGAGGCAAGTGGAGTGCCGCCCAGCAACCCGTCTTCGAGGTTCCTCCGGGCCGCCAGCTCTTCCGGCCCGTCAACCCACGAGTGAGGCCTCTCCCATGTGGGTTGGCCGGTCCAGCCTCACCCCAGAGGAGAAGGAGAGACGCCGGGTGGGGAACCTTTGCCTCTACTGCGGTCTAGCTGGACACTACATTTCCGGGTGTCCGGTAAAAGGGCACCTGGAAGCCGCCGCACCTCAGCCCCCCAACAGCTCCAGCTCCGCCCGACATGTTGGGGGTCCCCGCCGAGTCCCTCGACTTCAGGGAGGTCTTCAGCAAGGCCAAGGCGACATCCCTTTCCCCGCACAGGCCGTACCATATTGCCATCGACCTCCAGCCCGGCTCCACCCCACCCAGAGGCCGCCTGTACTCCCTGTCCGCTCCGGAGAGAGAGGCCATGGACACCTATATTAACGATGCCCTGGTGGCGGGCATCATCCGTTCCTCCTCATCCCCGGCGGGGGCGGGCTTCTTCTTCGTGGAGAAGAAGGACAAGTCGCTTCGCCCCTGTATTGACTATCGCGGTCTCAACAACATTACGGTCAAGAACCGCTATTCCCCTCATCTCATCAGCCTTCGAACTCCTGGAGGGGGCCACGGTGTTCACCAAGCTCGACCTACGCAACGCCTACAATCTGGTCCGGGTTCGAGAGGGGGACGAATGGAAGACGGCGTTCAACACTCCCTCTGGTCACTACGAATATCTGGTGATGCCCTTTGGTCTCACCAACGCCCCCGCCGTCTTCCAGGCCCTGGTCAATGACGTGCTCAGGGACATGCTCAACAAATTTGTCTTCGTGTACCTCGACGACATCCTGATCTTCTCAAGCTGAGCACGTCCACCACTTCCAGACGGTCCTGCAGCGCCTCCTGGAGAACTCACTCTTTGTGAAGGCGTAGAAGTGTGAGTTTCACGTCCCGTCCGCCTCCTTCCTGGGGTATGTCGTAGGGAGGGGGACCATCCAGATGGACTCCACTAAGGTCTCTGCCGTCACCACCTGGCCCGCCCCGTACACCCGCAAACAACTCCAGCGCTTCCTCGGTTTAGCCAACTTCTATCGGAGGTTCATCCGAGGCTACAGCACGATGGCTGCCCCCCTCACAGCCCTAACTTCCTCCAAGGTGCCGTTTCGGTGGTCCGCCACCGCCAACGACGCCTTCCTGGCCCTGAAGGCACGGTTCACTTCAGCCCCCATTCTGGTATTGCCTGACCCCGAACGGCAGTTCGTGGTTGAAGCGGATGCCTCCGACGTGGGAGTCGGAGCTGTTCTGTCCCAGAGAACCGCCTCCGACCAGAAGCTTCATCCCTGCGCCTTCTTCTCCAGGCGTTTAACCCTGGCCAAGAGGAACTACGACATCGGGAATAGGGAGCTTCTCACCGTCAAATTGGCCCTGGAGGAGTGGCGACACTGGCTAGAGGGAACCCATCTGCTGTTCCTCGTGTGAACCGACCACAAGAACCTGGAGTATATCCAGTCCGCCAGGAGACTGAACTCCCGTCAGGCCCTTTGGGCGCTCTTCCAAACAAGGTTCAATTTCTCCCTCTCCTATCGGCTGGGGTCACGCAATATCAAACCTGACGCCCTGTCCCGGCAGTTCCAGGAGGAGGAGGAAGATGCTGCTGACCCTGACACCATTCTACCGTCCTCTCGTCTAGTTGCCACACTCACCTGGGAGGCGGAAGAGAAGGTCAGAGCTGCCGCCCAGGACCAACCTGGACCCAGCGCATATTCGCCCGACCGTCTGTTCGTCCTGCCTGACCTCTGGTCCGAGGTTCTCCAGTGGGCCCACAACTCCCGACTCACCTGCCACCCGGGGATCCAGCGGACGAAAGAGGTCGTCCAGCGTCGCTTCTGGTGGCCCTCCCTGGGTGAGGACGTCCGAGGGTTCGTCAATGCCTGCCCCACCTGTAACCAGCACAAACCCTCTCTTCCTGCTTCTGCTGGTCTCCTAAACCCCTCCTCATCGCCCCTGGTCTCACACATCGTTACCGGTCTGCCACCGTCTAGCGGCAACACTACCATCCTGACCGTGGTGGACCGGTTTAGCAAGATGGCTCACTTCGTGCCTCTACCAACTCCCGTCGGCCAAGAGCACCGCCAGGCTATTATTGTACCACGCCGTCCGCCTCCATGGCATCCCGGTAGATGTTGTATCCGACCGGGGTCCCCAGTTCGCCTCTGTCTTTTGGAGGGAGTTCTGTGCGCTCCTGGGGGCCACCGTCAGCCTCTCTTCACGGTACCACCCCCAGTCCAAAGGCCAATCAGAGCGGAAGAAACAGGAGATGGAGACGGCCCTCCGCTGCATGACATCACAACACCCGTCGTCCTGGTCCGAGCAGCTTTTGTGGGTGGAATATGCCCACAACACCCTGACCAGTTCGGCCGTGGCCTCTCCCCCTTCCAGTGTGCCTACGGCTTCAACTGCCTCTGTTCCCGGCCCTTGAGAAGGAGGCTTCCTGCCCGTCCGTCCAGGCCTTCATTCGCCGCTGCCGCAGGACCTGGACCCGGGCCCGGGCGGCCCTCCTCCGAGCCGCAACGCCTGTGCCGCCAACCATTGCCGCTCCCAGGCCCCGGAGTACCAGCCGGGCCATAAGGTCTGGCTCTCCACCCGGGACCTCCCCCTGAAGGTGGACTCTAAGAAGCTGGCTCCTCGGTTCATCGGCCCATTTAAGATCGAGAAGGTCGTCAACCCGGTGGCAGTGCGGCTCAAGCTCCCCAGGTCCATGCGCGTCCATCCCACCTTCCACGTGTCCAGGATCAAGCCAGTCCGGGAGAGTGCTCTGGTCCCCTTGGTGACTCCTCCGCGCTTCATTGACGGGGGTCCTGCCTTCTCTGTCCGCCGTCTCCTATGTTCCCGCCGGCGTGGGAGAGGCCTGCAGTACCTGGTGGATTGGGAGGGTTACGGCCCGGAGGAGAGGTCCTTGGTCCCTGCGAGGCACATTCTGGACCACACCCTCATCAGGAGGTTTCATCAGCGCCATCCTGACCAGCCCTCCAGACCTGGTGAACCCTCCCGACCGCAGACCCCACCACCTCTCTTGTCTGCGTCCTCCAGCGATGTTTCAGAGGCGGAGGATGTCGACCCTGGGGGTCCCTCCTCTGATGAGGACGTGGCCCATTTAGCGGAGGACGAAGAGATGGACGGGGTCTCCAACTACTCCGATGAGGATCACGTAGCCCATTTAGCGGAGGACGTGGAGATGGACGGGGTCTCCGTCAACTTCCTTTTGGAGTGTGTTTTGAAAACCAGACTGCTGCCTGTTCCGCTATTGACAGATGCGGTGACAGTAATAAGAATTATAATAATAATGGCAAAATATTATTTACAGATCACTGGGAAGTCTGGGCCTGACACCCCTTATAAATGCGCTTCAGTTGCACCAGCTCTCTGCAGACGATCGCGCAGCGGAGCATTTTTTTTGGGGGGTCTCCCGCAGTTACCACCAGGTCGCTACAGATGGTAATAGCTTCACTCTGACTGTGTGCAGCTATTAGTGCCGTGTTTGTGAAGTGGACGCTATTTGCAATGAGGCTCATTTGCATAGAAAGGGGCCAATTTTGCACCAAATGTATGAAAATAACTAATTTAAATACGTGCAAATAGCACCGGCGCACCGAGACACTATTTGCTTGGCATTGCAATTAACAGTGCATTTCAGCGTTTGCAGGTGCTTTGTGAATCAGACGCTTGCTTTTTCTGTTATTTTGCACGGGTTTATCGTTTTGGGAATTCACCCCTTAGACCTTTAGAAGTACCCAGTCTCTAGGTTGTGGTTAATTTGACTAACGCACAATAAGTCGGTTCTTTGACTGCTTTTTATGGATGAAAGGCCTCTGTGCTACTTCAACTAGTGACGAAAGGTCAAATACATTTTTCTTGGATTTGGTTCTTTGCAGCACAAAGAGTCTTCCACTTTTCAGACACTTGGTTCATTTGATTCAGTTTATTGCAATGCTCCAATTAAATGAGTGAGGGGGGGACTTCTGATAAGTTCGAAGAGTTGTCTAAATCAAGTCACATTCAATAGGAATTATGAAAATGCCTTTTCCCACATTTATTTAGTCCTGTGTAATTATTATCAGTTTGCGAGTTGAAGATTCTCTCTCTCTAACCCTAACCTAAGCCGGTTGCTTTGGGTGCGTTGTTCTCTTCGTTCACTAATAGGGAGTCAGCCTATGAATAACTGAATGTCAAACAGATTGACTCCCACGACACTGCAGATTGTGCGGTTTAACGCTTTTGGAATGTTATCACGATTGCACGATTGCTTTTCACAAAACCCTTGTTCATAGTACATAGTGCATAGTGCATAGTGAACTAAGGAAAACAGCGTTGAATCCGTTAAAAAAAGGTGCGGACGTTCAGCAACAGGAGTATACTGGACCCAGCGGGGGTGACCACATCGCTCTTGAGACTGCGGTCTATGACATTTTATTAAGGAGCCGTCTCCATAACTGGCGCGGAGTGGATGCAGGTTAAGTGGATGGAAGGACTTGGTGGATGATAATGGCTAAAAGGATGGAGTCAGCAATGACTGACAGCTCTGGCCCCACATGTCTGTCCTCCCCCCCTCCCCTCGTCCCACACACACACACACACACACACACAAACACACCCCTATTGATGTTTTAACTGGCTCCTTTAGATTAAGTCATCAACAGAAGAGGATACTCAGCTGAGGGTCATATTGATTGACTATCAGTCCCTCACCATGCATGTGTGTATATGTGAATGTGTGTTTTTGTGTGTATACTGCGAACCAACAATGCATATTCATATCCTGAATACACTACATAAAGGTGGTTCTAGCTTTACTAGTTTTCTGGTATTTTATATGGGTCTGATAACTGGCTAAAATATGGTGTGGGTGTAAAATACATCACCAAAACAAAAAAGCATAGAAGCATATTCGATAACTCCGCCTGTGAAAAATTGATTATTTGTCAATAATTACGTTCAAATGAGCCCAAGTCGACATCTACACCATTGAGTAAAAGCAGTGGATCATCCCATGCCAGAATGTTTTGGAGTCAGAATGAGTATCGGTAGTGAAAACGATTGACCTGTCATCCCTTGTGTCTGTGTGTGTGTGTGTGTGTGTGTGTGTGTGTGTGTGACTGATGGTGAGACTAAGATCTTGGCTCTCCAAAGGGAAGAGCTGGCACTGGGAGCGAGCTGGAGGGTTACACACACACTATGCTTGGGCAGATTCACGATTAAATCGTCTATCGGAGATCGATTTCGTCTATCGGCCGTCAACTTTGTCTATCGGCGATCAACGCCATCGATCGCGATTGACATTGATAACAGACGTGTTTTGGTTTTTTTATCCGCCAGGAAAATTCCGAGCATTGAAACAGTGTAAGTGCAGTTTACCGTGTTCTGAAACTGTAGCAGAGAGGTACAGGGGGAGAGGGCGGTAGAGGGAGAGAGGGGGCGGAGGCTCTCCCCCTTTCCGCTAAGAGCTGTTCGGTAACCACTGGTGATCGGGTCTCACCTCCACTCTACAGTCCCGTACAGAGACTTTGAGGGGCAGGTGCTGCTATATTATATAATATAATCTCATAGAGAAAGATGGAAAATGAAAAACAGAAACCCGAGAGTGGAGTGGCTCCCGTGCCTTTCTTTTTATTTTAGATCTATTTATTTGTCTGAAACAAAATTTTTAAACAAAACTGAGTTAAGGGACTGTCCCGCTCCGTTCTGTTCCAAAAAAACCTGTGTGCCGTATGGGACTTCATTTAGTAAAAACTGGATGTTTTTCTGTAAATACTTTACTTGTAAATAATAAATCCTGAACTTTTGGAGCGGGGAGACTGTATTTGCCACATTACATTACGTTATATGTGCACGAGCATGCGCGCACCCCTGATAAAATCGTATATCGCGTATATCGCAATCGACGATTGGAATTTTACACGATCGCCCACAGACTGATGATGCTTATTGGCACGGAGTGGTTGGTGTGTGCGGACGACCT
>NC_137205.1:7460525-7480525 GCF_960531495.2 Zeus faber
ACACAGGCAATCAATCAGCAGCGCGACGCGAGCAACGGCGGCGCGGCAAACAAACAGGGAGGCTTTATGGAAATCATCATGTTATCGACGCAGAGCGTGTGGACTGACAGAGCTTTATGGTCGCGCTGGTGGGGGGCGTGCGTGCGTGCGTGCGTGCGTGTGGGGGGTGGAAACAGCGGAGTCTGCAGTAACGTTAAGAGGTAAAAAGAAGAGGGGGGTTGGCGTGCACTGCTGCTTTTAGCGCAGCATTTCCCCCTTCTCTCTCTCTCTCTCTCTCTCTCTCTCTCTCCTCCGCTCCCGCGTTTCCCTCCGTCTATCCATCTGTCCTTCGTTCCAGTTGCTCTTTCTCACCATCCTCGTTTTCTTTGATTTCTATCTATCTATCTATCTATCTATCTATCTATCTATCTATCTATCTATCTATCTATCTATCTATCTATCTATCTATCTATCTATCTATCTATCTATCTATCTGTCTATCTATCTATCTGTCTATCTATCTATCTGTCTATCTATCTGTCTATCTATCTATCTATCTATCTATCTATCTATCTATCTATCTATCTATCTATCTGTCTATCTATCTATCTATCTATCTATCTATCTATCTATCTATCTATCTATCTATCTATCTATCTATCTATCTATCTATCTGTCTATCTATCTATCTATCTGTCTATCTATCTGTCTATCTATCTATCTATCTATCTATCTGTCTATCTATCTGTCTATCTATCTATCTATCTATCTGTCTATCTATCTATCTGTCTATCTATCTATCTGTCTATCTATCTGTCTATCTATCTATCTATCTATCTGTCTATCTATCTATCTATCTATCTATCTATCTATCTATCTATCTATCTATCTATCTATCTATTTATCTATCTGTCTATCTATCTATCTGTCTATCTATCTGTCTATCTATCTATCTATCTATCTATCTATCTATCTATCTATCTATCTATCTATGTATCTATCTATCTATCTATCTATCTGTCTATCTATCTATCTATCTGTCTATCTGTCTATCTATCTATCTATCTATCTGTCTACCTATCTACTGAATATAAGGTGGAACAAGAAAAAAAAATACCCTTACGCCAGTAAGAGAGATTTCCAGGTAACTTCTCTGTTGTGGAAAAAGGAGATATGATCACGCTCTCAGTTCGTTTCATATTTTTTATTTATTATTTATTGCATATCTATGCATTTGATATTGTTGCGACATCTGGGTCAAATTAAGCGCATAACAATTTATGAAAGCTTAAAAATGGTTGTACTAAAAACGGAAGGCTGCACCTGAATAAAATGCTAATTATGTTTTTTTGATGTTTTGACTTCATACCTCCGTTATTGTAAACTATGATGAATATCAATAAAGGTTTTCTCTTGGCAAAGCAGTGCATTGAAAAAAACCCCAAGATTCTTCAGTGCAAAGCTCATCTTATGGACTTTCAAACTATTTTGGCTGTGCATTCTCCCCCACTGCAGCTACCTGCCTCATCCGCTGATTTTTTTTCTCTCTGCAAAGTGTATTTATTATGTGTTTTGATGCACATGTTAAATAACAACAATGTGCATTTCTATTCCTGGGGGGGCTTAAAAGAGCCCCGAACCGAACCCTGTTCAGCCCTGGGTCACACCGGGGTTAATCTCATCGGGTGAAAAATCAAACACAGCCTTTTGAAAGCTGTGTTTGTTTTTTTCAAAAGGTAATGTGCTCGCCGCAAAGATCACCTCCCACGGAGTCATTACGTTTCTGGGGAAAAATGGATCAAGGGCTGATGGAACCCCCCTCCAGGGCAGGATTCAATAGCCCAGGCCTAGCACTTGGTCAGGATGGAAAGGGCAATTTTTTCGTGCTTACTTATTAGCGTGGCATCTCACCCCTCCTCGCCCCCATCACCACTGCGTTTGTATGGAAGCGTAGACCGTGTAGCCAATTTGTATATATATATATATATATATATATATATATATATATATACACACTGTATGAATGTATGTATGGATGTATGCATGCTTGCATGTATGTATATATATATATATGTATGTTGCTATTACTGTCTGTATTTTGGTATGTATGTATGTATGTATGTATGTATGTATGTCGGTATTAATGTATGTTATCGTGTGTGTATGTATATAGGGTTAGAGTTAGTATGTAGTATGTGTGTGAAGGTATGTTCGTATGAATGTATGTTTTTCGGTATGTACGATAGCGTATCTGTGCGTATCTATGGAGAATCTCTAGGGGGATCCGTCTGACCAAGCAATGTTTTTCCAATCTTCCAACATCCAGTTGTGGAAAGCAGGTGCAAGCTTCACTTTCCTGGTCTTCACTGACAGGAGGTAAACCTCTGTAAACTCTAGAGAACGTTGTGGATGAAAACTCCAGCACATTCTGAAATACTCAACAATGGCACCAGCCAACAATCCTTCCACTGTCCAAGTCACTAAGATCACATGTCTTACCCATTCATGATGTTTTATGTGAACAGCAAATGAACCACTTGACCATGGCTGCATGCTTTTATGCATTGAGTTACTGCCTCATTATTCGCTGATATTTGCATTAGCGAACAGGTGTACAAGTGTACCTAATATAGTGGCCACTGAGTGTTCAACCCTATTCAAGCAATTTCTTTATGAAAGGACTATAATCTGGGACAATCTCTAGCTCTCATCAAAATCAGAATCAGAGTCTACACATACACGGAATTTGTCTTGGTGTACAGTGCATACATGAAACAGAAATTGAAAACGACAATATATATATAAGAATATGTCAAATAAGGCTGTTCTTTTTTTGTGTTTTTATTTTATTCTAATTTTTTAAATAAAGCTGTACAGTTTGTGCAGGAATGTGCAAACGTTTCGTCTAAAGTGTAACAGTATGTGCAATGTTTACGGATAAGAGTCCAGAAGGATGAGGAATGTGCGTTAATGTAACGCATTGACATTCCCATTCAATGTAAGGCGTACAGGACTGTGTAGTGTCTATGGGGGGAGGGGTGAGGGTCCGTTTCAGTGGTTGTGCCGGGCCTTGTTGATGAGGCCAGATGGAGACGGGAAGAAACTGTTCTTGTGGCGAGAGGTTTGACCTTGTTTGATCGCAGCCTCCTGCCGGAGGGAAGTGGTACAAGCAGTTTGTGTCCGGGAGTGCACAATCAATCCATCTATGCATCTATCTTAATATCTTGATATGTGAATAGTCTTTTCTTAGGGGGGAGATGGGAGGACAAGATTGAGCTTTAGAGGAACAATTTGTTTGAACAATTCAGTATTCGTTTCGCTGAAGGTCCTCTTTGGGCTTGGTTTGATTCCACTTTTTATAGGCTTACTACAAGCTGCCTGGCAGCACAGCGTCGGATGCGCTGGTATGGCCATGTCAAAAGGCTCCCCTCGGATCACCCTACTCACCCTATCCTCCACTTCCAACCTAAAGCTGCAGGCTGGAAACGCCCCCGCGGTGCCCCCCGCACCCGATGGATTGATGCCATCACTAGGGACCTACACCAAATGGACCTGTCGCTTGTTGAAGCCGAGTCCCTAGCACTGGACCATCCCAAATGGAGAAGATTGGTGAAACTGATTGGCTCTACGCATGGTGTCTCGAACGACACCACCATAATAACTTTATTTATATTGTCATTGTGAAACAGAGTATGCCCAGTCAAAGTGGTCACAGGCAGACTAACAACGTAACCTCATAAACACATTAAATTCCCACGGAAGTCAATCAGTGGCCACCAACAGTTCCACGCACCCTTCCCTGTTGCTGCTGAAGTGTCCTTGAGCCACGCAAGACAGAGCTTGACTTAATGTCAATCTAAACGGGCAACAAATGTCCCGTTGAGTGCGTTTCTAGTTCTACAAAGGATTCCGTTACATAGGGCCCATTTCGGATATATCGTGATGGGTGTGGTGGGATGGGAGGGGTGGGGCGGAGAAGGCGGAGAAGGGTCCAAAAGGTTTTGCTGGGTCGATGACTCCCCTGAGCAAAGCCCCCTTCAAATGTCATGTTTGTCATGAATAAATAAAAGCCACCAGAGGGCCGAGGTGACACGCACGCACGCACACACACACACCTTGTTTGACCCTCTGTATGTTTGTCTGGATTTGTGTGTAAGTGAAGTGTGTGCATGTGTGTGGGGATAGGCCCTCCGCCCAGAGATTATCACACACACACAAACACACACACACACACACACACACACACACACACACACACACACACACACACACACACACACACACACACACACACACACACACACACACACACACACGCACGCACACTTCACTTCCACCGTGTATAAACTTGGAAGTTTCAAATATATCTATATATCTTTATTGATTGACTAACATTAGCTAAGCTCCAACTAGCCTGAATTGTTGGTAATACACTAACGTAGTGAGATCATTAAGCATGTTATAGAGAACATATAAATAGACTGCTTTTTTGGCTGCTTTTGCTAGTGGCTAGTTGAAAGTTTGCATTGATGTGAATTTTCCCTCCTTTTTTTTAACTGGATTTGAAATCCATGAACCTTTCTATTATCATATTACATTCCACATTACATTATCTTGCTCTCACTTCATGCATGTTTTGCAGACAGAAAGCCAAAGAATCTGTGTTTTTCTTTGTCATTTTTAACCTGTGCTGTCAGCATGCTGGGCATACAACACAGAGTATTTGTATGCCATTGCATCTCGGACAGAGTTAGTCTGCAAGTGGATTTCAAGTTCTCAACCTGCAATGCAACTTTTTATAAATTCTTAAATCATCAAGAACTGCTGCAATAACTCTGTCCTGTGGACAACCTGCGGAATGACAAGAGCACAGTTTTTTGTTACACAGAACCACCACCAATCACCCTTTTTGGAGAACCATCTTACCATGTTTTGGTCTATAAACATCAATCACTACTCAAAGAGGGGGAGATTCACCACGTGTGAGATAAATAAACATAGAACCAAATAACATGTACATGGAAAAACAAACTTAGAAATATCAGATGAAAACATGTATCAACGAAACCGAGATGATTAAGTGGAACAGCAGTTCAGCATGTGGCCTATTCCTGTGATAGTTATGACAGTAAATGAGGGGGGAAAGGAGAGCGATAGGTGTGTGTGTGTGTGTGTGTGTGTGTGTGGGTGTGTGTGTGTATGTGTGTGTGTGTGTGTGTGTGTGTGTGTGTGTGTGTGTGTGTGTGCATATGAAGTGTCCACCAGTGAGTGTACAGGACTTATCCCGATTGGTTCCGGTGTATAAGGTCGGTATTATATAGCAGTGCCTCAAAGCAGCGGAAAAGGCCCTGAAGCCACCCTTGAGGGCTGAGGGCCGGGGTCTTACAGACACCCCATGACCGCAGAAAAGCCTGAGCACCCCCCGCCCTACAGCCACAGCCCCCAGAGAAGCAACAGCCATGCACTGTCCGAGGCGCATAACCCAGTCCCAGGGAGCACCAGGAGACCCTGCACCCCTGAGGCGCACATATACAACCCACCCCCATGAGCAGGCACAAGACGCAGCCGCAAGCACAGAACTGGGACCGCTAACGCCAGGCACAGACAGCAGGCCCGGAGCCAGGTCCCGCGCCGACAGACCAACACCCCGCCCGACCCACCTGAGCCAGCGGGCCCCCCATGCCCACTAATGCCCCATGCAAGGACGAGGCCCACCTCACCGCTAACCGGCAGGCCGCCAGATATGTAGGCCCTCAACCACCCCCGGCACCCGGGGCACCCACCACAGAGAAGCCGCGCAGCAGGAGCAAAGGCCACCCCCAGCACCCAAACCAACACCCACGACAGCCAGCAGCCTCCAAGGGGCCCCGGAAGGCACCCGGCAGCACTCTCCACAGCCCCGCCAGGTCGCAGCACGCCAGAAACCACCCGGCACCAGACGCAAGCCGCTAGGACCAGAACCCAGCCAGCAGGAGGCCCATCCAGTCGCCCCCTGACCAACCACAACCCCACACCAACCCACCAGCACCATGCCACCCCGGAAAACCTTAGAGCTCAATGTGTGCTGTTGGCATTTGCAACTAAAATTGCATGCTGTGGAGGTGTGAGTCCTCCAAGCATGTTGTCCCCACATCACTCGCACCTCTACTGCGCCGCAGACCCTGGTCTGGTGGAGTGTTGTTTGGAGAAAGATTTATGTCTGACTGTATGTGTTCTAAGCTAATATGAGTGGTATTAAAATTGCAGGACAGACAAGAAGCACGTCTAGGCAGAAGAATATGTATTTTCTACCTAATGAGGCCATGATAAATCTGTTCCCTTTTGCATTCCAGGGGTTATTTTAGCCCCTCCCCCACTCCAAGCTTCTCATTGAGTAACCAGCTGACAGGAAAAGAAAATGAAGCCCTGCACCAAGTGAGGTAATTAGTGTTGTTTGAGAGAGAGAGAGAGAGAGAGAGAGAGAGAGAGAGAGAGGGAGAGAGAGAGAGATGGAGAAAGGAGAGAGAGAGAGAGAGAGAGAGAGAGAGAGAGCTTGGGCTCCATGAATCCTAGTGACCAAAATAAGCAATGGGACGCAATACTGGGATACAAGACCACCTCATTCTCATTCACGACCGACCTCATTCTCATGGTTGCTACCATGTAAACAACACAAATGTGTCACTGAATACGAGCTGCAAATATGGAAGCCTGGAAGGAAGGAAGGAAGGAAGGAAGGAAGGAAATAAGAACAAATAAGTTAAAAATGAGGGGAGCGGGGTACAGGTCACAACTTGCTCACTCAAAAATCATATTTTTAATCTTCTAAAACAAACAAAAAAATGTTTCTTTCTTTACCCAAAGGGCAAACTCAATTGAAGCTGAACATTTCCAAAACTTAAACAAAAAACAAATAACAACAAAAGTTTTCACGGGGGCCGCATAAAAAAAAGCAACAGAGACTTTCACCAGTGAGCCGGTAGGTATAAGTGAGGGGATGTCAACAGAAAAATCACAAGCAAGGCAACAGCTCATCA
The DNA here is from genome assembly GCF_960531495.2 of Zeus faber. Lineage (NCBI taxonomy): Eukaryota > Metazoa > Chordata > Actinopteri > Zeiformes > Zeidae > Zeus > Zeus faber. The sequence goes on from NC_137205.1 coordinate 7,467,521, forward strand.
CCGTGATCCAATTTCAGCAGGGACGGCTTGGAGGGAGAGGGCTACGTCTCGGGGATGCTGACGTATATAAGCAGGACAGCATTTTTTTATTTTTTTTACATCCCAACTCCAGCTGAAAGAGGAGATTTGATGCCCATTCAAGGCAGGTCTTTTCTTATTTCGCTGAGAATGTGACAGCTGACCAGATCTGCTGACCCATTTTGCAAGCTCTCTAGATAAGATAAGGTTTGACTACACATTATTTCTTCTTTTTGGGGTAATAATATTGTCGGATAACCTATCATATATCTTGAATTTCAGCCGGACCACGTGTTCGCTGATATGCTGTAAAGCTTCAGGAACAAAGATGCCGAGGTTGGAATGTAGTCCGTGGCGATGGACCTGTACCGCCTCTGAGACGGCAGCTTGGTGAAGAGGTGTCTGCTGGGGTCAGAGGGTTCCCCTCATTGCCCTGGCGGGGTCCAGCTCCCTAATTGCAGACAGCTCACAACCAAAGATCATGTCATCAGAGTGGACCACCAGCCTGGTGTTGGAGAGGGAATCAAACTGCAATGGAGGTGGTCAAAAGACTCCTTGGCTGCCAATGCCAACTCCTCCTCCTCCTCCTTCCTGAGTCGGCATTGGAAGAACAATCTTTGATGGACTTTTCTGATGATGTTGGTCATGTTCTTCTCACCTTTCAGGTCATGGTTGAAGGTAAGGACTGCACCACAGACACTGCTTGGCCGCTTCTTTACAAGGGGGGGCAGACAGAAGGATGTGGAATTGACCCACATTTCCACCATCTTATTGATGTTGGCTTGATGCTGTTACGAGCACGGCCACCCCCCTACTGTGGATAGCCAGTCATTAGTCTCATCAGTGCTGATGGACATGGGGTCAGACAGATGAGAGCCCAGCCTTACATACCGCTTCCTTACTGCCAGGAAGTTGGTGATCTGTTGACGGGTGTTGACTGGGTTAACGTGTTGTGGATCAGCTCGGGAAACAGAGGTATTAAAGGCAGAGCTGAAATCCACAAACAAGATCCTGGCGTAGGTGATGGCACAGTAATGGAGATGGGAGGGTTCCAGATGTTGGAGGATGAGGTGAAGGAACAAGATGACTGCATTCGCGACTGCAGGGACTTCAAGGAAACTGTAGTGGCACGTGGTCAAGGTAGGTCAGTATCAGACGTTCAAAGGTTTTCATAACCACCGATGTCAGAGCACTTTGACAGCCGACAGCCCCACTTCTCAAACAATAAGGTACCTTAATTTCTCCGCTCCTGTAGCACTGGTCAGCACCACCAGAAAATAAACATTGGTGGAATTCAGGTGTTACAGCAACAGAGTTTAAGAGAACTGCGCTAATAAACAAAGAGATACAAATCCACTCACGGAAGTTAACAGGGAGGTGAAGCTGAAAACTTGGTTTGGCAAAGGTTTAGTTAGAAGAAGGAGAACACCAATAAGTGTGCCGTTGTTTTGGCAAAAGCTGGTAAGTGCAAAAGAGAGTGTTTTCTGCTTTTGCCAGGTTTTAATTTCATCCCCCACAGGCTGTGTGTATCACTGTAGTAATTGCTGCTTTCGAAGTTGGCGTCTCAGTTGTTCTGGAGACCATTAAGCACCTGGTCATCCGTGGCAAATGAGAGTGTGCGCGTGCGCTTATCTGTGTGTTTTTGAATGAACACACTCCCGCACATGTGTTTGCGAGCGCGAGACGGAGCGTGAGCATATGGCCTCCCAGCCTGAGTGTATATGTACATGGGCTTTCCCTGTGAAATCTGTGTGCCCGCTTATGTGCACATTAAAAGCATCCAAGCCGCAGGTTAACACTTCACAAGCGCAGAAATTTGGTTTGAGAGGTGGGGGGGTACATGGTGGAGCAGGGTTAAGCTGCCATACGTGACGTGGGACAGATCGCACAGTGTTTTTTATCTCCTTTCAAGTAGGAAACTGAGGAACATAAATACATGATCTAAAATAAAAACACATTTTTTTGTTTGGTTTGAAGAAACTTATAGTTATGTTCACAATGATATATTGAGGGGGGTGACTCCCTGTTTTTTCCAGGAAGGGGGGGGTCTGGACCCCCCTGTCCTCCCCATAATTTCTGCCCCTGCCGCCACAGTGTTAATGTGTGCCAGTGTAACAAGCTCCCAGAGTGGAAGAGTCGTGTTTTGTTGCTTTTGACACTGACGCGGAGAAGCGGTGCTGAACGCACTCAACAGCTGTTGAGCAGATTGCTCCCGCTAGAATTTGTCCGTCCAGTGTGGAAGCTAACACAATACTTTGCTTTCAATGGCTCCGAGAAGGTTCTGCAAACCCCTGAAACTTTTTCCAGAATTGTGAATTTTACTTATTTTGTCTTGTTTGTGATTCCAGGGACCAGGAGAGAGGAGAAGATATGGAAGACTTTCTTCTTGCTGAATGAATCCCTTTCAGGTGGGAAGAAGCCCGTTTTGGTTGTAGCTGCTGCTCTTGCGCTCACATTTTTGCCGCCATAAAGTTGCATGCTGGGAGCTGCTGTCGAGCAATCTGATTTTTGCAGCGTTTCTATTCGTTCAAAGTAGCTGAGCTGATAGGATTGGTTACTTTGTTGATAGCACATCAGTATGTGAGGTCAAAAACAAGTATCATTTGACCATTACCCATCTTATGAACTGCGTAGAATTTCGCTGGGTCGCAAAGTATTTTCGAGTTATTCGTGGTATTACGTGAATGCATGCATTCGAATACCACATGCGTGCCGTTGGATGACCGCGAAACGGAAAAACAGGACGTTCTGCTCGCAGCCCCGGGTGTTGCCGACGTCGAGGCAAGTCGGAGGTAACAGTACATGGCATCAATTAAAATTACACTGGTCACATTCCATATTGTCACGCTGTCAGGAGGACACACAGAAACACACAAACGCAGATGCACACACACACACACACACACACACACACACACACACACACACACACACACACACACACACACACACACACACACAAACACACACACACACACACACACACGCATTTGCTAATGAAAGAAAAATGTGTATGTGTGTGTGTGTGTGTGTGTGTGTGTGTGTGTGTGTGTGTGTGTGTGTGTGTGTGTATGTGTGTGTGTGTGTGTGTGTGTTGGGGCTGGCTATGTCATCAGGCCCCCATCCAAACTCCCCTTCAAGTCAGAAGAGGCTGGCATACAGAGGGGTTCAACGCCTCATTTCTGACATGTCATCAAATCCATATCCCTGCCCTCTATCTCCCTCTCTCCCTCTTTCTTTCTTTCTTTCCTTTCTTCTCCTTCTCTCTCTGTCTCTCTCTCTCTCTCTCTCTCTCTCTGCCCTCCTACCCGGAAGAAAAGAAAGCTCTGTCGCAGCACTATCCTGAAAAGCAGTGATAGTGGTGGTGGGGGGTGGGGGGGGGGGTGTCCCTATGGGATATATAGCCTGTAGCACAACAAAGCAACCAGAGGGGGTCGGGGCAAAACAGAGAGAGAGAGAGAGAGAGAGAGAGAGAGAAAGAGAGAGAGAGAGATGGCGGAAGGGGTGGGCGGGGGTAGGAGAGCTAAAGTAGGGAATGAAGGGGATTGAATAGATATGGGGAGGATGGGAAAAAGAGAGTAAGGAAGAAGGAAGGGGGGTTTAGACTGTGGACAGAGGCAAGACAGTACAAACTCTATCCGTTCTCTCTGCGTCAAAATGAAAAAATACAAAGAAAACGAGCGCTACTGGCAAACAGGTCCAAAAATAACACAAATACACTTCAGTGTGTGTGTGTGTGTGTGTGTGTGTGTGTGTGTGTCTGTGTGTGTGTGTGGTGTAGCTGGTATCTGTTTCTCTCCTCGTAGGGTTAGGGAATTGCCACAACGCCCCGCTGCGCAAGGAGAGCATAGACGAGGCAAGAAGACGAGAGGGTGGGGGGGGTGGTCGTGAGAGAGGAGGTGAGTGGGTGATTGGGTGACAGAGTCGAGGTAAGGGACACACACACACACACACACACACACACACACACACACACACACACACACACACACACACACACACACACACACACACACACACACACACACACAGCACTGGGTAGATTGGTAAATTAACAGATATGAGCGGGACTGGCTGATAAATGGATATACTGTATACGGTCGTCTTCATCATGGAAAATGAAGAAGTGGGAAATCGCCTTCATGTGGGGGGCTCCCAAAGCATCAGCGGGGGAGTTTCTTGTCAGTCTGATGTCGTGCCTTTATGTCACCATGTGTCTTAGGCTTTGGAGTGGATTCCTCAGCGCGGGATTTCCAATTTCTATGCAGGAACGCATTGGCAAGGTACTGTATGTCGACGTGGTGTAAATATTGCGCAGAACATTTCTTCCGTGCCACAGGGAGAGAGCTCCTATGTGAACCCCCCCCCCCCCCCCCCCCCACCACCACACACACACACACACACACACACACACACACACACACACACACACACATAGACACAGACAAACACGGCTGGCGCAAGCATCCCTGGAGATCTCATCTTCTCATTTTCTCCTCTGTGTTTCTCTTAGGGTTTTCTTTTTCATTTTGCCCTCCCTCTCCCTCTCCCTCTCTCTCTCTCCCTCCCTCCCTCCCTCCCTCCCTCTCCTTCTCTCTCTCTCTCTCTCTCTCTCTCTCTCTCTCTCCCTCCCTCCCTCTCTCCTTTCAGACTGGTGCGCAGTCAGCTGCTATAGGGCCGCCGCAGTGCTACGCTATAGCACAAGCCGGGGAGAATGGGTGAAGGAGGGAGATGAGAGAGGGGAGAGGAGAGAGAGGAGGGGGTGGTTGGGGGAAGGATGGAGGATAGAGAATGGAGAATGAAGAATGGAGGATGGAGGAGGAGGGGGGGAGTGAAAAGCAAGAATAAATGTTCCGGCACATGCAAGCCCCGAGCCCTGGCAATAAAGCAGGCAGCCCCGTTGTTGTCATTGAAGGTGTGTGTGTGTGTGTGTGTGGGGGGGGCTGATTAAATGCAGTTTCCACACACACATTCACTCAGGCAGCCTTACATGGAAAAAGAGCTTCGGGATAGAATAGAGTCCTCTCTTTCTATTCTGTACTATGAGTGTATTCTATATATTCCACTGTTGTGTGTGTTTTCTGGCTTTCATGCACAGATACACGAGAGAATACACACACACACACACACACACACACACACACACACACACACACACACACACACACACACACACACACACACACACACACACACACACACACACACACACACATACACACACGCACCCATCCCATTACAAACAGCCATCCCTCCATAATATTATATTGCGTTACACACAAACACACACACTGACACACACATTGGCTTCATGGACGAGGGATGGTAGCGTTGTCCTCCGCTAGGCTCTGCTTTGTCTTTGGCAGGGCCTGTCTCTTGGCAGTAGGATTGAGAGAGAGATTTGCCCTCGCCACCCCCTCAAAGAACCAATCAGCTAAAAAACCTGACCACCACCCTCCCTCCACCCCCCACCCTTCACACCTGGACTCCCACAGCCCATCCTCCCTGATACCTTAGCCGCTCCTGTTCCCCGACCCGACCTGTCCCGTCACCCGACATCGCTTTTTGTCACATCTGCTGGCAGCTAAAATTCCGGACTGCAACACTTTCAAAGGCACCTCAACTCCAACCACCCCCCTCCCCACTCACCACCCACACTCCATCCCCGCCTGCCCCCGCTGCCCCATCCCCTCAGCCTGGCCGCACAAGCTCTCTATTTTGCTCCCACCCACTTTGTGATTAATATACTATTTCCTCCACTGTCTTTCTAAGGCACCTTCTACTGTACTTACACTGAATGGAGAAAGAGTGTGTGTGTGTGTGTGTGTGTGTGTGTGTGTGTGTGTGTGTGTGTGTGTGTGTGTGTGTGTGTCTGTGTGTGGAAAACCTTTCTATGTGTCCCAATTCCCTACGAATAACCCTAACCCTAACCCTAACCCTAACCCTAACACTAAACCCTAACCCTAACCCTAACCCTAACCCTGCCAACCTTTACCTACCTCACTACACTCACTAGGATAAGCAAAGTGTCCAAATAGAATAACCTTTTGGGAGTGAATGAAAATTACTAGCCCACAACTAGAAGCCCATAAGTAGAGGCCAATAACTGGAAGCCCATAACTGGAAGCCTTTAACTAGAAGCCATAACTTGAAGCCCATAACTAGTGGTGGTGGGTCGATTGATCGGATGAAACGTCTATCCAATACGGATTTTGTCTGTTTAGGATTGTCGCCGTATCATTTTCAGTTTATATCTTGGAGCGGAGAAATCATGGTCTCATTGGGTATGACTGCTGTCCGTCAGGACAAATGCATCGTGTGACCTGATCATGCTCACGTAATAGGACGGCTGCACATAGATATAGAAACGTAGATACCGCATGTGCAATTTGACGTGTGTCTGCGTGTCCGCCCTATCGGAGCGGTCAAGATCCGCGAGTAAGCAAATACAATGTGCACTGAGAGACGCAGACTTCTCGACAAAATCGACGGTAACTCGCTTTATTCTGAACTGATTTTCATGAAATTTGTTTCAGAATTAAGCAAGTTAGTTGATTTTGTTGAGAAGTCTGCATCTCTCAGTACACACTGTATTTTCTTACTAGCGGATCTTGACCGCTCCGATATGGCGGACACGCAGACACATAGCATGGGGAAAGTGGCGCTGGGAAATTAATGATTGGATAGATAATGGATTATTACATTATTTGTGCATCTGCAACTGCGGTGCAACAAAAAATGAGGGTTGACGACCGAGCGGAACCCAAGTTGCTCTCTGCTTTTTGTTTGCCCATCACGTTTTAGTAAATGTATAAGACAAAGGGAACGTGAGAACAACTTAATTTGCCTTTTACTACCAGCCTCTGGCAAAAATAACATCCATTTTATTCATGATAAAAGCGAGTAGCTCCTTTTACTGCCATTTACAGGCAGCTTCCAGTTTTTAAGATTCTGTCATGACTATTGGGGTACATTTTAGGGATAAGATTACGATTACGTCTATCTATGTGATTGGCCCCATAACTAGAAGCCCATAACGAGATGCCGATAACTACAGGCACATAACTAAAAGCCCATAACTAGAGGCCCATAACTAGAAGCCCATAACTAAAAGCCCATAACTAGAGGCCCATAACTAGAAGGCCATAACTAGAGGCCCATAACTAGAAGGCCATAACTAGAGGCCCATAACTAGAGGCCCATAACTAGAGGGCCATAACTAGAAGGCCATAACTAGAGGCCCATAACTAGAGGCCCATAACTAGAGGCCCATAACTAGAAGGCCATAACTAGAGGCCCATTACTAGAAGGCCATAACAAGAGGCCCATAACTAGAAGCCCATAATTAGAGGCCCATAACTAGAAGCCCAAAACTAGAGGCCCATAACTAGAGGCCCATAACTAGAAGGCCATAACTAGAGGCCCATAACTAGAGGCCCATAACTAGAGGCCCATAACTAGAAGGCCATAACTAGAGGCCCATTACTAGAAGGCCATAACAAGAGGCCCATAACTAGAAGCCCATAATTAGAGGCCCATAACTAGAAGCCCAAAACTAGAGGCCCATAACTAGAGGCCCATAACTAGAAGCCCATAACTAGAGGCCCATAACTAGAAGCCCATAACTAGCGGCCCATAACTAGAGGCCCATAACTAGAAGCCCATAACTAGCGGCCAATAACTAGAAGCCCATAATTAGAGGCCCTTAACAAGAGGCACATAAATAAAAGCCCATAACTAGAGGCCCATAACTAGAGGCCCATAACTAGATGCCGATAAGTAGAGGCGCATAACTAGAAGCCCATAACTAGAAGCCCATAAATAGAGGCCCATAACCAGAAGCCCATAACAAGAAGCCCATAACTAGAGGCCTATAACTAGAGGTACACACCTAGAAGCCCAAAAATAAAGATCCATAACTAGAGGCACATAACTAGAGGCACATAACTTAAAGCCCATAACTAGAAGCCCATAACTAGAAGCCCATAACTAGATGCCGATAACTAGAGGCACATAACTAAAAGCCCATAACTAGAGGCCCATAACTAGAAGCCCATAACTAAAAGCCCATAACTAGAGGCCTATAACTAGAGGTTCACACCTAGAAGCCCAAAACTAGAGACCCATAACTAGAGGCCCATAACTAGAAGGCCATAACTAGAGGCCCATAACTAGAAGCCCATAACTAGAGGCCCATAACTAGAAGCCCATAATTAGAGGCCCATAACTAGAAGCCCATAACTAGAGGCCCATAACTAGAGGCCCATAACTAGAAGCCCATAACTAAAAGCCCATAACTAGAGGCCCATAACTAGAAGCCCATAACTAGCGGCCAATAACTAGAAGCCCATAACTAGAGGCCTATAACTAGAGGCACATAAATAAAAGCCCATAACTAGAGGTCCATAACTAGAGGACCATAACTAGATGCTGATAACTAGAGGCGCAAAATTAGAAGCCCATAACTAGAAGCCCATAACTAGGGGCCCATAACCAGAAGACCATAAAAGAAAGCCCATAACTAGAGGCCTATAACTAGAGGTACACACCTAGAAGCCCAAAACTAGAGACCCATAACTAGAGGCACATAACTAGAGGCACATAACTAAAAGCCCATAAATAGAGGCCCATAACTAGAAGCCTGTAACTTGAGGCCCATATTTAGAGGCACATACATAGAAGCTCAAAACTAGAGGCCCACAACAGAAGGGCTCAAACTAGAAGTCCATAACTAAAAGCAAGGCCACCAAATCTTGTAATATATTACTGTCAGACAGCTCCGATATGGTTGGGAGATTATTGATTAGGTGCATCATCTTGGGACTTTTTTAACGTATTTTCCTTTCTATCTTTTCAGATGCACTTTTTGTCGTTGTACAACTTAGCGGCTCTCCCAACTTTCTCCTGCCATCTAGATGCAGCGCTCCACTTTGGTGATATAGTCGGGCGACAAATTTTGTGACCCCTCAGGACGTTTGAAAACGCTTTGCAGTCTTTTTTTTATCGATGTTGCGCGCATGTTCTGCTAGATCGCTCATTCCCCTCTCTCCCACACCTCAGCACTGCAGGGCTGGTGAATAGTTTGTGCTGCTGCAGTAAGTTGGCGTGCGTTTCAAAACCCCCAGCGAACACAGCGCAAAAAAGGAATTCTGGAGGAAGCACAAGGGGTTATGATTGTCAAAAACAATTTTTGGTGGGCTGGCCCGCTGCTGTTAAACACGCTCTGCTGCGGAATGCTGACAGACTCAATTTAATGACAACTCCGCTCTGTGTGTGTGTTTGCGTATAGGTTTGTGTGTATTTGTACCGTTTGCATGCGTGTTTGTATATCTTGGTGTATGTGCAGTTTTGAGTGTGTGTGTGTGTGTGTGTGTGTGTGTGTGTGTGTGTGTGTGTGTGTGCGTGCGTGCGTGTGTGTGTGTGTGTCCCAGGATATCAAAATCTGCAGTTTTGTGACCGTGAGAAGGTGGATGCATGCTCATACTGTATGGGCCATTTTGTACAACTGTGTGCTTATCACCTCTTATTTCATTGTCAAATCTTTTGGTGCATATTGGACATATCTTGTCTTTATTTATTTTCATGCACTCAGACTTTCTCTTTCTCTAGTGTCCGGGAGCCACAGAGCGCAAGTACGGCGTCAATACCGTGTCTCTCTGTGTACACCGGAGTCGACAGAAAATACACCTTAACACACAATAATCCAGGTTGGTGCTTGCCCGGCGGTTATGGATGGATATGGAATTTTCTTCTTCTTTTTTTGAGACAATTAACCAAGAAGCTGGGGTTGCCAGGGGAGGTCTAGAGGTGAAAGGTGGAGGTGAGGAAAGGAAAAAGGGAGAAGAATAATTGAAAGGAGGAGTAAGAGAGAGAGAGAGTAAGAGAGAGAGAGAGAGAGAGAGGGAAAGAAAGAGAGAGACAGACAAGAGGTTGTCAATGGAAAACAAACACAACAAAACAGTAAGATTCTGCCACGAGTGAGACAGAATGGGAAAGAGATGGAGAGGAAGAAATGATGCACACATCGGACCTGAACGGGATGGGGTGCTGAGACCAAATTTACTTTACTTATACTTAATTACAGTTTTGTTCTGACGTTTAGACAACTAATTAGGTCTATTGTAATACAAATGTCCATTAAAAATAAAAATAAAAATCTGATGACTTTAAATACAGTTTGTGCTTGTTTTTTTTGTTAATAAGTGATTATCTCTCCAGCCAAAATAAGCTTATGCTACATTTGGGCTTTCTGTGTAGAGTTGTCATTCCAACCACACACCAACTATGTCAAATGATTAAAATTAGAAAGAGCTTAGCAGCAGAAATCAGCAAAGAGCACACACACACACACACACACACACACACACACACACACACACACACACACACACACCCTCTGACAGACACATGGAGGAGTGATGAGTAAACATAACTCCCTGCCCCAGCCGATACGAATGAAAGCCATGTGCACAGCCCGTAAGCACACAAACGCGCTCACACAGATGTGCGAACATGTACGCCAGCGTCCAGCCCAAGGAATTATTGCATAGACAATTTTTAATTGTTGTTCCATTAATGTAATTTCGATGAGCTAGGATGGCATCTGATTCAAGTAGATTATCCAAAGAGTCAATCATAAATGGGATTAAGTGGGGAAAGAGTGAGAGGCAGAAAGAGAGAAAGCGAGAGAGAAGGAGGGAGAGAGAGAGGGAGGGAGAGGGGGGGGGGAGTCTTTTTTTACTGCAACATTTAAATTTTTTTCTGTTTTAATTTGAGGATACGTTAGTCACTTTTTGTTTTGCCTTTACTTTGCCAATGTAAATGACTGTTTCCCATGCCAACAGAGCCCTTTGAATATAACTGAATAGAAATTGAGAGAGACAGAGAGACAGAGAGAGAGCGAGGGAGAGAGAGAGAGAGAGAGAGAGAGAGAGAGAGAGAGAGAGAGAGAATATAGCTTGCAGCTGCGCACGTCAAACAAAACTTGGTAAAGAATGGTTGGAGATACATGTGGGCAATTGCTTGTATTTAAAAAAAACAATCAAACTATTCCGTGTGTGTGACACAAAAAGATGAGAAAGCGTAGACGAGGAAGGAGATCCGGGGCGCAAGAGAGATGTGCCAGGGGGAAAATAATGCGCTAAACCTCGAAGGACGGACTGATGATGCGCATTTGGCACGGTGTGTGTGGACCAACTGTGCATGTGTGGCATGCACGTGTAGGTGTGTGCATATTTCACACACACACACACACACACACACACACACACACACACACACACACACACACACACACACACACACACACACACACACACACACACACACATCAACAGCAGGAGAAAAGAAGAAGAAGAACCAGCGACAGTTTAATCAAGCGTGGGAAAGATGAGAGGGGGGGTGGGGGCCGGGGGCTGAGCTGGAGAGACGCAGCGATAAAGCAATGCGTAAAAAAGACCTGGAGATGGTGTGAGGAGGGAGAGAGAGAGAGAGAGAGAGAGAGAGAGAGAGAGAGCTGATGAGACAGAGAGACTCAACAGAATAACGAGGCAAAGATCTAAAGCCTCATTCGTATCATTTATTATATCTATCTATCAATCTATCTATCAATCTATCTATCTATCTATCTATCTATCTATCTATCTATCTATCTATCTATCTATCTATCTATCTATCTATCTATCTATCTATCTATCTATCTATCTATCTATCTATCTATCTATCCATCCATCCATCCATCCATCCATCCATCTATCCATCCATCTATCTATCTGTCTGTCTATCTATCTATGAGCACTGCTGGACTTTATTTAGACTGCAACTGAGATTTGAGACTGCAGGGAATCACCGAGCTCAGTGGAGATCACTTTCAGCTCAGGTCATTCAATCGGATGCCACATTCACCTCATTTCCCAAACTACCAACACGTTTAATAACAGGGATGTAGTGAATGGAATTCATCTATTCTTCTTTCATTGTTCAACAAACAAAGGCCTGGTTGGTGAAGTGGGAAAGCCTATACAAATACGATAAAGGTTAACGTGTATGTACACTGTTTTGAATGGATATTAGGTCGGTATGGTGAGTATGGGCTATACCTAAAATTAAGGGAAGGAGGTGGGTGTCGGTCTCAGCATACATCAACTGTAGAGAGCCACTGAATCAATTTCCTATATTTCACAGTGTAAATTGCTGATACAGAGGTTCATTGTTATTTATTTTCAAGTGTGTTGTATATTGGATGATTTTTTTTTTTTGAATCTTTTAGTTAAATGTTATTGTATCGTGGCAAATGTGTCTATTGTTTTATTTTTAGGTGTATTGCAAATTGCAAATGATTCTTTTTTTATTCTTCTTACTTTATTGTTATTGCCAACTGCATGAATAAAGTACAACGTATCCATCCACCGATCTATCCACGCATCCATGATTCATCTCTCGCACTCGCCTTTTACGCGCGGCGATGCGCAATGGCCAAACTGTGCCAAAATCTTCTGGCGCGCACGAGAGAGACGGAAGGTGCTGAAAAAGGGACGGATCCCAGTGACAGGACAACAAAGAGCCAAGGAAACAGAGAGTGCGAAGGTCATAAAAAACACACCACCCACCCGCACCCAACTCACCCGCGCGTATTTGGAGGAGTAGGGGTCCTCGAACAGTGCCCACATTTTGGGCTGCCACACCTCCCACCATGTGGCGCGGCGCCCGTCCTCCTGCACACACAGTCGCTTCAGGTCGCCATCTGCGCCGCCGGTCAGCGCCGGGTCGTCCTCCGGCACGTCGGGCTCCGGCGTCTCGAAGCTGTCCAGCGCCTCCTCGGCGTCGCGGTGCTGCCGGTAGTTCATCCAGCAGCACGCCTCCACGTCCGTCTCGTCGATGCCCCAGAAAGCGAGCTCCTCCTCGAACAGCGGGCCGCACACATCGCCGGGGCAGTGCAGCTTCCCGGTGCGGTAGTAGTTGAGGATGAAGGCGAAGGTGGCCGGGTGC
>NC_137205.1:7488025-8033025 GCF_960531495.2 Zeus faber
ATCAATAAGAGGCTGGTTATGGTGTTGACAAGTCTACGACACCTACGAAAAACAAGCAGGGGAAATAAGATGTTTATTTGATCATTATATGATATTTAACGTTCAAAACACCTTTCCTTTATCAGATTCTTGAGTCATTTATTTCTCTGCCACCAAATACTTTGAGCAAACTAGATAACTTCATAATCCCTCAAAAATATAAATAAAAATGCAGCAAATGTAGTCCTTAGTTTGCATGACATGACCCAGAAATATTTTAAGTGGCTGTACTAAATGATTAAATGAAAGAAAAAAAAATACAAAAAATAACTTCAATAAAATAAATTGCTACTATCAAACTGTGCAGAGTTGGTACGGTTTGTAACCTTAAACCCTAAGAAACCTTCAAGTGCTATAGTTGGTATGCATAGATATTAAAGACGGACAGTACATCTGTTTGTGTGTAGAGGTTTGTAGGGAAATTGTTTAAAAAAAAAAGTATTGCTTAGTAAAAGAAAACAATTCACCCTTTTCATTTTCTTTCATTGAATCGTCTTGCCTGCAGAATAAATCCAAACAAAAAAAGATTTATAAAAAAAAACATTAAAAGTACTAGGAGTTAAAAAAAAGGAATTTTTGAAAATAAAGTAAAAATACGAATATAACCCCCACAATGGCATTTTTACCACCATTATTTGCTGATACACTGTATCTAGGTAAATGGTAATCAGTTTCTTTGAAAAGGTGCTTACAAGAGGGGCTCTTGGAACTAAGTATCAAACTAAGATTTAAATGGAGCTCTGAGCTCCTCACCCCATCTCAAAAGCCGACTTCACACCGAATCTGACAAACACCAAGAACAAACAAGTGCAAAAGCAAGCTCACCCAGACATGTTTTAAAGTGGAGTTCACCCCACTGCCACTAGGAGGATGATCCGACTGTTGGATGTAATCGCGTCTCGTTTAAGGCTGAGCCCCGAAACTCCGCAGAAAAGCAATTGGTCAGTTGAGACAAGTCAATATGGTGAAGTTGAGAATGCTTTTATCTATTATATTAATTTGTAATTTCACCAATGAGCATGAGTTTAGTGCTTCGTGCGAAGAGAGTCATACATAGGTCCTGACAATTAAATTGTCAAAATAAACCGTAGGAACAAAACAATAACTCTGGATTCAGGAACACAATAATGTACAGTTTAATCCAATAAGCTCTTCGATACATTTGATATTAAAACAATTCCAAATTTGAATTGGTCATGGGATGGGTGGAGATCTGAGTTCCTAGAGAACAGAGAAATAACGAAATACATTTTGGCAACTGGTACAGGCCCTAAACATCCTGGTGCATCCCTGTCAATTTGTTAGAATTATATATACAGGTACTCCTCACTTAATGACCGAGTTCCATTCCTAGGACCAGGTTGTTAAGCGAATTGGTCGATAAGCGAGGACCCGTGTTATTTCACAGTAAGGGAGAACGCTAGAGTAGTGAATACTGACAGACTGCGGGAACGAGACTGAGAACGGTGATGCGCAATGAGATGCTTGACGCTGAGACGCCGTGGTATTGTACAATTTGTACAATACAGACTGGCCAGAGAGCTGGTCTGAAGTCTGAACGATCGTTAAACAGGGAGGTCGTTAAGTGAGGAGGACCTGTATATAAAAAAGAAAATCCATATTAATGAATAGTTTAAGCCGGCTTTTAAGTCCGCATCTGTACATTTAAACTTATTTTCCCTTCCGTCTCCAAAATGTGCTTTTTTTCCACGAGAGGAACGGATGGGACATTGGAAAAAATTTAAACGGTCTTCCATCAAATATGTCTGTGTGCGTGTGTGTCCGTCAGGTCCTCTTGGCCAGCTTCCAGGTGATGATGCTGCCCAAAGCCAGTCCGGCGATGAAGATGAGGGCGAGGCGGGTGGTGTTCGAGCTCATGCAGGACACACCTCGCAGCGGCACACTGGCTAACTCAGAGAAACTGTTGATCTGTTCAGATGGACAAACAAAGTAAAGCTGGATGGATAAAGATAGAAAGATACAGACAGACTGATATACAGGTATACTCACCGGCCACTTTATTAGGTACACCTGTTCAATCGCTTGTTAACACAAATAGATAATCAGCCAGTCACATGGCAGCATCTCATTGCATTTAGGTATGTAGACATGGTGAGGATGACTTGCTGGTGTTCAAACCGAGCATCAGAATGGGGAAGAAAGGGGATTTATGTGACTTTGAACGTGGCATGGTTGTTGGTGCCACACAGGCTGGTCTGAGTATTTCAGAAACCTGCTGACCTACAGTTTTACAGAGAATGGTCAGAAAAAGAGAAAATATCCAGTGAGCGGCAGTTGTGTGGACGAAAATGCCTTGTTGATGTCAGAGGAGAATTGGCAGACTGGTTCGAGACGATAGAAAGGCAACAGTAACTCAAATAACCACTTGTTACAACCAAGGTATGCAGAATACCATCTCTGAACGCACAACACGTCGAGGGGGGGAGAAGACGACAACCTCCACGTGGCCTCCCCTGCAAGAAACAAGATATGGTGCAAGACCAGCTTGTGAAACGAATGTCGCCACCCAATCACCCAGCTGGAAGACCAAGGTGCAAAAGGCCGGGGGGGACGCAAGTTCATGTCAGGGCGGGCGGCCATTCCAACCATCGAGTGCCAAGGAATTCCAGTGCTTCAACTCAATGTCAAGGGCCTCACTACCGCCAAATTGGAGGTCATACGCAATCTGGCCAAAACTAATCCGGAATTCGTGATCCACCAGAGTGCGACAACATCTGCTTGGCTCTGCGCCTTCCTCTTCGAGTTCAAGTTCAAGAGATTATTTGTCACATACATACACATACGGTCGTACACATATGCAGTGAAATGTCATGACACCCGGTGATTGTCCTGCTTCCGGAGATCCAAGCTCCCCACGACCTGGCGTCGTGATTCAGTCATAACCCTGCTAAAGCCAAACAAACCCTCAGAAGACCCCAAGTCCCACAGACCCATCTCGCTGCTCTGTGTCCCATATAAGATTCTTGAGAGGGTGATCAGCAGCCGCATTGAGCCAATGGTGGACCCACAACTTCGCAGGGACCAGGCTGGTTCCTGCCAGGGCAGGTGAATGGTGGACCAGGTAACACTGCTCATGCAAGACATTGAAGACAGCTTTCAGGCTAATGAGAAAGCAGGGCTGGTGCTACTGGACCTGACAGCCGCATCTGACATCGTCTGGCACCGCGGACTCCATCTGAAGCTATGAGGACAATCCCAGATAGGGATATGGTGAACTTCATCATGGAGATGGAGTCAAAACCACAGCTTCATCCTACAGCCCACCAATCGCCAGAGAAGTAGGCTCAGAAGACAGAGAAACAGGGTTCCTCAGGATTCTGTCCTCTCACCGATGCTTTTCAACATCTACATCCAAGACCTTCCAGAAACAACATCTAGGAAATATGGTTACACAGATGACCTGGCCATCATGCTGCGTCAACCTACATGAAAAGCGAGGAAGAGGGCCTCAACCAGGACATGAGCATCTTGGCTGCCTACCTCCACAGGTGGCGCCTGCAGCTCAGTACTGGGAAGACGGTGTCGGCAGCATTTCACCTTAACAACAGGGAAGCAAAGAAGGAACTGGATGTGTTTGGGGATAACAAGCTTCTGGAGTTCCAGCAAGCCCCAAGTACCTCAGCGTACGCCTGGATAGGACACTAACCTTCAAGCAACACCTAGAAGATGTGAGGGCCAAGCTGACATCAAGGGCCTCACTTAGCCGACGTCTTGCTGGTACAAGATGGGGGGCCTCGGCCAAGACACTCCGGATTTCTACACAAGCCCTGGTCTTCTCTGCAGCTGAACACTGTGCCCGAGCCTGGTGTAGGAGCCCACATGTCAAAAAGGTCGACACCGTGATCAACAACTGTCTCCGGACAGAAACTGCTGCCTGAAGCCCACCTCTGTGTCCTACCTGCCAGTCCTTTCAGGAATTGCCCCGGTCAGACTTCGACGAGAGGCTGCTACCATCAACCTTGCCAGGAAAGCCCAGACACACAGCTGGCATATCCTGCTTGACACAACCGTTAAATCAGTGCCCCCACACACTCAAGTCCCGCCACCCCTACAACAAGGTGGCACAACAGATGCTCCGCTCCATCCTGAAGGACTTGTCGACTAGTGCATCGCTGGTGGCATCCTGGAAGCAGGAGTGGGAGTCGGCTGGGCCATCACATATGCACGTAGGCATTCAGGACCCGAGAAATGGTGTTGGACCGTATGTGTATGTATGTGACAAATAATCTCTTGAACTTGAAGGAGAACATCTACCACGCCGGCAATAGACCCTGCTGAACTGCCTGCGAACCGGAGTCGGCTGCTTCAAGTCATCTTTGAAGAAATGGGGCTTGGCAGACAGTGCAGCATGTGAATGTGGCAAGCCAGAGCAGACGGCCGAACACATAACCACCACCTGTCCTCTGTTCAAACCACCATCAGAGATCGGCCTCTTCCAAGTGGGACCAGAGATGAGGGCGTGGCTGCAAGACATTGAGTTGGACATCTGAGGATGATACACGAAAAGAAGAAAGAAAAATACGTTGTACCTTGAAGCAGATGGGCTACAGCAGCAGAAGACCACACCGGGTGCCACTTCCTGTCAGCTCAGAACATGAAACTGAGGCTACAATTCGCACAGGCTCACCAAAAATGGACAATAGAAGACTGGAAAAACGTTGCCTGGTCTGATGAGTCTTGATTTCAGCTGCGATATTCAGATGGTACGGTCAGAATTTGGCGTAAACAACATGAAAGCATGATCCATCCTGCCTTGTATCAAAGATTCAGGCTGGTGGTGGTGGTGTAATGGTTTGGGGGATATTTTCTTGGCACACTTTGGGCCCCTTAGTACCAATTGAGCATGGTTTAAATGCCACAGCATACCCGAGTATTGTTGCTGACCACATTCATCCCTTTATGACCACAGTGTACCCATCTTCTGATGACTACTTCCAGCAGGATAAGGCACCATGTCACAAAGCTCAAATCATCTCAAACTGGTTTCTTGAACATGACAATGAGTTCACTGTACTCCAATGGCCTCCACGTCACCAGATCTTAATCCAATAGAGCACCTTTGGAATGTGGTGGAACAGGAGATTAGCATCATGGATGTGCAGCCGACAAATCTGCAGCAACTGCGTGAACTATCATGTCAATATGGACCAAAATCCCTGAGGAATGTTTCCAGCACCTTGTTGAATCTATGCCACGAAGAATTAAGGCAGTTCTGAAGACAAAAGAGGGTCCAACCCGGTACTAGCAAGGTGTACCTAATAAAGTGGCCGGTGAGTAGATAGCCGGTGTAGATAAACACTCAAGGCCAAATAGATGAAAACAAATCCATATACATATCGATAGGAACGTAGGTCTAAAAATACTGATAACGAAATAGATAAAGATAGAAAAATAATGTTGATAGAAAGGTAGATAAAGAATGTAGAAAAAATAAAAAAACTGAAAAAAAATATAGATAAAAAAATGGATACAGATAAGACAGGATAGGCAGAAAGACAGCTATGATAGGACAGATAGATATATGCTAAAACAGATGCAGAGACAAAAAGACTATTAGGATTAAAAACCTACAGTATATACTGTAGATATTAGGAGGGTAATAATGACTGTGCACACACACACACACACACACACACACACACACACACACACACACACACACACACACACACACACACACACACACACACACACACACACACACACACACACACACACACACACACACACACACACACAGCAGAATTGAGTCATAAACTTAAAATTAAGACAGAGTACCGCTGTAATCTGTTATTTTTACCAAACGACATTCCTGACATTTATCGATATCGCCGAAATCTCCCCATCATCGTCATGGTTGTTAATTCTTTCATATGGCACACGAGTGATTTATCATCTCTCTCAACGCACCCATCCCCCGTGGTCATGGATCCAGCCGAGCAGTTTGGTCTTGAAGAAATCCACCGTCCAACTTAGGATGTCCTTCACCGACTGGGGGAGACTGGCCCCCATCATCTGACACACACACACACACACACACACACACACACACACACGCATCGTGTCAACTTTTAGGTAGCTTTACAACAATGCCATTGGATTTAATCCCCAGAACAACTACCGGTGAGATGAAAAAGTTGGGACGGTCATTATGAACACTTAGAAGGGAATCTGCATTTCACTGTTTCCATGTACAAGTGTATCTAACATCTTTAACGGGGCTCAAATTGTTGCCTCATCTTGTGCGGTGAATCTCAGCCTTTTGCGTATCAAGGACCAGCAAATTTTGATGCTTTTGCACACTGCCCTCTTGGATACGTTTTTTTTGTCTCTGAAATCCAATCTGAGAAGATTTCAT
This sequence comes from Zeus faber, assembly GCF_960531495.2. NCBI lineage: Eukaryota > Metazoa > Chordata > Actinopteri > Zeiformes > Zeidae > Zeus > Zeus faber. The sequence continues at coordinate 7,494,444 of NC_137205.1, forward strand.
ACTTCCACACCTGTCTAGGTTAAAGTCAGGGAGATAACAGTGAAATTTATATCAAAACAGTCATTATTATACACTAATGGTGCTCACGTCTTGTAAATGAAATAACAGTGATGTTTAACTAGTAATCATTTTGCTGTGGACGCCCTGGGACCTCTTGAAGGACACCCGTTGACCCCCTTATGGGACAGTGAGAAGAAATGTTGGAAGTTGAAGTGACTGATGTGATGCCTACCCTGACGGCCATCTTGCCCGCGACGTAAAACAGCACGGCAATCCTTTCCCAGGTGATCTGGCCGTGCTCAAACACTTTGGCCACGAGCTGCAAAAACTTGTCCCGCAAGGTGCCCGGCCCCTTGGCCATCCCATCTATGGCGCTGTGACAGAGGGAGGGAGAAGAGATATAGAGATAAAAAGATTATACTTCTATGATATTAGATGTCTGTGGTAATCACTATGGAGTGGTGTTGGCTGCATCTGCAGGTGGGGAAAGCTAGCACTACAACAAGAAGGGGAAGCAACTGCAGAAGATTTAGGTGATGAACAATGGGGTGAATTCACAAAGAATGCATTGTGGCCATTTATAGCACCATGAATGCGCGTCAATTGCGGCCGCTAACGGCGCCGTCTCAGAGTCACAAAAAACAAACATGGCCATAATGTTTTTCAGCTGGGTGCTATTTGCCGTTGTTTTGCGGTGTCTCATCTCAATTATCAATGTGGCAAAGTAAATAAGGGCAATTGCCCGGGGGACAGCATGATGAAAAAAAGGCAGCGGTGCCTCAATGCACTCGATCGCAGTGTGCGATCAATAAGGAGCCCAGACGCACTCGTCTGATCGCAAAATCCCGGATGGGCGAAACGTTGGAGGTCTGCCTGTGTGTCTGGGCCGTGGGGCCAACTCCACAAAAAAATAAAATAAAAATAAAAAAATTAAAAATCCTCATTGCGCGTTACGCATTACGCATAACAGGGAGACAACATTGGGGGGTCTGCCTGTGTATTTGATCATAAAATCCCCATTGCATGCCAAGTTAACAAATTCTCGGAAGTGCATAACCTAGTGGCGCAATCTCGCGCAGGTCGCCACGCGCCATGACACCACCCAGAGGTGATGTACTTACCATCCTATCTCCAAACTAACCTGCTTAGCAAAAATCCTGGAATCTTAAGAAAACAACCAACGCAAGTCTTTTCTTTCAACTCAGTCAGTATTAAGTCTGCACCAACCTGGTTTTAGAGCTAAACACAGCACTATCTCGGCTATTACTTTAGTTGATCTGTCAAAAGCATTTGAAACAGTTGAACATCCTCTGCACAAAGATTATGTAGTATTGGTTTGGATAGAAAGGCTTGTGATTGGTTTCAGAATAATTTGTTTGAGACGAGTCAGTGTGTGAAGTCAAGAAGTGCCCAGTCTGAGTTTTTGCTGGTAACAAAGGGTGTTACGTTACGCAAGGTTCAGTTTTGGGTCCTGCCTTCTCCACCATTTATATTAATGATATTGTCTTTTCATTGAGTGGTTGTCAAGTCCATCTTTAGGCTGATGGCACTAATGTGCACTGTATTGCTGATGTACAACTGGGCATGGAAAACCTGCAATTTCTCTTTGATGCTCTTCGTTAAGTTATTTTCTATCTTAAATTCCTGCTGTTTATGAGTGCCAGAAATATTGATTATAATAATGATTATAATCCACTGTAAAATGTTTTAGCATTGAGAGAGTTGCTGAATATAAATATCTTGGTATCTGGCTTGATGAGAATTCTACTTTTAAATAACATGTGGACAATCTTGCCAGCAAACTGCCCAAAAAAAATTGGAAACGGAACCAACCCTATGATTAGTAGGAAAAGGATCGTTAGAGAAGTTTTCTTTTCAGTATTGGATCATGGAGATGTAATTAATAGAAATGCTGCTCCTTCCACTTGTAAACCTCTAGACATGGTCTATCATTCTGCCCTCAGATTTATTACCGGAGATAGATATGATACTCTCCATTGTTTCATCTATGATAAAATGGGTTGGTTTTCTCTACAGAGAGGCGTAATAAGCACTGTTAACTGTTTATCTTTAAGGCCATTACTGGCCATAACCACCTTATATGATAATGGTGCTGGATTGGAACTATGGACCCTATCAAACTAGATCAAATGACTGGCTAATGCTTAAGGTCCCCCTAGCAGTCTGAACTTGGAAAGTCAGCCTCTTGTTTTAATGCCCCAGCTTCTTGGAATGATTTTCAACACACACTAAAAATCGATTCTCTACTAACTTGAATACAATTTCAAACCATGATCACAAACCTCCCTGCCTCAATTTGTAACTGTGTTAATTGATATCTGTGTTTTGTCTGTATTTCAAATTTTTTTTTTTACTTATTACCTCCTTATGTAATCTCAGCATAATTGAAAATGAGGGCTACCCTCAATTGTATTCTGGAGAATGTAAATAAAGATTGACTAAAATGTGCTCGCTCTGAAACTGTATTTGATCCTCAGGGAAAAATTCATCTAGTTCTCACAATTCAAATTCAGTTCTTGCAATTCAATTTCAGTTCAGTGTGTCTCTCATATCCGGGGGATTGAGGAAGAGCAAATGAGCGAGTGAGTGCAGATTTACGCACTTTTAGAATGGCTCCGTTTACAGAAGCGAATTTCCCCATTCACGTTTCAGAAAAACCTTATATAAAGAGTTTTGAGGCAGAACCAAGCCAATCAACTACAAGATGAATCGTGACCATAAAACATTTGATTTGGAGCGATAAAAAAAATTGGAAAACAGAAAAAAAGGTACAAGACTGTGGACATTATTCTTTTAAGAGTGAAGGAACTACTCATCCCATAAGCCATTGTGAATGATAACATTCCAACCTAACAATACTGTTGTTCAGTGCGCTTCTTCAGGTTCAAAGGAAATTAATTCAATTTCATAATATTACATTTAGTTTCAAGTTCATTGGAATTCAGTTCCAAACTAATGAATTTAATTTCAAATTATGCTATTCAGATTCAGTTTTTAAATGCAATTATTCAAGTTAAACAACAAATTCTAATGTGATTCAAATTGAGCAATTTAAATAAAAATTATTCAAACTCAGTTTCTAGTGATACATTCTGCCCATACACATTCCCCTGCAGTGTCAAAAATGTGTAATTGTATGGAACTGTGAATACTGAGAACCATTACACCTGTAATGGCTATGGAGTTACGCTTCATAATTTATTATAAAAAAAAAAAAAAATAACTCACTCTTGAAACTCCTTGTCATCTTTGACCCTGTCGCCGATGATGCGGATCATCTGGCCCAGCTGCGTTACAATCTTCTCCTCCTGCTTGCTCTTCAGGTCAGTATTGACAGGCAAAATCAATGAGGCTTGCTCATCTCCCAGCTCCTCTCGGAACACCCTAAGGAACAACGGGGAGGCGTTGGTTACAACTTTTGATTTAAGAATAGTCTCGTAAAATCCATTACGTTTCTGGCCAAAAACACTGGCCTTCTATGCCTTTCAATGGGGAGTTGTCTTGATCTAAAGCTCTGTCGTCCATGGTGGACTTTCTAACTGAAATTAACACAGAGGTGTCAGGTTTGGCTGATGCCATAATATTCCAGATCAGCTAATAAACACTGATGTCCTTTGGAAAACACAGTAGAGCTAGGATCCATCAATTACTGCTCATACTCATACGCATACCAGGATGCCAAATTAGTATGTCAATGTGTTTAGTATGTCAGAAACCATAGTAAGCTCAAATAGTATGTGAAAAGTACCAGGATGACACAGTATGTTGAGTGTGTATTTGGTTCATTCTGGCATTACAAAAGGCAATTCTAAGACCTTGAAGTACTTTTTTATGCAGGATTTTTTCCATTCTCAAGGAGTTCACAAAAAGAGATATTTTCAATGTTTTATTAATTAAAATATAATATCATCTTAGTTTCATCTATTATACTGTATATACATGTCTATATATATCTATTATTATCTCATGTTATAAGTGTGTATTTCCAACCAATGCTGGATTAAATTTTAATTCCCCTGGCATAATCTATGTCGTAAATTCTATTCTGGAAAATGTTTTATTACATTACAATTTGAATAACAAAACCAGAGGGAATATCACAGGTTACTCCCTGATAACGGATATATTCCAGAACTATATTGCACCAAAGAGGTAAAAGTTTATAAGCAACTACATTTACGGGAAAAAGACTAGGTGTGGTCGTAGTCAGAATGGAACCGAAACCTTGTGACAGAACTAATGTCATGAAATCATGTCTAGACCCATCCATTCAAGGTGGACCCAAAGTTTTAGGATCACAATATAATTTGGAAGTTACTTACTCTCCGATCAAAGCCTCCCCTATTCTTTCATCTGCGAAGAGAGCATAAATGAAAAAAAATGTATTAGATCAGCCAAATCTTCGACCTGTGAACCCTGAAAGATCCACACTGGCTACTTAAAGTCTGTGCAAAGTAAATTCAGTGATTTGTTTCTAAAAACACATTAGATACATTTTAGAAAATCATTGCTGAAAACATGTGAAAATAACTGTTGTACTCAATTGTTAGTGGAGTAAATTAGACTGGAGTTGGACATTAAATTGATTTTCACCATTTTTGTGTTCAGTGGTGGCTTGATGACTAGAGCCATACTTTCACTGTAGCATGGCCCCTCCCCTAACAGTATATTAAGCCTAGAACGCATTACCATCATTGGGCTAGAGCAGAAGTTCCACCCACCGCAATCAGAGCAGTGCCGCGGAGATCAGAGTGATCTTTTCTCTTGAAGAAGTATTTAATTTACTAAATTTCCTTATTGAGTGGGGAAAAAAAAGCCCTGTGCTTCCCGTGCTGCGTCATGCACGGCAACGCATTAACCCCCCCCTTGCATGGTCCCCCTCTCCATTTTTAACTGCCCGCTCAGTCACTTCATCCTGGACTGCACTTGAGGGGCTGCACCTCTCTGACGATTGGGCTTGGTTTCAGCGCCTTTAGCGGACAGACCCCCAGCATTTCGGAGCACAGAATACTGTTTTTGTTTTATCGTTTTTTCACGATTTTAAAACCAAATTTTTTATACTTGCCGATTTTTTTTTTAATCATTCAAATTTGATGTGGTGGTTAATAACACGTTTTTCTGAGACGTGACAGCCTCACAACTAGAGATACCAAGGTGAGGAATTTTCCCCACCTGTTAATAAACTCTATAAATAAACACCTGTGTTACCGGTAAGACCGGACATTTTTGATTGTAAAATCAAAATTCTTTGATGAAAAATAAAAATTAGTAAAAATAAATAAAACAATAATAAATCTAAACCTGATCTAAGATCTTCTAGAGCCTTCTTTCTCTCCTCCCGTGATAAGTGAAATGTGACTTCACAGACTGTGCGAGCACAAAGCAGCCCCTTTCACGTTCAGTTTTGTAGCAACTGACCAAGTATAACACACTTAGAATTTTACAAAAAAAAAAAAAAGTAAGTAATTGATGAACGTAAGCCCTGATACACTTAAATTAACTAAATAGGTTTCATCTCTACTACAAAAAACAAAACATCAACTGTGGGGGCGGTGGGCAAGTAATGTAATCGGTGTATCCCCGAACACCGTCCAACACCAGTAACCACGGCAACAGTACTCAGAACTACTTTGCTTTACACTGACATTAAATGCCCAATATGTAAATACGGTCGCTAGGGATCTCTCTATCTAAATAATAACAAAAGATGGAGCTTGATGACGTAAAAAAAAAAAAACAAAAAAAAAATTGAACTTCAAATTTGGTTCAGAGGCATGTTGGGTCACAGAAGAGACCATGACCAAAATGTTATGATATTTATCATGGCTGCTGGGCCGGTGTTGATGCAGAATTACAGAAGATGGCGCAAGGAGCTTAGGTGAGAATGTGAAACTTCACTGACAGGACTGCACTGACAGGTGAAGTCAATAACATTGATCATCTCGTTCCAATGGCACCTGTCAAGGAGTGGGATATATTAGGCAGCAAGTAAACAGTCAGTTCTTGAGGTTGATGTGTTGGAAGCAAGATAAATGGGCAAGTGTAAGGATCTGAGCCACTTTAACATGGGCCAAATTGTGATGGCTAGGCGACTGGATCAGAGCATTTCCAAAACGGCAGGTCTTGTGGGGTGTTGCCGGTATACAGTGGTTAGTACCTACCAAAAGTGGTCCAAAGAAGGACATCTGGTGAACCGGCGACAGGGTAATGGGTGCCAAAGGCTCATGGATACACGTGGGGAGCCAAGGTTAACCTGTCTGGTCCAATCCCACAGAAGAGGTACTCTAGCACAAATTACCGAAAAAGTTATTGCCGGCTATGATAGAAAGGTGTCAGAACATACAGTGTATCGCAGCTTTCTGTGTAAGGGGCTGCATAGCTACAGACCAGTCAGTGCCCATGCTGACCCCTGTCCACCGCCGAATGCACCTACAATGGGCACATGACCGTAAGAACTGGGCCATGGATCAATGGAATAAGGTGGCTTGGTCTGATGAATCACATTTTTGGATGGCGGGTGTGTGTGCGTCGTTTACCAGGGGTAGAGGCATCAGAATGCACTATTGAAAGAAGGCACGCAGAGGCAGTGTGATGCTTTGGCAATATTCTGCTGGGAAACGTTGGGTCCTGGCATTCATGTGGATGTTACTTTGACGTGTTCCACTTACCTAAACATTGTTGCAGACCAAGTATACCCCTTCATGGCAACAGTATTGCCTGATGGCAGTGGCCTCTTTCAGAAAAATAATGCGCCCTTGCACACTGAAAAAATTGTTTAGGAATGGTTTGCGGAACATGACAAAGAGTTCAATGTATTGACTTGGTCTCCAAATTCCCCAGATTGCAATACAATCAAACATCTGTGGAATGTGCTGAAAAAACAAGCCCGGTCCATGGGGGCCCCACCTCGCAACTTACAAGATTTATAGGATCTGCTGCTAACGTCTTGATGTCAGACCCCACAGGACACCTTCAGAGGTCTTGTGGAGTCCATGCCTTGACAGGTCAGAGCTGTTTTGGCGGCACGATGGGGACCAACACAATATTAGTGGTTTTAATGTTGTGGCTGATGGGTGTATATATTTATATATCATTTAGGTTGTTGGATGCATTACATATCTGGCTGTTTCACGCAGTGTAAATAGTGTTCACTCATCAATTACTTTAGGCTTGTTGACCAGTAATTCGGTGCTTTAGCTAACAATTGAGCAGCAAGCCATATATAGTAACCCGTTATAGTAACCCCAAAATGAATACATTTGGTGCATTTGTGATATTTAAGAAACAGAACGCTGCACATGCATTAGTGCGTTTACTCACACAAGCATAGGCACCAGCGAACTGCAGCAGAGGAGGTTATTAGAGATGCAAACAGTTCGCTTTTGGCGAATGTCATATTTTTCAGGTCAATTTGGGTGACTTGTGTGAATCGTCCAAACTGATCCGAAGAGGATTTTTTTTCCAGCAATTAACTAACATCCAATGCCATCCATTAGTTGGAACATGAGAGGCTTGGGCACACAAACCTAAACGTACATTATACAGACATTATACTGATATTACAAAACAATATGAGTGATCTTACTCTTGGCGATTGTTGCCATTGTTGCCAATCAAATAATCCACATGATAGACTACAAATGTTATTCACCACCCCACAAAATATTCTCTAGAATTTACTTTTTTTGACAGTAACTCCGCAATGTCCAAAATCACTCATCCTGAAATCCACCCTATTGTAATCTCTGATCAGGGGCAAATTAGTTTCAACCTCATAAATGAAACCAACTGGAACCCTGCTGGCAGGTGGCGGTTTAACGCCTCACTTTTGACGGATAAAGAATTGAACCACTTATTTTCCAGAGAATGGACTTCCTTCATTGAATTGAATGACTCTCCGGAAATATCACCATCTTTACTCTGGGAAACAGCAAAGGCAGTTCTGAGAGTTAGTATTATTTCATTCTCCACTCACAAGAAAAAGAAAGGACAAGAATGCAACAATAAACTACAACAACGATTAAAAGACTTGCACTCCCAACAAGCCCACACTCATCCACTGAGAAAATCCAAAAGGAGACCGGGACAATTAATTCCCAACTTGAAAATATCATCCACCAAAAGACAATTCCTCATGCAACAAACAAGAGTGAATAATTTTTAATTCAATGACAAATCAGGTACATTTCTTGCCAATCAATTGAAACGCGATAGGGGAAAAAAAAAACCACTTATTACAGAGACTTTTATAATATAAATTTTTAAATTTATAAATATTTTTTTTTTTAGATTTTTGGATTGATTGATTTTTCACATATACTGTACACTCGCAGTAGCACTGAATACACCAAAATAAGACAAACATAGAAACATACAAACAAATTACTGCCCAGCATTATGAACCGTCAGGGAGATATCACTTTGGTACAAGAAACTGGCACCAAATTAATAGATTTGTTTGAAACAGAACAAAAATGCTAACGGAAAATCAAAATTGAGAAAAAAAAAAAATAATGTGTGGGGTTGGCTACCTTGTATTAATGAAGGGGGACTCAATCAAAAAAAAAAAAAAAAATAGGTCAGAAATGGTTGCCAGACATTATAATACTTCTCGGTTGGGCCTAGGGCAGTGTATTTAAGCTGTTCAAGCTTGAGAAAGGACATTACCTTCTCGACGCAGCGCATGTGAGATGGTGGCATAACTTTCTTCCAACTAAGGAGAATCAGACGTCTAGCAAGTAACGTGGAGAATGCTATAGCCTCAGCCTGATAGGTTGTGATCTGTGTTCCCTGCGGGACTACACTGAACAATGCAGTCAGTGGATCAGGATCAATAACCATATTACACATAAATGACAAGGTATTAAATATACCTGTCCAAAATGGGGTCAGTTTGGGACATAACCAAAACATGTGACTGAGGCTATCTAGGTCTCGAATGCACCTGATGCAGGTTGGGTCTAAACCAGGGTAGAGTTTGGACAGCTTACTTGCAGATAAATGTAGCCTATGCAGAACCTTAAACTGCAACAACCCACGTCCAATGCATATTGATGATGAGTGAACCAAGGTGATTGCAGCCTGCCAAATGATATCTGATATGGTAATTGCCAACTCCTCCTCCCACTGCATGTTAAGCGAGTAAGTGATGGGGAGGCGACCCTCTGAATATTGCCATATAATACAGACACCAGACCCCTACCAACTGGATCCATGCTTAGACACTCATCTATCCAGGTGCTCTATGGAGTTCTAAGAGAGAAATGTGTGTAACTACATACCTGTAGGTATCTAAAGAAATCTGACAGGGGAATATTAAAATCCTTCCTTAACTGTTCAAAATAAATAAAGTATTCCTTAAAAAGGTCCTTCACACACTTGATCCATCTCCTGTGCCATGATTGAAAAGAGTCTGTTGGGAGAGGGGACAAAATTGACATTTGCCAAAATAGGAGAAGTAATAACATAACTTGTGAATGTTGGCCGCCCAATAATGAACATAATACATAAATGTATACACAATACATGAATGAAATAATGAATCAATAAACCTCTTGAAGTTCTTTAATACATCTTCCGATGCACCTGAACACATCTTCAGTGATGTACCCTGGTGTCCTCGGGTGTTTCGGGTCTCTCAACATCATACACCCTCTCCCAGGCGACCCCACCACGTTTGATCGGACTGCGGTGTGTGTTCAGGTAGCATTCTCTTGTCCCCATGAACCTTCTCTCCGGATCCAGAGTCATCTCGAGGCTTTCTCGGCTGCTTCGGTGATGTTCTTGATGGCTCTGCTCCTTGCTCCTCCTGTGATGCCCAGTACACTGAGGGCTCTGTGGAGTGAGTGACCCACAAATCCTCTGCAGCCTACTTCAATGGGCATGCACCTCGCCTTCCAGCCCTGCTCTCGACAGTTGATGACCAGATGTTCATATTTGGTCTGCTTCCTTTCATGAGCTTCCCCCAAGCGGTCCTCCCATGACACTGTCAGCTCCATGATAACGATGGTCTTGGTGGCCTCAGAGACCAGAAGTAAATCCGGCCTTCCGGTCTTCACCATCACTCCAGCCTTAGCCACGTTTGGGTCTCTAGAGTCTCTGTACATCAGCACCTCTCGAGTCTGTAACCTTGAATTCTTCTTCCAGAGACTTCAGGGGCAACAAGAGTTTTGTGTTGTTCCCGTAGAGGACGAGGTTGCTGAGGCTTCTAGGCAACCCAACCATCTCCTGAGACAGCTGCTGACCTTCCTCTCCAAGGTCTCCACGGTGGACATGGGGATCTCGTAGACAAGTAGTGGACATAGTATCCTTGGCAGAATACCATGCTGATATATCCATGCTTTGAATTTGCCTGGAAGCCTGGATTTCTCGACTGATCTTAGCCAGCTCTCCAGTTCCTGGCAGGTGGACTTAACAGATGAGGGGTCCTTGAGGCTGCTGACGAACACCTTGCCCAAGCTCTTCACCGGCTTCTCAGAGATGGTTGGTATTTGCTTCCCTTTGATGTTAAATCGGAACCTGTCGGTGACCATGCCCTTCTTCATCACTAGTGATCTGGACTTGGCTGGTTTAAAGCTCATACACGCCCACCGGATAAGCTTTTCCAGCCCTTGCAGGATCCATCTGCTTCCTGGCACAGACTCCGTGGTGACCGTCAGGTCATCCATGAAGGCCCTGATTGGTGGCTGGTGGATTCCTGATTGGGTCCGGGGGCCCCGGCACTCTGGCTCAGCTGACTTGACAAGCATGTTCATTGCAAGGGCAAACAAGGTTACCGAGATGGTACAGCCTGTGATTATCCCAACCTCCAGCTTTTGCCACTCTAATGTGTCTAATGCTCCTGCTGAGACTCTCATCCTGAACTGGTCGTAATAATCCAGGATCAGGTCTGCAACATGGTGTGGCACATAGTGTTTGGTCATGGTGGTCTTGACCAGTTTGTTGGGAATGGCGCCATACGCATTGGCTAGATCTAACCACAGCAGGGTGTCAGGGGACTGGGCAGGTCTCTTCTCCTCTGCACCGAACCTCTCACGGGCAATACTGATGATGATGGTCGTCATTGCTTGCAGCCTCCCATCTACATCCCCCTTTACAGACGCTTCAAGCACCTTGTCGACATCCTCGTCAAACTGCTCCCAAATTGTCGTCTTGCAGGCCTGTGGCCAATTGATTCGAACCTTCCCCAGGGAGACACTTGGGAGAGCTGGTTGTGCCACATGGAGGCTCTGGGCTCTATGGGGTGCTTCCTGACCCGGCTCCTCCTGCGTCTCACCAGATGTGGTATCTGTGCGCTGTGGTACGTCATCTCCCTCCAAACACTTGATCCTGGCCTGGTGGATCTTGAGGCCATGGCTGTTTTTGCAGATTTTCCCGCATCTGCAAGTCACAGTCGTAGTCGTTTCTCTGTTGCGATTTATCGTTGCTGTTTGGTTCGTCAGATTGGGGTTCGTCAGATTGGGGTTCTCACCCCCCCCCCCCCGGGCTACCCTGGGGGTATTTTTCCATGAGTCGATCTCTAGCTTGATGATGGGTTTCCTCCTCTCAGAGGAAGCGGTTTGGGCTGCCGACCCTCCCCCGCCCCGGGTGCTGTCTTTCCACGCTGCCAGCTGTCTCTCCAGTCGTGCCAGTCTATTCCTGGTTGTCACTAGTTTCGCCAGAGTAGATAGTTCTTGAATACATCTTCCGATGCACCTGTACACATCATCAGTGATGTAATACAGTGAATAGTAATACAAATAATTGAGTAAAGGCAGACCACCATCTCCCTTTTGTCTTTCCAAATATTCTTTCCTTATTCAAGGTACATTTTTATTCTAAATAAAAGCAGATGTGCATTTTATTCCTTAAAAAATGATTTAGGAATAAAGACTGGGATTTCTTGAAACAGGAATAAAATTCTGGACATGATGGTCATTTTTACAGAATTTAACGTACCAGCGAGTGACATGGGGAGGGCCGATCATCTCTCCATATCCTCTTCGGCTTTACTAAACGCTATTTTAAAGTTATTGGCAAACAGACCACTGTACTTGCAAGTGACACAAACACCCAAGTAAGTAAAGCTATACTTACTACCAGAAAAAGCTAAGTACTGAAGCGACATTTGATGTGCTTTATCATTTATGAGGAATATAATACTCAGTTAAATTTAACTTATATCCTGACACCTGCCCGAACTTGGTGATAATGTCTAGAGCAATCAGTAAAGTAGTATATGGATCGGAAAGGAAAAGGAGACGATCATCCGCATACGGCAAAAGTTTATGCAATTGTCCACAATCTAACAACTGATCCAGGACACAGTTTAAATCCCCTCCTAATATCAAATCATGTTAATCCAGGTCTGGTAAAAGTGAAAAAAGATGAGTGAAAAAAATCAACATTAGCCTAGTTGGGTACATACACATTTGCAAGTACTCCCGGCCTATTAAACAACTTCCCTTGAATGATTATATAGCGACCATTCTTGTCCTTTATGATTTTTGACTCTTCAAACGGCACATCTCACATCAAGAGAATAGCCACCCTCCTACTTTTGCTATTAAAGTCAGAGTGGAAAACTTGCATTAATACTCCCCTGCAGAGTTTTGGTTTGTCCTTCTTTAATGCGTTTCCTGTAAATACACAACATCAGTCTTTCATTTGCTTAATTGAGAAAATACTTTGCTCCGTTTAACCAGATGATTCAACCCCCTTACGTTCCAACTCACCAATATGGTATCAGCCCTATGTATACCTATATCCACCGATGCCATCAAGACAACCTCTTAAATGATGCCACTGCCCCATTTCTGTACCTTGTTGCGAGTGTTTCTGAAAAAATGCGTTGGAGATTCCCTGAACTTGGTAATAGGGTTGTAGCCATTAAAAAAAAAAAAAAAAAAAAAAAAGTACACACACACACACACACACACACACACACACACACACACACACACACACACACACACACACACACACACACACACACACACACACACACACACACACACACACACACACACACACACACACACACACACAAAATAAATAAATATATAAATAAAGTGAAACAGGGGGTGGGGGAGAATAAGCACCTAAACAGATACATTTTATAATCATAGAACAAAGTGTAATTTTAACATTCTTAAATCTGACAGACATGACAGTGCTTGTCTCTCGCATGGAGACTGCCTGATACTTTTGCAATAAGCTATATCACTCAGATAATGAATCAAATAAGCTATATCACTCAGATAATGAATCAAATATCAAACATTAACTCATTCATTGATGATATCAACCTCCCTAAACTATCCACAGAACAGGCGACCACATTCGATCAACCACTTACTCTACAGGAAAGCTCTCTTCTCAATGCCCAACAATAAATCACCCGGATCAGATGGCTAACTATTGGAATTCTATAAACACTTCTGGCCACTTATATCCTCATTATTCATCAGAATGGTTACAGAGATTAAGTCAACCTCCACCATGCCTCCGCACATGAATACTACTCTCATTTTGGTTTGGCTAAAACCCAATAAGGATCCAAACCCTCGTCTCCAGTTACAGACCCATGAGCCTAATTAACTGTGATATAAAGATTAGTCAAACACTAAACAATAGAAATGAAAAAGTAATTCCATTTATATTTCACCCAGACCAAACAGGCTTTGTTAAAGGCAGACACTCATCCAGCAATATGCGCGGTTCAGTCTGATCAGCATATCTCAAAGGAACAACTTCAATACTGTTATTGCTTCTTTAGATGCTGAAAAAGCATTTGACAGAGTTATTTGGACATAACTCTTTTCCACCCTCAACAAATTTGGCTTTGGAGAGTCACTCATTCAATGGATCACAATTCTGTACAACTGACCATCTGCCTCTGTCATCACCAATGGTTTCACTTCACAGCATTTCACTGTCCAACGGGGCACAAGACAAGGATGTTCGCTATTCCCTTTACAATTCGCCATCTTTATAGAACCCCTTCTGGCAGCAAGTTGTTCCTTCAACTACAGCAGTCTCTAAAAGTTAAAATCAAATTGACGAACAACATCCTACAACCACCTCCGATGATTGAACATCTTACTCATATCAGAAATTTAAAATAAAATCCCTTTTCCAGAATAAACAAACTTTTATTAAAAACAGATGACACTTATCTTTACCTACCATGGAATGGGAACCAGAACTTGCTGTTTCCACCGATATCAACCTGTGGAAGCTTATTTGCAGCAACACCTTTTCTATGACTTGCAATTCAAAATGCAAAAATGTTTTTTTTGGATAAAGACGTTTGTTCTCATTGTTCCCTTAATATCAGCGATGACTACAAGTACTCCTCACTTAACGAACGAGTTCCATTCCGACGACCAGGTCGTCAAGCGAATTGGTCAATAGGCGTGGACTCGGCCCTATACCGGCATTTCAGATTGCGAATGCTATTGTAGTGAATACTGACTGACTGTGGGAACGAGACTGAGACAGGATGATGCGCGATGAGATGCTTGACGCTGAGATGCTGTGCTGCGCTGCGTACAATACGCTGCAGTATTGTAAGCAGCGTACAACACTGACTGGTCGGCAAGCTGGTCGTAAGTCTGAACGGTCGTTAAACAGGTAGGTCCTTAAGTCAGGAGTAGCTGTACTTTCATGCCATCTGGCTCTGCCCACCTATCCAGACATTCTGGACCAACATCACCAAGAAGCAATCAATCCTTCTGGGTCACAGCATTCCAGTCTCCCCATCTGTATGTCTTCTCAGTGACCTCTCCTCAGTTGACCCACCACTCAAATACCACCAACCCATTTTGATCGCCTTAACAATTGCCAAGAAAATAATATTACTTAATTGGAAAAACAGAGATAATGTTACCATTGGGATGTGGTGAGATTAATTAATAGAATACATCTCAATGGAAAAATTATTGGCAGTATCCAAAAACAAGGTTGATTCATTTAATGATATAAAGGCAATTTCTATCACTGCCATAACTCCATCCATTAATACTTGAGTCTTCCTAAGTTGGGGCAATGTTATGGCGTTTTGGGGCATCCCTCGGTTCTCACCGGGACTCCACGATTGGGTTGGTGCCCGGTGGCTGTGGGGACGGTCTGTGGTGCTTAGTGCTCTGGCCGTGGAGGGGTCCTGGGTGGTGGCATTGCTTTTGTCCTTGGGTTGAGCTGGCTGGTCTCCGGTGGTGGTGGGCGCCCCTGAAAGGTGCCTGCAGTTGGCGTCCTTGTGTTGGTTTGAGGCGTGGTTGTGGTTTGGGCTCGGGTCGGGAGCAGTTTGCGTCTTGGCCCTGTGGTCGATGCGCCACTGCGTGTCCTTCTGAGTGCCGTGGGAGGGGGTGGCCTGTTGTGCCAGGGATGGTTAGACGTTCTGTTTGGTCCTGCGACCTGGACATGATGTGGTTCCCCGTGTGGTGTCCTTCAGTGAGGGGGTGGACTCCTGTTGTCGCACAGGGCTGCCTGGATACAGGTTCTTGTTGTGCGGTTACATAGCCCCATACCCATACGTGATGCACTGTGTGGTCTGACACCTTTCTATCATAGCAAGCATTAACTTTTTCAGCAATGTGTGCTACAGTAGTTCTTCTGTAGAATGAGACCAGACGGACTAGACTTCACTCCCCACGCGCATCAATGAGCCCATGGGCTCCCATGACTGTCACCAGTTCACCGATTGTCCTTCCTTGGACCACTTTTCTAACTTTCCTCTTCCAACACATCAACTTCAGGAACTGACTGTTCACTTGCTGCCTAATATATCCCACTCCTTGACAGATGCCATTGGAAGGAGATGAGCAATGTTTTTCACTTCATCTGTCAGTGGTTTTAATGTTGTGGCTGATTGGTATTAGTGGTGTTACGGCAGGTAGTTGATCTGTACAGATCGCTGCCCCAGGGTTCGGCTCGCATGTGAATTGCGGATCAATTGTAAAATGTAACTATCATAGTGAAATACAGTTTCACTGCCAGTGTTACTTTTTAAAGAATTAATTCCATAAATCTCGATGCAGAGTTGCAGTGGAAACAAGAAAGACAAGACCGAGGCGTGCTGTGTTTTACTCTGAAGTGCAATGATTGGTTTACGGTACCTTGGGCTATGTCGCTGCTACTTTACAACATGTCAAGAATGAGATACTGTATGTTGCCACTATGCGTCTGCACGTCCACAAAACTCTACAATCACTCGCTTAATTATGAACCGATCTTCATGAAATTTAGTTTGTTATAAAACGTGAGAAATTGGAAATGATACTGGTTTCTTATTGTAATTAAATTCACTACCAAGTTTAAAGGAAGAAGGTATCATGCTTGTCTCATGTTGCAATTTAATTTAACTATTGAGTATTGAATATTTTAGGATTTTATTTAAACATTTTGTATTTTTTACATTTAAGACCTTGGGAAAACATTCCTTACTTTAAATGTTTTACAGGATAAATGGAAAGTAAAGTTCTATTTGTCTCCCTTTCTTTTTTTTTGCTGATCCGAAAAATTATCCGTTCCGTGACTCAAAACCGCGATAGGATCCGAACCGTGAGTTTTGGGACCCGTCGCACCCCTAATCGGTGTATAACATAGGTAGTCACTTTTAGACATTATTCAGAAAAGTTACATATTATACCTTTAATGAAACAATGAATTCAAAAATAGATAATGGCTCGTAATTTTCCTTAATCAGATACACTAGGGAACGGAGTTCTGCCTGGAATTTCACAGCAGGCATGAATTCTAGTTCTGTTTTGGTTATGTTTTATAGTGGTTCTTTGTTATTTAGTAATTAATTTATATTGGATTGTGCTACATTATAATAGTTACACATTTTAGTTTTATTGTGCATTAGTTATAATTGTTATAGCACCACAACTGAGATGACTAGTTAGAGAAAAGACCTCCCTCCCATTTTCCCTTCCTGTGCTGTTGTGCTGAAGTGAGATAAGTTATTTGTGAAAGCAGTTTGATCGCTTCTTCCTGTCAATGGAAACCCAAACCCACCACAACATATTTTAAAAAAGTAGTTTAGCGGGTTTGAAATGTATATCATTTCTACACAATCTAACAATTTGGAGGCCCCTCCCGGCACACGCCAATTCACATGACGTGAGAGATCTGCACTTTGACCAATAATGTCTTTGAAGTACAGTAAGAATTGTTTCTAATGATACTTGAAGATTTTAAGAATGATAGAGAGTTTCTTGTTTGGCGAGAGTACTCTTATTTTGTATTTTATTCCATGTCGTTTCGGCGTTTCATTTCCAGGATGTTCTTCTCGTTCGCTTGTCTGTAGACCTTAATGAACTTTTCTTTCCTTATTTAGGCGCGACACGTTACTTATGGGTCTAACTGTCAACTGTCGTGAATTAATGAGTGGGTACTGCCTCCGAAAGAATAAAAAAGGGAGGGGGACCTAAAAACTCGACCGTGGGGCACAGAGGGTGGAAAAGCCTTGCCCCGGGGGGAGAACAACGAGTGAGGAACCATGAACATGTCACTACATGTCTCACACGCGATACAAAAAAAAAAACAAAACAAAGAAAAGAAAAACCATACCTACCATAACAACTGCTTTCCCAGGAAGGCCGACGGCGTAAAACAAAAACTTACCCGACATTCCGTTTTCTTCACACGCCATCTTCTGACAAGTCAGTTAAGGTTGAACCGAAGAATGTCTTCCCCCTCTTCGTCGCCAATTAATAGTTAGTCAGTTTGAAGAGCCAGCGGTTACACTCCGCCTCAACTCGCTCTCCCGGGTCAATATGGTGACGTTCATATCGAAACAAACTTCTCAACTTCCGAGCAAAAAGGGCGCGGGTTTAAACCCGGTTTTGGTCCTTGCGTTAAAACACGTCCGGGTAGAAACATTCATTTTTGGGCGTATCAGAGGATAACGTGTTTAGAAATAATTGGATATCGTTGAATTAGACCAATTCTTATTTATTTATTTATTTGTTAGTTATATTATATAATTTTATATATATATATATATATTTATTTTTACGAAAGTTTAATCGTTTGATTACCGTTTTGTTAGTGGGAATTCAACATCATTTGACTTCAGGCTATCATATCTCGGTGAAAAGTTGAACAAAAAACATTTTTACATAAATACATTTATGTATTAGTGTATGTATTAGTTTATACGTAAGCTATTGCAGCCTATGCAATATGAAAGTGACCAATGAAATGTATTTCATTAAAAATAAAAACAAGGCCGGGACACGTGGTTGGCTGCTCCACGGCGCATTGTGATGACGTTCACGCCCAGACGCGCAACGCGCTGCTGTGTGTGTGTGTGTGTGAGAGAGAGTTGTACCTTCCGGTAGTTGTGGGACACTTTTAAAGAGCTCTTTATTATTACTATTATTGTTTATCGGTATTTTTTTCCTGTCAAGTGATGTCCTCCCTCCTCAAGGTAGACAATGAGCTCAAGTCGAAGGTAAGCGTTGGAATGTCTTCGACTCTCGAATGATGTGATATGTCTCAAGGCCAGGAGTCCATATGCAAAGTGTGATGTAGATACCGATGCGGTTTCTTTCTTCATGTCTTATTTTATGCGCAGATTTTTTTTTTGTGGGGAATAAACAGACCTAATGTAAGACTATGATGCATATTTTATACTTAAAATGTGATAACTCACAAATAATACCCCCCCAAAAAAATCAACAACTTAGACTGGAATACCTGTTAATACCCTTTGTTTACTCGTAGTCAGCTTGTTGTTTTTTTTGTTGATGTTTTTCTTTGCCATTGAACAGTCCCACTGGCACTCTGAAGTGTTTGTGTCATTGTTATTTCTTCTCCTTTCTCCTCAGGTTGATACATTCCGTGAACAAATCACTAGTGAGGTAAACTTCAAGAGTATCTAATTCAAAAAAGCATCTCTCTAAAAATGTGGCCACGGTATTCATTTTAAATTCAATTCAAATAAAATGATTAATGATGATCAGTGAAAAATTAGGAAGGTTTGATAATCTGTCAGTTGACATACACAGCCTCCCTAGGTTGACCTTTTTATATACACCATTCAGCCACAACATTAAAACCACTGACAGGTGAAGTGAATAACATTGATCATCTTGTTCCAATGACACCTGTCAAGGGGTGGAATATATTAGAACGCAAGTGAACAGTCAGTTATTGAAGTTGATTTGTTTGAAGCAGGAAAAATGGGCAAGCGTAAGGATCTGAGTCACTTTGAAAAGGGCCAAATTGTGATGCCTAGACGACTGGGTCAGACCATCTCTAAAACAACAGGCCTAGTGCAAATGAAGCACATTTATAAGCGGTGTTACACCCAGGCCCCCAGTGATCTTTAAATAATATTTTGACATTATTATTATAATTCTTATTACTGTCACAGCATCTGTAGGTTGTGGAATGGGTGACATTCTGTGGTCTTCAGAACGCCCTCCAAAAGCCACTTGTTGAAACTGTGAATAATTTTTCGTACAAAAAAGGCGTTACAAACGTTGACAAAAATGGTTCTATAATTCCTATTAAACTCAAAAGATATTGAAAAAACAACTAAATAGCTGGAATTGTGTGTGAACAGCTTATAAGTTACAAATTAATGTGACCCAACATATGGATCTAGTTTAAAAATATATACAGTATATTTGAATTTGAGCATTTTTGGTCTGGCATTATACTTTACCAAGTAGTTCAGTGTGATGGGAGTTTAATTGTTTACCATGAGATTTTAATCATCTTTAATATAACTTCTATATTCTCCCAACCTCATGACATGGTGTGAAGCAGAATCTTAAAAATGGTGTGTTGTGTTGCCCCCCCCCCCCCCCCGCCTCCTCCAGGCCGAGCACCTGGTCGCAAGCTTTTTCCCATTGAAGCTTCTGCAACTGGATACCTTTCTCAAGGTGAGTGACTTGGTAATTGTATGAAAGTGGCCGTGGCAAATCATGATTTAAAAATACATTTTGTATTACGTATGTCCTTCGATTATCTCAACAACCGTTCATCTGATCTACTTCACACTTGGCGGGTGTATTGCTGGAGACCCAAGTGTCGAATTTGGTGCAATCTGGACCCGCGACATGTGTAATATTAATAAACCGCGAACTAAAGGCTAGCGGGGCTTCAGAGCTCTGGGACTGACTCACAAAGAGTGTCTTTCCCCGATCTATGAGTTTAACCGTCAGTTTCATCTTCCATTGTGGAACACAGGACTGAATCGTTGACGTTTTGTTAAACTATGCCATTAAAATGTCTTAGAAAGTCTTACATTTTGAAAGGATATGTACTAGTGGTCTTAATGACCGATGACTGATAGGCCCTTGACACTATGTTAATAGCGTGAAGTCCTTGAAAACTTAAAAACTGTGCTTTAAAAAACGTACTTTAAAGTCCTTGAATTTCATTTTGTAATGCTAGAATGGACCCTGAAATTGGTTAAAAGACATCTTGTCACCGCAGGAAGATGTGTAATTGTTTTTACGAATGACCCAATGGACTCTATACATCGTCAATATAATGTCACGTGTCGCTATATCATTGTAGTAGGGTATTGCACATTTTGACAAAACAGAATGACAAAAAGAAGGAAAAAAAACACTTTGAACTTTCTGCATGTGTCCTTGACCCCCAGGAACCCATCCTGAACATCAGCAACCTGCAGGAAATCCACTCGGACATCAAATTCCAGGTCCCAGATCCCATTTTCTTCAGCAACAACCACGATGGCCTGGAACCGGTAAATCTACATCAGTTCAAAGTACCTCTAAATCAGGGGTTCCCAACCTTTTTTATCAGGGACTGGACCACGGCGCACAAAATGTTCACTGACCGGGGGGTGACTGAGTGTCTCCTTGTCACGCACGGAGGAGAAATAATACAATAAATACATCTACAATAAAAGAGTATTCGGGTCACGCAATAAAAAAGTACCCCTGGGTTTTGGGAAAATACTTGGAACTGCCCCCCAACTTCGTGACCAGCGAGAAGAGCTTTTGTGTACCAACTACGCAATTCTCTATCTATCTGTCTATCTGTCTGTCTGTCTATCTATCTGTCTATCTATCTATATTAAAAATAAATACATACATTTGTAATTTAATGACGGAAATCAATCAATACAAAATAATACCATACATTTATTGGGTATTTAAACTACATCCCTCGGAATTGGGCAGATGCTACGACCTGTTGTTCTGTAACAACCGCTGATATGCAGCGCACTGAGTGGGCCGGTACTTTATTATCCACCGAGGTGTAACACTGCATTACTGAGGTAAAATGGGAAGTGGGAGAGTTATAATAAAGTACAAAAATGTGACCGTAATGTTAACATGTAATACAAGATGAGCTGCACCGATCGATCGGCCATGACCGGAATTGGTTGGTTTTCACCGGCTGATTAGTGTCAGATATATTTTCAGATTCTGTGCTGGTTAAATTTACACCCCTCATCATGTACTCGTACTCGTATGAAATGCTCCAGTACTCAAATACCAACTGATACCAACATAATGTAATGTAGTTGCATAGTTGACATTAAAAAAAGAGAGCAAAAGAAAGAAAATGTTGGCTGTTTGGAGGTACTTCAAGGTAAAGAAAGAAGATCAGATAAATTGTCAGGAGATTTATTTATCGCCTGACAATATTCTAACATTGTGCTCAGATCATGATAAAAAGTTTTGACTCTTTTTTTTTTTTTGAGACTCGATTCTTGACGAGTCACTCAGTAAAAGGAGTCGTTCAATTTGATTGACTTGGTTTAACGCACAGGGTGAGCGAGGAGGACTTCCAGTGAACGAGAGCAAGAAGAGTCAGCCATTTATTTTATTTGTTAACTTTTTTTGTAATGATTGTAATTGACTTGCAAAGTACCATATACATATAATATTAATGTATATTTGCACTTAAAGTGAAAGAGACTTTAATTTGAAGTTTGAACTGGACATTTCCATGTTGGTTATGTGTTGTGTCCTACTAAAACTCAGTGAGAGTTACAGGTTGAATTATACTGAAACTTGTTGACAGTCCCATGTTCTATTTTATTGGAACTCAGTGACAGTTTGATGTTCTATTATTGTTCCATGGTGAATAATGAACAATAATAGTGTCAAAATCAGCAATCTCACTATTGTGGTAACTGGAAATTGCAGCGGTAGTCCTATGTGCAGCTGTCCTGCTGAGCGTGATCAGATAACAGAATGTATTTGTCATCGACGTTCAGCAGATCGGAAATCGGAATCTGCAGGTCAGGCTTAGAAAAATAAATCTGAAATAGGAATCGGCCAAGAAAAATGCAATCGGTGCATCTCTAGTGGGTAAACCTGTTCGGTAACTTTACGAGATGATGCATTTCAAGGGGTAAATCCAAATTATGTGATTTTGTATGCTGTATATATTTAGCCGTAGTAGCTCGCATACGATGTGATTATCCTCGTTAAGAGACGGCTACGGTGTGAATAACTGATGGAGTCATTTAGCTGCAGTAACTCAAACACCACAGAGACTCCCTGTTACACTGTGTCCGTCAAATATTTTCCCAAGGTTGCCAGGTCTGCAAAATGACTAATATATATAATATGTTGAATTTCATAAAATTGTTTTATGTTTCCCGAACCTATAAAAGTTTTTTTTGTATGTTACCTGCTGATAAGTTGAATTAGAAAGGTGTGTTTCCGTCCAAAACGGCCTGACATTCTCAGTGTCCCTAAGACGGCTTTGAAAGAGCCCAAATTCGACACCCCATGCTGAGCATCTGACCTCGTAGGGAGGGGGTTTAATGAGTTCTAAACAACACGACTCGTCGACTCTCAACCAGGAGCCACATGAGCCATTATGCGTTTCACAGCGTTGCCTGAAAACTTATGAGATTTGTGAGCGCTGCTACAGAGAATTTCCACAATTTTATTCCCAACTTGATTTTCCACTCAAATCAGTGCAGTAGAGGCATTTATGTAACGTGTACTTTTGCATTGTGATTTCACTTGTAGACCCTTTTTGTTATGTTGCCCATGTTAATGCCACTGTATGCACTTGGGTGCGCTGCCACTAGAGGGCGCAAGAATTCAGTGATGAGCTTTTTTTTTATTTTTATTTTTTATTTTTTTTAACAATCTCTATTTACAGATTTAAGAAGGGTTTATCATTGGTTCCCAAACCCTTTCTTTTTACGGTGGTCGTTAGCCCCATACCCCCCTCTGGAATGGCCTGTTTGTTTGTCTACCCCCACCCTCCCATCCCTGCTGATTTGAAATCTTCTCAATGTAATGTTGAGGAGAAGGTTCCATAACAGGATTTGAGACAAATGCTGTGTTTGACCTTTCCAGCAGAACGCCAAGAAATGGAAAGTGGAAGATGGCATCAGAGATGTGAACTGTCAAGGTAAAGGCAAAAGACTTTTGTTGGCCTTTCGTTCGGTCACTGTCGTTCCTGCCGCCGTGTTTCCGAGCTCAACTCTTTCCTCATGCCCGTTGGGCCGTTGGCCTGTTGTTGGGCTCCAAAGGTGGAGCCAAGACGCCGGCGGTTCCAGAGGGGACGATGAAAAGCAACGTACGGCTGGTGGACCTCATAGAGCGAGTCAAGCCCGAGATCCGGACGCTGATTGAGAAATGCAACACGGTGAGCATCTGCACGTGCACCCGGCCACCCCAAATACTGTATGTAATATGGACATTTCGCTTACCCCCCACTCCCCCTCAACTCTTTCTGATCAGGTGAAGATGTGGGTTCAGCTTCTCATTCCCAGGATAGAAGATGGGAACAACTTTGGCGTCTCAATTCAGGTCAGTGGAAAAGAGAATGGCCCTGAAAACGGTTGCAGTTCTCTGATTTGGCACGAGGGGCAGTATTTGCAAAAAATTCACTGCTTTTTTTTTTCATCTTAAAGGACTTAAAGAACTAAATCTTAATTTCCGAGATCACAGCACAATGATTGGAGTTAGTCATTATAATGAACTTATAATAATAATTATAACCTTTATTTGTACAACACCTTTCATACACAACATGGAACTCAAAGTACTTTACATTAAAGGAAGGCCATCAAATGGTAACTGTAAAATCAAAGCAAACAAGCAAAATGCTTTTACAAAGTAGAATATTAAAAACAATGAAATACATTAAAAACAGGGTAAGAATGAGCTAATAAAAGTAGATATACAAAATTACATGAAAATAAAAAAATCAAACAAGCAAAATAATGTTTTATATATTTTTTAAATTTGAAAGTCTGAAAGTACCAATCTGCGATCCAACTGAAATAAATCGGAATACTTTGTTTTGTTTTTTTTGTTTTTTTTAATAATAATTCCTTTCATTGTGCCCGTTACACCATGACACTGTTTTGTATTTTCTTTTCTCTTTTTACTTTGTCATTCCATTGTAATTAACAGGACTGCTATTATAATTCCAAACAAAGGGCCTCTGGTCCCATTTACTTCTGGGATTCATTAACATGCACAACAAGCATTCTTAAATCTGGAGTTAGTTTCTATAGGGATGGAATTTTCCCACCATGGCAAACAAAATTTGATAACTTGAGATCCTTTGACTTTGCGTGCACGCACTGTAGGAGGAGACGGTGGCAGAGCTGAGGACAGTGGAGGGGGAGGCGGCTTCCTACCTGGACCAGATCTCCAGATACTACATCACCAGGGCCAAGCTGGTCTCCAAAATCGTCAAATACCCTCATGTGGTCAGTAATGACCCCTGTTTGTTTATTATGTATGTGTATGCGTTTGTATCCTCCTATTTTACTGGTGTATATTTGGCAAATTTTATTTCAATTTTGGCCTCGCTTTTTATTCAGTTTTATTTATTTATTTATTTATTTATTTATCTCTGAATTTTAAGCTTTTTTTTTTTTTATACCAATGGTCTGTAAATGCACCTGGCACAGTGAACCCATTCTGGTTCTCCTGATCCCTCTCTTTTATTCACTCTCTACCCTGTTCCTTATTTTTTTTTCCCCCTCCGTCTCCACCCCTCCACCTCCCCAGGAGGACTACAGACGAACAGTGTCAGAGATTGACGAGAAGGAGTACATCAGCCTAAAGATCATCGTCTCGGAGCTCAGGAACCAATACGTGAGTGTTGGAGACCGGGCGGGCGGGCGGGCAGGCAGGCGGGCGGGCAGGGTGATCTCATCAAAATAACTGTAATGTGAGGGAGAATTAAAATATCTGTCGGTGTCAGTATCGGCAGATAAATGTCCAACAATTTTGAGTACTCGCATCACAAAAAAGAAAAAGTGGAATTGAGCCCCTTATCTTTAATAGTGAACGGAGCATTGATCATTCTAAGATTAAGCAGACAAAAAAAACTCTTTTTATCTTAAAAACAACTTTTTGGAATGTTTTGGGCAGATGCCTATTTCTTAATATTATTCATTTTTTATCAGTTTATCTTTAGTTTCGTTCTTCTGGCTGATTGTTGTAACTTCTTGGGTTTATTGCGAATGGCAAGTTTATCCATCTTCTAGTTTAGTGTTTAGGTTTATGTACATTGCAAATTGTTCTTGTTAATTTTTCAGGTCATTTTTTTCTGTTTTTGTTTCTTTTTGGTTTACATTTATTGTTAATCAACAGGTTTTTTGTGTGTGTGTGTGTGTGTGAGATATATATATGTGTGTGTGTGTGTGTGTGTGTGTGTGTGTGTGTGTGTGTGTGTGTGTGTGTGTGTGTGTGTGTGTGTGTGTGTGTGTGTGTGTGTGTGTGTGTGTGTGTGTGTGTGTGTGTGTGTGTATACATATACACACACACACACACAAAGCTGAGCCCAGATTGGGAGAGACGCACAGGCCAAAACAAAATGGCCTTACAAAGTCCCTTTTTTGTATGTTTATCTGCAGGTGACCCTGCACGACATGATTCTGAAGAACATCGAGAAGATCAAGAAGCCCCGGAGCTGCAACTCAGAAGCTCTTTATTAACAACACCCCCCCCCCCCCCCCCCCATCTACCACACAATAATTGCTTTCACGTGTTTGGGTTTCACTGCCTCAGTCGAACCAGAGCAGTACGGGAGGAGCAGGCACCCTGGGAAGTGAAGAAACCTACTAAAAGCTGACTTCTCAGCTTGGCTGTCCAAAAAAAAAAAAAACATTCCAACCCCTTTCTGTGGACCCCTGGATTCTAAATGTTGGAATTTCCTGTCTGGTATCAGCCCTGCCCACAGGGGGCGGGGGTTCTTATCTGGGTCAGATAAATGGGGGGGGGGCTGTACTTTGTGAGAAGAGGGATGTGGGAGACTTGTTTTTTTTGTTTGCTTTTTTGTGGGGCTATGTTTATATCCAGAAATTTTAATCCTGGGAATTTGCCTACACTTTTTTTTTTTTTTTTAAGGATTGAAAAGGACATTGATGCGTGTGCAATATGTGGCCATTCATCGCCCTAGTTGTGTGTTTGTCTTCGTCTGAATCCGCATTCTGTTAACATACATTATTTTTATTTTTTTCTAAGTAGAATAATGAATGAAATGTCTTTATGAAATGGAGCAGCTTTTTGAAAGACCTCGCCTCATGCTCTCCGAATAAACAATCTGCCCACATTGATTTTTAATGGGTTTTCAGCCAGGTTTTTTATTTTTTTTTGTTTTGTTTTTTTGTGTCATTTTAGTGTCACGTCACTTTTATAAGGGTCTCATTCACCCACAGTGATGTCCCTTGGCTTTGTATAACGTATAACCTACATACACCTACATAACGTATACATTGCAGGGTGTCCGCAATGTCCCCTTAAAATGTCTTGAATTCAGTTTTACAAATGTAAGTACTTCAAAGTCATTAAATAGTCTTCTTGCATTTGACCTTATGAGTGCTTAAATTAAACAAACATTTTGGCTAATTTAATTTCTCCATGTATTTCTTTTTGTCAAAACTGGTCAAGTTCTGCATCAGAGTCAACATTTCTGATGTTCTAAAACCCTAAGCCTCCCGCTGAACCTTATTGTACCTGTTCTTGATGAATCCAACTCACTACACTAATACTGTGTAGGGCCTCACTTTGCCCTCAAAACAGCCTCAATCTTTCTTGGCATGGATTCCATGAGTTGTTGAAACATTCCTTTGAGATTCTGGTCCATGTTGACATGATTCCATCATGTTCAAATCAAATTCCCCGCACCATTACACCACCGCCACCAGCCTGGACTGTTGACACAAGGCAGGTTGGGTCCATGGATTCATGCTGTTGACCCAAAATTCTGACCCTACCATTTGTGTGCCTCAGCAGAAATGGAGATTCATCAGACCAGGCTACGTTTCTCCAGTCTTCAACTGTCCAGTTTTGGTGAGCCTGTGCCCACTGCAGCCTCAGCTTTCTGTTCCTGGCTGACAGAAGTGGAACCCGACGTGGTCTTCTGCTGTTGTAGCCCATCAGCCCCCAGGTTCCACGTGTTGTGCATTCTGAGATGTTTCTTCTGCTCACCACAATTGTACCGAGTGGTTATCTGAGTTACCGTAGCTTTTCTGTCAGCTAGAACCAGTCCGGCCATTCTTCGTTGACCTCTCTCATCAACAAGCTGTTTCCATCAGCCGAACTGCCGCTCACTGGATGTTTTTTGTTTTTCGCACCATTCTGAGTAAACTCTCAAGCATGTGTCAAGCTCAAGGCCCGCGGGCTGAATCCGGAACAACCACGTCATTTTATGTGGCCTGTGAGAGCTTAAAAGTCATATGATTGTCTAAATATAAAAGGCTATGCTGCTTTCCAGCACACAGTGACCATAAACTACATCTCCCACAAGGCATGTCAATTTTGTAACCCATGAAATTCCAGGGTCCTGCCACTAGATTGCAGTGTTCGGTATCTGTGTTTAACTAACGCGGTTTTCTAACAAGTGATGGAGTTTAAAAAGTACAAGTTCTACAAATAATCCCAAAATGTCCAACAAAAGAAAAATTGATTCAGAGGGAAGGCAATTTAATGAAAGATGGGAAAGCGAATATATGTTTGTGCTTCAAGGAGAAAAAACGATGTCTTCTGTGTTACAAGGCAGTGTCGTGATGAAGAAATACAATTTATGTTGGCATTTTGACACCAAACACGATGCCAAGAATGATAAATTTAGCCTTAAAAAAAAAACCATCAAATTGTCCAAGAATTAAAAGGCAGACTGCAATCGCTGCAGAATATGTTACAGCCAAAAATTATGCGGCAGTGAAATCGCTTCCAAATGTTTTTCAGAGGGTGCATCTTTGAAGCTGTGCATGCTAAAGGTATGTGAGCAGGTGTGCCCCGACCAGATACAGGCTGGTCGGGGCAGTTTGTCAAGAAACACCATCGCAGACCGAGTAAAGGAACTAGCAGGCACTCTGACAACACAGCTGGCAGAAGAGACACAAAGTAACCTGGCTTGAAAGTTCGGTGAAAGTTCGGATATTTCCAAACCAGAAACCATGGGTTGATAAATCCATCCGCTGCGCTCTGAATGCGCGCACGGCCGCTTACAACGACGGACTTGTATCTGGCAACATGGACAATTACAAAGCGGCGTCGTACAATCTGCGGAGGGCGGTGAGGGACGCCAAACGGACGTACAGAGACACCGTGGAGCTGCAGATGGAGCGGGGGGACACAAGACGCTTGTGGCAGGGGCTGCGAACAATAACAAACTACAAGAGCAGCTCCTCCCCAGCCACGAGTGTGGACGCCTCCCTGGCCAACCAACTGAACTCCTTTTATGCGCGGTTCGAGTCTGGCAGCAACACCGCTAGCTCGCCGGCTAATTGGAGCTACACCGCTGGGGACGAGCGCGCACTCTCAGTGTCCGTGCACAAGGTCAGGAGGGCTTTGATGCGGGTGAACACCAGGAAAGCTGCGGGCCCAGACGGCATATCTGGACGAGTACTGAAGACCTGTGCTAACCAGCTAGCTCCGGTGTTCACCACAATATTCAACATCTCCCTGGCTGAATCAGTGGTCCCATCCTGTTTCAAGAGGTCCACCGTCGTTCCCGTCCCGAAGATCGCCTCTCCAACCTGCCTGAATGACTACCGTCCGGTGGCCCTCACCTCGGTGGTCATGAAGTGTTTCGAGAGGCTGATTAAGGATTACATCTGCGCCTCCCTCCCCCGCACCTTGGACCCGTTGCAGTTTGCGTACCGGCAGAACAGATCCACGGATGACGCGGTCTCTCAGGTACTGCACACCACGCTCACGCACCTGGATGGCCAGAAGGGGGCCTATGTGAGAATGCTGTTCATTGATTATAGTTCAGCTTTCAACACCATAGTTCCCACCAGACTGGCTGCCAAGCTGATGGAGCTGGGATTGAATGCTCCACTGTGCACCTGGATCCTGGACTTCCTCACAGGCCGCCCCCAGGTGGTCAAGGTGGGGAAGTACATGTCAAGCTCCCTCACCCTGAACACAGGATCCCCCCCAGGGCTGCGTCCTCAGCCCCCTACTGTACTCCCTGTACACACATGACTGTGTGGCCAGGTCCAGCTCCAACACCATCATCAAGTTTGCTGACGACACCGTGGTCGTGGGCCTGATCACCGACTGCGATGAGAAGGCCTACCGCGAGGAGGTGGCTGACCTGTCACTCTGGTGCCAGGACAACAGCCTCCACCTGAACGTCAGCAAAACCAAGGAGCTGATTGTGGACTTTAGGCGTGGATCACAATCGAGGACGCACGCGCCCTTGTGGATTAATGGGACTTCTGTCGATAGGGTGAGCAGCTTCAGATATCTGGGAGTCCACATCACAGAGGACTTAACATTGACTGTTCACACAGACACTCTGGTGAGAAAGGCGAGGCAGCGTCTCTACCACCTCAGGCAGCTGAGGAAATTCCGGGTCTCGGTGAGGATCCTCAAGTCCTTCTACTCTGGAGCAGTGGAGAGCATCCTGACAGGCAACATCACTGCCTGGTTTGGGAACTGTACTGCCCAGGACAGGCGGGCCCTGCAGAGGGTGGTGCGTTCAGCTGAACGTACCACTGGAACTACCCTCCCCCCCTTGCAGGAGTTATACACCAGGAGGTGTAGTAGCAGAGCCCGTAGGATCATGAAGGATCCTCATCACCCCAACAACGGACTGTTTCAGCTGCTGCGGTCAGGCAAGCGCCTCCGCAGTCACGCAGCGAGAACAGAGAGACTGAGACGGAGTTTCTTCCCTCAAGCCATCAGAACTGTCAACGCTGACCTCACCAGGGGTCCTAACTGAGCCATGCACTAGGCTCCACTACCTACTGTACTGTATGTAGCATACTGCACCGCATACTGTGTCACTGTTCAGGGTTGTTCGTGATGCCGTATTGCTGCGCCGTACTGTTGTATACTGTGCTGTATTATCCCAAACACTACCTCACACTATTCACATTCACATGCCACTTTAATTCACATGCCACTTTAAATGCACATATCTGTATATACATAGCCATATTCCTTCAACCTATTCCATTTTATTTCAATTTATTTTTTATTGTATTTTATTCTATATATTTTTTATCTTATTCTATAAGTATTCCACTTACTGTATTACGTTTTAGGAGTCAGTTAGTCGGTCTATTAGAAAGGAATTTTCTACTTTTTATTTTATTTTATTTTTGTACTTTTTCCTAGGACTTATTGTGTGCTATCACCGGGTGCGTTGCATTACATTTCACTGCATATATGTATGGAAGTATGTATATGTATGTGACAAATAAAAATCTTGAATCTTGAATCTTGAATCTTTTTCATTAGCTGTTGATGAAAACACCAACAACACGGAAACAGCGCCACTCTCCATTTTTATAAGAGGCGTGAAGACAGACTTCACTGTCAGTGAGGAGCTCTTGGATGTAGTGCCATGCATGGGACGACGACGGGGAGGAACATTTTTGATATGGTGGAGTGGTCCGTAAGCAAAACTAAATCACCCTGGGAAAAGTTGGTGCCGCTAATTACCGATGACGCACCTGCAGTGTGTGCATCACCTCATCAACTTCACCAAGAACTTGACCAATATAGTTGTGAACCCTTATTGTTAATTGAGTTAATTTCATATACTACTTTGTATGTGTAGCAATGTATTCAGTGTGTTTACAGGTGTATGTGTTCATGCAGCCAAATATTTACTGTAATCAAAACCATCTCTCATTAGTTGGATGTACAGTGGGGCAAAAAAGTATTTAGTCAGCCACCAATTGTGCAAGTTCTCCCACTTAAAAAGATGAGAGAGGCCTGTTATTTTCATCATAGGTATACCTCAACTATGAGACAAAATGAGAAAAACAAATCCAGAAAATCACATTGTCTGATTTTTAAAGAATTTATTTGCAAATTATGGTGGAAAATAAGTATTTGGTCAATAACAAAAGTTCATCTCAATACTTTGTTATATACCCTTTGTTTGCAATGACAGAGGTCAAACGTTTTCTGTAAGTCTTCACAAGGTTTTCACACACTGTAGCTGGTATTTTGGCCCATTCCTCCTTGCAGATCTCCTCTAGAGCAGTGATGTTTTGGGGCTGTTGCTGGGCAACACGGACTTTCAACTCCCTCCAAAGATTTTCTATGGGGTTGAGATCTGGAGACTGGCTAGGCCACTCCAGGACCTTGAAATTCTTCTTACGAAGCCACTCCTTCGTTGCCCGGGCGGTTTGGGATCATTGTCATGCTGAAAGACCCAGCCACGTTTCATCTTCAATGCCCTTGCTGATGGAAGGAGGTTTTCACTCAAAATCTCACGATACATGGCCCCATTCATTCTTTCCTTTACCCGGATCAGTCGTCCTGGTCCCTTTGCAGAAAAACAGCCCCAAAGCATGATGTTCCCCCATGCTTCACAGAAGGTATGGTGTCCTTTGGATGCCATTCAGTTTTCTTTCTCCTCCAAACACGACCAGTTGAGTTTTTACCAAAAAGTTATATTTTGGTTTCATCTGACCATATGACATTCTCCCAATCCTCTTCTGGATCATCCAAATGCTCTCTAGCAAACTTCAGATGGGCCTGGACATGTACTGGCTTAAGCAGGGGGACACGTCTGGCACTGCAGGATTTGAGTCCCTGGCGGCGTAGTGTGTTACTGATGGTAGCCTTTGTTACTTTGGTCCCAGCTCTCTGCAGGTCATTCACTAGGTCGCCCCGTGTGGTTGTGGGATGTTTGCTCACCCTTCTTGTGATCATTTTGACCCCACGGGGTGAGATCTTGCGTGGAGCCCCAGATCGAGGGAGATTATCAGTGGTCTTGTATGTCTTCCATTTTCTAATCATTGCTCCCACAGTTGATTTCTTCACAACAAGCTGCTGACCTATTGCAGATTCAGTCTTCCCAGCCTGGTGCAGGTCTACAATTTTGTTTCTGGTGTCCTTTGACAGCTCTTTGGTCTTGGCCATAGTGGAGTTTGGAGTGTGACTGTTTGAGGTTGTGGACAGGTGTCTTTTATACTGATAACAAGTTCAAACAGGTGCTATTAATACAGGTAAGGAGTGGAGGACAGAGGAGCCTCTTAAAGAATAAGTTACAGGTCTGTGAAAGCCAAAAATCTTGCTTGTTTGTAGGTGACCAAATACTTATTTTACCGAGGAATTTACCAATTAATTCATTAAAAATCCTACAATGTGATTTCCTGGATTCTTTCCCCCCATTCTATCTCTCATAGTCGAAGTGTACCTATGATGAAAATTACAGGCCTCTCTCATCTTTTTAAGTGGGAGAACTTGTACAATTGGTGGCTGACTAAATACTTTTTTGCCCCACTGTATGCCCTCTGCAAGGCTGTCTGCAGCCATTTGTATTTGTAAAATGCCACAACTGTCACACATGTTCTTCACAGCTCACAATTTGTTGTTTCATAGTTCTGCCCCTCTCAACTGTGACAAAAAGGTTTTGAACAAAGTTGATGTAATAACTTGTGTTTGATGATATTTGTCTTTGTTATTCACTTGGAAAGTTTGATGTTTGATTAATGGAGTAATGTGGGTTTCTTAACATGATCAATTAAAGGGATTTATGTTACAATAACACAGAGCAATCTGCTTACATATATTTTTTCATTTATGTAAATGCATGTACAATATTTGTACACTTTAATAAATAATAATCAAATGCAGAGACAGTAATTTAACATTATGTTAAGGAGTAGTTACATTTGTACAGTCTTACAGTTACAACCGGCCCTTTGAGGGCAACCATAATGCTGATGATCGGGTGAAAATGAGTTTGACACCCCTGCTCTGAAGACTGTTGTGCATGATAATCCTAGGAGATCAGCAGTTACAGAAATATTTAAACCAGCTCGTCTGGCATCAACGATCAAACCATGGTGGAAAACACTGAGGTCACATTTTTTCCCCATTCTGATGGTTGATGTGAACATCAAGTGAAGCTGCTGACCGGCATCTGCATGAGTTGATGCGTTGCACTGCTGCCACACGATTGGCTGATTAGATAATTACATGAATAAGTAGGTTTACAGGTGTTCCTCATAAAGTGTTCAGTGAGTGTATACTTAGCTATGGAGGGAAATCCAAGGAAATCCTTGCACTTACCTGTCTGAAGTTATGTGAAAAAAGTAATGGTGATATTTATTCCAGTACCTATTCTCTCACCTTGTTATCTGACCAACAGGAAGCTGTTAGAACAGTTAAGAGACAAAATCATTAAGTTCATAACCTTCTTCCCATGTTTCTGCCTAATTCTTACCTCTGTGTTGTACCAAATATATGGTAGTACTTACGTGCAATGCCTAAGTGTTAAGTGAAGGATGATTAGTCCTGTCTTAAGTTTGATTAAAACATATTGATATATGATCAAATTGAACTCTCTGACACAGACAATCTGACACAGACAGACAATCTTAATTTTGAAGAAGCGTTTATTCAACCCCTGGTGTAAAGATTGTCTAACGCTGAGATAAGATACAATGCTCTCCATTGTACTCTCATAATAATCAAAGAGGTGACCGGACAACCTTTACTATCATGAAGCTTTTATGGTCATGCAACTAATAAACAACCACTACAATTGTCAGTTTTGAAGGTTACGTGTCATCTCTTTATCTATATGGCAGACTCTAAATTAAACGTCAAATGTCAATGGCCCAGGTATGATATGCCCTATTGAGTTGTCCCAAGTGTGTAGAGCCATGGATCCCAATGTATTATTTTAACTGCTGTTGATAATTATATGACGACTATAATTATAATATATACTATATAATATTACTTTCTTCAATCCTGTGATGAACAATGTCATCTCATATCAAGGAGACATGTAGCACCACCAAATAGTGAAATTGATGCTGGTAAGCAATGAGGGCCATGGAGAAAGAACTATGGACTTAAAATGACACAATTATAGCCCGGTCAATTTATCTGAAAAATTAAATAAAATAGGAATCGAACCTTGTAACTTATTTTGAGTCCCTTTTTTTTTTACATTGAGAGCTACTGTGTACTACTTAAACAAATCTTCTTGATTTGATTTAAAGTCCCACTAAAGTATATTAGATTGTGTGAAATGTTTTGGAAAGGCTTGGTTGCTGTTAAAGTGGAAAAGTGATAGAATGCACAGCTTTGTTCTCACTTCTATTGGCTTGTAAAAATAATAAAATAAAAAAAGGAAATAAACAGTCAAGGTTTTTCTGGCAAGCAAACAGGGCCTCAGCCCCTTTACACAGCCCTATTATCACCTTGAAGTATCTCCACTCAGTAATAACCCATTCAGCTCTCCAGTGGAATTAAAAGGAATCTGCAAAGTTTTCATATGCCTTCTTTCTCATCTTGGGATTGCCTCGTTGATTGGCAACTGTGTCTTTATATAACTATCTAATCTGTGTACCACAGAATGCCCGACCTGTAAATCCAACTCCACCTATGGCTGCAGGCCTCGCAGGTGATTGCAGAGTGTTCCTGACTCATACTCCAGCATTAATTGCGAAATAATCCTGTGTGCACACATAGGTGGACACATCACACACACATATACACACACCCTGTCAACATCTGCCTCACGTACTCCCTTAAACACCCTCATGATTGCGTCCTTCTGTTATCTTCCTAAGAAACATCTATCCCCTTATATTCCTGAAATCCAGCTTGGGACAAAATGAAATAGGTTATAGTTGGTGAGTTTCTTCCTCACTCCAATTATCTGCGCCAGGCATGCAAATTTGGAAGTCCTACCTCCTTATCCTGACAATAACATACTACTGTACCATACTATTTAGTATGCTAAATTATTGTTTATCATGTATACATCATTAAACTGTTTGTCTTGTGTGTGTGCTATGACATTTTCCTTCCTGCATGAATGTGTAAGCAAGTGAACCCCTTGGAATTATGATGTGATGACAGTGCAGCTATCTGCATGTTTGTTTGCTTGTCTTGCAATGCTTGGCATCCTGTAAGAGTTTGCATTATTTTTCATTTATTGTTCAAAATGTTATTGGGCCTTAAAGTGGTCTATCCTTTGAAAGTGGAACTTGGCATTTTTGGTACTCCTGTGGTATTTCTCTAACAATGGTAGCACTTCAATCCGGAAAAATGAATCGCTATTGTGTCAGCTGTTTTTGACAGCCCGTACCAAAGGACTAAGGTTTTTATGCCACTTCAGGCCAGCTGCCCTTGCATTCATAACTGAAATGAAAACTCAACAGACAGGTTTTTTCAGGTTACAAGTGTACCATATTCTTGGCCCCCCACAAATATACAAAGCCACATGCTCTGGGATTTAGGGAATACCCAGCAACAATCAAGCGGGACAAACCTTTCTACTGTCAAATGTGTTCTTTGTCCATATCTGGGACCAATCACACATACACATACATAGTGTCATGACAATGCCAGCAACCCTGGCCAAACATTTAAAATATTGTTGGTTCTTACTTAAATACTTAATCACAGAATCGGTTCAGAGCTTCTCGCACTACCCTCCTCCACTCTTGGGTTCCGGCCAGCATTTGCTCTCAATTGAAGGGTCAGCAGTTTACACACAGACATTTACGATGACTAAAGATAACTGACTGACTAATACTCAAGACATTGAACTGAGGACTTAATTTCACCTGGGTCATCGTCTCCAAGACGGACCTTGTTTCATTCATTCTCTTCTCTAATGACTCTGATATGCCCCCATGGCAAAGGCAGAAAAAGCTAATTTGAATCCCCTTTCTGAATTTTGGCTTTTTCCTTAACTTGTATATGATCTTTATGGCCCTTATATAATCCCTGGAAAAGAATATTGTCTAAGAGAAGATGTTCTTTATGGTGTAATATTATTTTTATACCATATCTTACATGACAGCTGCCTTTGTTATTGTAAAGTTTTTTTCAATATCCTTACAATATAATTCAACAGTCCATTGGTTGTCAGGTCATTTCTTTACCTTGAATTCAGATTGTAAATGAATTGCTTGCTGTCAATAACATGGGTACAATATGCCACATCGATTTACATTCCCAATAGTGTGGAACTTGAGAGTATATATATATATATATATATATATATATATATATATATATATATATATATATATATATATATACACATACAGTAAATAGAGTGTATATATATATATAAATGTATGTATAATTTTTTGTCTCTCCCAAAGATCCGTTTCTAAAATCAATGTCAAAGTGGAAAATAAAACACTCTTGATTATCTGCCAAATGAGATCAGACAAGTTTAGTTATTTATTTAAAATAAGAAATATGTAGAATTTTCTATTTCTTCCCTCATAGTTGGAGAAATGTTTTAGCAAAGCTATGTGAATTTCTTTTTTTTTTTAGTCATTTAGCAGACGCTTTTATCCAAAGCGACTTACAATTGTTCAAACACCGACAGACGCAGCCATCAGGAGCAATTAGGGGTTAAGTGTCTTGCTCAAGGACACTACAGCATGCTAGCAGGAGGAGCCTGGGATCGAACCAGCAACCTTTAGATCACTAGACCACCAGCTCTACCGCCTGAGCTTCCATCCCCACATAATGAATAATCCTTTACAAAGAATTGCAGGCCAGTGATTTATCTCAAATGAAAAACAAAGATTGTTTGCAATGTAAACTGTGTTTACTTCTGTTGGTAAACATTTTTTTTTTATGTAATACTTTAGTGTTTTGAATTAGGTATATTATGATTTTTGGCTTGTTTGATGTTGCATTTGAAAAGCCAGTACCATTTACAACTTTGGCCTTTATTATCTAGATGACTCATCATGTAGTAATCTCTTATCGCTAGAAAGTTTATTTGAGTTAAAAATTAAAGTTTTTGAAAGGTTTGCTGGCAACCAAACATGGCCTCTCCCCCTTTGCACAGCCCTATAAATAGCTTGAGTTGTCTCTGCTAAATATCCCTCACATAGGAATGGCTTCAAAACAAATCTGCACGGTTCTCAAATGGTTTATTTTCCTTCTTGGGATTGCTTCATTGATTGGCAACTGTGTCCTGATATGGCAGCATACTCTGCGTACCCCAGAATGCCCGGAACGACCCGTTAATCCAATTCCACCTGCAGTGCACAATGAGCGCAGCAACGTTTTTGCAGACCTCTCCGTCAAGGAATTCAATCTGGTTCATGATTATGTGGTCAAGACTCCCTGGATGAACATATCTACTCACTCCACGAAGTCTCCTTTTTCGAATTACCTCTTCATGATCGACCTGTCCCTGCCGAAGAAAGGAGAAGTTTTGGGTTATCTAGATGCCAAGGGGCCCAAACCAACACGGGAGGCAACAGCCGTTGTTTTTTATGGTGCACAAGGGAAAATAAAGGAATTTGTTGTTGGTCCTCTTCCGAACCCAACCTACATCCGGGACGTCACCCTCGGGAAGTATAACATGGAGATCCCGTTGACAGCACGTCCTGTCCACAAGTCCGAGGCAATATTCTTGACGACATTCATTTCTAATGTGCTCAAGCCACTTAGTAAGCTGATGGATGAGAGTTTTGGCCCAGGATCAGCTTCAAACGTGTCCTACACTGAAGCAATGCCAAGTGGGCTCAAGTCTGGGGATAGACAGTCATGGGTTGGGTTGACTAGAAATGTGGAGGGGTTCTATATACACCATATAGGATTTGAGCTCTTAATCAACCACCAGAGCACAGATTTTTTGCAATGGCATGTGGTCAAGTTGATTTATAATGGTCAATATTTTGACAGTGTAGAGGAACTGAAACAGCAATATGAAGCTGGAAGTCTCAGGAAAATCGTCTACAAACCTCAACCAAATTATGCGTCTCTCAAGCCCAAGCAGAGGCCCACTGGCATTGGACCTCAGCAGTATTATGCACAGGGCAAGCGCTTCAGCATTTACAACAACCATGTTGTCTACATGGGATGGAGCTTTGCCTTCGGTCTGAGCCCACTTTCGGGTATGAGGATTTTCGATGTCCGTTTCAGAGGGGAGAGGATCATCTACGAACTAAGCATTCAAGAGGCAATGTCCGTTTACGGTTCCACCACTCCAAATTTGATGCTGACCAAGTACCTTGACGCAAGCCTAGGTATTGGCCGTTTTGCCTATGAGCTGGTCAAGGGGGTTGACTGTCCTTACTCGGCCACCTACATCGACACCTTCCACTATTTAGACACTGAATTACCACGCCGGTTGAAGAATTCGATTTGTATCTTTGAGCATGACAGCGGTCGTCCTCTAAGGAGGCACTTCTCTGAGATAGGCGACCATAGCTATGGAGGATTATCAAACAGCGCCTTGGTATTTAGGACAATTTCAGCCATAGCAAATTATGACTACATCTGGGATTTTATCTTCTACCAGAGTGGCTCGGTGGAAGCCAAGGTTCATGCCACCGGGTACATCGCTGCTTCCTTCAATGTGAATGGCAGCTTTCCGTATGGCCATCAAGTAGCAGAAAATATCATTGGAAATATCCACACTCATTTTATCAACTTCAAAGTAGACATGGATGTGTTGGGTAAGTTTATCAGGAAATTTACTATATGACAAAACCAATTATTATGTGTAATATTTCCAAGACAAGCAAACAAAATCAATATCCTATAGCATGTGGGGCTGCACAGATGTGTGAAGTCATTATCAAATCACACAGCCACACCAGGTTCACTGTATGTCTGCCCTCTCCTCCTCCAGGAGTGAAGAACGTGTTCCAAACCAAGGACATGGAGTTTGTCAACATGTCTCTGCCTTGGATGCCTAAACACCACGCCATGATCCCTCACTTGGTTGAAAAACAAGTCAAAACAGAACAGGTATGAGGTACAGAACTATCTCTTATTAGAGTAGGTAGAGTAGGATAGAGGAAGTAAATGATTTATTATAGATAGACCAAATTCATGCACGCTATGCTATATGCAGGGTTTATTGGGGTTGATCAACTAGGGCAGTTTCAATTAAAGGCATTCAATTAAAATTCACTCAAATTTCCTCTCCAGCAAAGACCCGAACCATCATAATGTCTTACTTGCGCTATGATTTAATTAGTTGTCATTGTTTTCATTAGTCATCAGTTCTTGTATAACTGTCAAATTAAATAAACAAAGTACATTTAATTTTTCAGCTATATTTATTGTCAATTTTTATTGTCAACC
This sequence comes from Zeus faber, assembly GCF_960531495.2. Taxonomy (NCBI): domain Eukaryota; kingdom Metazoa; phylum Chordata; class Actinopteri; order Zeiformes; family Zeidae; genus Zeus; species Zeus faber. Next base: position 7,533,941 of record NC_137205.1, read on the forward strand.
GTGTTTTTCATGCAAACACATTGAACATGAGGAAATGTAACACAGCTTTTATATAACCTCTTTCTGTTTCCCTGTTAAGTGAGAGAACAGGCATAATTTGAACAAATAATATTATATAACACAGCTTTAATGTAAAAAAAAAAGGTTCCTATTTTGTCACAATACTTTCCACTCTACCTTCCATGTTTAGTGAAAGAAATAGGATTTTGCTTGTCCTGCCAGTAGTTTAAATTTAGGCTGGAATAGAGTCAGTGCCATTCTCATGCACATACTGGTTGTAGGTGCAGAATTTCATATGAACCAATATTTTGTTGTAATATTAATTGTTGAGAAAGCTGACTTTCAACTGTATGTGGAGCCAAACATGGTTAACATGTGCAGCACTGCTTTGGTTAAAACTGGCTGAAACCGTCTCAGACACTCAATCAGTCTGAAGTCAGAAAGTGGGTCGGATCAGTTACTCTCAAATACTACTTGCTCTATAATACTCTCACCGCTTGAAGAATGTGCACTCATCCTTGAACGCTTGGTTTTGTGAGTCTACTTTTTGTTCTTATGACTTTGCCCTTCTGTCCTCTCTGTTCTCGCTCTTGCTTTTGTTTTTCCCGCTTCTCTCTCCGAAATCACTGTGATTGGCTGAGGTGTGTGAACTGTGTGATTGAAATAACCACATGTGATTGGTCTGAGGCCTCCCTGCTCCACTGAGCCAGTGGCGTAAAAGATTTACTGCACCTGTTTAGAAACCTGCACCGTTCAGGGGTGGAAATTACAGGGGGGCAGGGGGGTCCTTCCTGTGGAAAACTATATAATTTTAAATAATATAATAATATGTATTGAAAGTGCTTTTGCTAATTAAAGATACAAAACAATGCCACATGATGTGTGACATCTACTCTCCGCTCTTCTTCACCAATTTGTGCCACTTCTAATTGGAAAAAAAACTGTACTTCACTGTACGTCAAGTGGAACCAAAAGCTTGCAATTGACATGTTGTTACTCAATTGGTGTAATAGATATAGAGTATGTAAAGGATTAGCAGGACAGAATTCCTGTCCCCAATTATAATGCAATTTACCGTCATTATGTAATATGTAACAGTTAGAAGACTGACTATATAGATATTGATTATGAACTCTTATTTTTTGTACAGGAAGCAGCGTTGCGTTATGATGCCAAGACTCCCCGCTACCTCCATATCGCCAGTAACCAGACCAACCGCTGGGGTCACCAGCGCTCCTACAGGCTCCAGGTGACCAGCTTCACCGGGGACCATCTGCCAGAGAGCCAACCTGAGGAGAAGGCCATGTCCTGGGCGAGGTGAGAGCAGCATGCCCCTCTCTTTGGGAGCCAGAACTATCATCCATACATTTGATAGCTGCTTATCTTGATCTGGGTTGTGGAGGCAGCAGGCTTAGCAAAGTGGCCCAGGCGGTCTTTGCCCCAGCAACTTCCTCCAGCTTTTCCTGGGGGATTCTGAGGCATTCCCATGGCTTCCAAGAGATGCAATCCTTGAAGCAGCTCCTGGGTCTACCCCAATCTCCTCCCTTTTGACTGTGCCTGGTACACCTCCAATAGGAGGGGCTCAGGGTGCATCCTTACCAACAAGTTGAAATCACTCCGGACAGGGCCATTCCCAACAAACCCTCAAGTGCCATTGGGGCCTCCCAGATCTATCCAGCTACCTACCCATTACCTACTCTAGCTCACCACCAGGTAGTGATCGGTACATATCTTTGCATCTCTCTTCTTCAGTGTCCAGAACATAATCCGTCGTCCTGCCTTGGACCAAAAGACAACCCACTTATTCATTGGGACAAGTGTGTTAGTGAATCACTGAGTAGCGCCTGGCTGGGGTTTGGTGAGTATCCCCTCTCCCCTTGTGCAACTCCTTAGTCTCTCTCACTCCCTCTTTCTCTCTCTCTCTACTTTTACTATCCAGATATAAAGTGGCCATCACCAAGCACAAAGACACAGAGCAGACCAGCGGCAGCCTGTACAACCAGTTCAATATATGGACCCCTGCAGTCTACTTCAGCAAATACATTGAAGACAATGAAAACATTGAAAATGAGGTGTGTGTTTAGATGTAATATGCACATTATAAACAACTTATCATTTTCCATTAACCCTAATATGAATTCAAACAGGATATTGTGGTTGAACATTTTCCATCCAGATATTCACTTTCCTTTCTCTTCTCCTGCTTTTTTTTACAGGACCTGGTTGCCTGGGTGACCACTGGCTTCCTCCACATCCCGCATGCTGAGGACATCCCCAACACGGTAACTGTGGGCAACGGAGGTGGGGTCATCCTGCGGCCCCACAACTACTTTGACGAGGACCCGTCCATCCACTCCCCCGACGGGGTGTACATCCGCCCTGGCAGCGAGCAGAGCTGCGATGACAACAGGATGGCCTGCCTTGCTCAACAGACCTGCACTCCGGTGCTGGAACCCTTCACCTACCAGGGCTTTAGATTTCATTTGGGTCAAAATCAGGGAGACTAGGTTATGCCTTAAATTTGAGGTTAGGCCTCAAATTTACTGAAATAAAACTTTTATATTTTCATGGTTGATTATTTTCTTATTTGTCACCTGTTTTGTTTGTCTGAGCATCATACTACCATGGAGAAAATATTGTTCTAACTTGCTGAATATGATATTTTCACTTCGACCTCCTTCCATTGTCTCGAAGTCCCTTAGTAAAAGGCTTAGTGCTTAAGGTAAGGGTTACTGTATGGCATCAAATTAGCCTAAAAACCTGCAAGTGCACAGAACAGTATCACACAAATGCAGTCCAGCAAGCACAGGGCTATGATGAGCAGAAACTCGAACCTCCCTATGCGCTTGCAACTTCTCAATGCACTCGCAATTGCTCAACACTCGCTCGTCAAGTTAACAAGTTGACAGGGTGGGGCGGAAGCAGGCCAGGCCAGGCCAGCTCAACTCTTCCTACAGGCAAGAGGTGGCCGCCTTGCATGCCATCTCAAGGCTGGGCACGGAGAGGGAGTGAGTGGGGTGCATTATGCACACCTATCTTACTCTGCGACAGTACAGACGATGCACGCCTTAGTGATAGCCGCGCCAGCAATGGAGTGGCCGTATTCGGTGCGCCAGAAAAGTGTGTTTTTATTTTATTTTACATCTCCTTATGGAATTAAACAAGTGCGTAATCAGGACACTTTCTGTGAGACTCTTTCCCTGATCCCCCCCTCTACATGCGTAATGTGCAGAATATAATCGTAACTAGTCTACGATTCATGCCCCGTTCCTCCTAACCCGTCTCCACACTGTTCCTAGTTGTTTTATTTGGAGGAATGGGACTCGGCTCTCTGTGTTGCTCTCCACAATTGGGGCACACACAGAGCAGTGTCTGGATCCGTGTCTGGACTCAGACTATTCACACAAATATATTTATGATTCCCCTTATTTAAAATTCCTCATTGAAATGATATCCCTGTGCATTTTGTACGCTTATATCTGTTTTATCCTGTTATTGTAATGCACACTGACTGATAAAAGTAGACACACAAAAAATCGACTGCTCAACTTGAAGAATCTCAGTCAATTGACATGTTTCTGAACTGATGATTTAACTCGTTGACTTTTAGGTGGCAGCCACAGTACTAACCACTGCATACCAGGAACACCCAACAAGACCTGTCATTTTGGAGATGCTCTGACCCAGTCGTCTAGCCATCACAATTTGGCCCTTGTCACTTTGACATGGGCCAAGATCTTTACGTTTTCCCATTTTTACTGCTTCCAACACACAAACTTCAAGAACTGACTGTGCACTTGCTGCCTAATATATCCCACCCTTTGACAGGTGCCATTAGAACGAGATAATTAATGTAATTCACTTTACCTGTCCGTGGTTTAAATGTTATGGCTGATGATGACAGCTGGACTGAGGATACAATGGCAGTGGTTATAAGATAAGTATTTATTAAGTGCTGGTTCAAAATTTTTAAGAAAATGCACCAGGGGTCTTTTCATGTAGAGTGCCCCGATGCACCAGGTAGTCTGTTCATGGAAAGATGAGCAAAAAATGGTAAAAGCAGAACATTGCTTTATGACACAAGATTGACATTCAACAAGAGCATATCCTTTTTGTGATGTCACACATGCTGGCGCTGGATATGGGAATAAATAACATGACCATATATGGTTACATGGAAAATACACAGTAGTTACACCACAAAAAAGGAATATGGGTGAGTGTGATGACCCATCATGAGCAAAAAATTACATCACTGATCAGTGTATAATACTCTGTTATAGTGAGTTAGAAAAGCATCACCTTGCAAAAGTTTTCAACATGCCTCACGTTACTGATGTTTCCTAAAGCTCACTGGCTAACCCTTGCGTCATGTGATGTGTGGTGTGCCGTGACTGTGAAATGATTCATATTTGCATTACAAAATTAAATTCAAGGACTCCCACGTACCATTTAAGAACTATTGTCTCTTTAGCTATTATTTACATTTGTATATCTATATATCTGTCATTACTCTCATTGTCATCAACTATTACAAGTGCATTTCCAACCATGCTGGATTGAATTTAAATGTATTACATTTACCACACAGAATTTATGTCCTAAAAGCAATTCTGGAAATTATGTATTAACCCTATTTATGCAGAGTAAAAGCCTGGTACATCAAATAATAGCCAGAATGGATCATATTACATCATGATACATCAGATACATATGGAAATGTATTGCTGAATTTTTAAACAAAACCATAACATATTTTTTTTGCTTTTTTTTTTGCATTGTAGTAGGTAAAAAGGCAATTTCTATCCTTTTTCAGGCAATTATAGACTTTAAATTTCCCATAGAAGACATGTGAGAAGTGCTTCTGTTCACTTCTCACATCTCACTTCTCAGGATTCAGATTTTTCTCTCGCAATATTAAGAAAAAAAGTCGGGATATGCACATTTACATATCGCAGGACACGCTATTGTGTAGACATTCATTTTTTGGTAGATTTCACTGCATTAACATATACATATATACATTTTTAATAAATAAATCAATAGTATTTAAAAAAAGATGCATGTCAGAAAACAAAAACATTTCAAAGATCGTTTTCATGATTGAAAACTTGTTCACGGTGGTGTATGTATCACAAAAGATACAGATCTTGACACCTCAATAGCTATACTTTGTTCTGTCAGCTGACAGCTGAGACATCACCTTCTCGAAAGTCTTTTTCATAAAATACAAATGATATTCAACACAACAACTACATTTGGATTACCTGGAATTTCTTTGTCTTGAGGAGATGTATCCTCTGCAGGCCCTCTGCAATCATGTACCACCTGCTATCACCCAGGCTTTGGAGGAGCTCTTAGACCTTGTGAGGGCACAACTGGAACATCCAGCCCTGTGTGTCATACTGAAATTCGCCACAGGAGGACCCAAAATCTGGATTGAAGAACAATACTCTAACAATATGCTTCATACTCAACTTCCGACTTAATCAGTCGAGTGGAAGAGTATGAGCTGTCTATCAGGGGGGACATGTAGAGATCCCTCAGTGATGATGAACTTGAAAGTTTGGTTGTTTCCAAGAATGATTTACCAAACACAGGCTACAAGATGGTCAGAGGGAGACTGAAGTCCATGGACCACAGGGCTCAATGGAGAAGAGTTGTAGCCTCCATGCATAGGGTTGATTCCATGGGCAGTGAAGTCTTGGTGCATACGCAGAGTGTACTCTGTACCAGGGCGCTTGTTTCTGGTACATGTGGACACAAACCACAAGTTGATCAGGTTTGTATTAAAGTCAAGTTTATTTGAAGTTTATTTTTCTCCAGCCCTGAGTGGGTTAGGGTGGGATTGTGGTGGGGCATTGAGAAGGATTTCCTGTTGAAGAACATTGGTAATCTGTTACGGAGATGTAAGGACTCACAGATATTTAGAGACGTGTGGATATAGTTAACCAGTGTTTTTCAGCAGGTAAAAGTTCCTACTAAAAATTGTCACCCCCAAGGCCTGTGGATTATTATTCCGTGTCACTCTTTTTGGAAAGAGCTGTTGCTGTTGCTGTGGTTTGAGCTCCACAAAGAAATACCCATCCAGCCCAGTGTCCATATATTTTTGGATGGTCTTGGGAGTAAATTGAAAAAAATGTTACTATGGCAAAGCTTTTAATAAATTTATAGGACCTATAAGAGCCAGACATTGACTGGGAGACTGCTGTGGACTACAGTGGCCTTGACTCAGAAACTGGTGTTGTAGTGGCTGAATACAAGAGCCCTCTGACTGAGGAGATGACTGAACTCCAAACTTTGGTTGATGCCACTGACCCAAACATCACTGATGAACTGCTATACATTGTCTGCTATGAACATAGAGTATAAAAAATGACGGTGGACACAAACTTAACCTCTTCAGCTTTGTCGCTGAAGAGGTTAACACACGCTAAAGTCTTTTAGCTTGTCTGTCTTTGAACATCAGTGTTGTCATGTTTGAAGTACTGTAAATGGTTTTCATTTTTTTTACAGTTTTTATTTTCTAGCACAATTAATCTGATACATTTAATGAACATGTAATGATTTGGAATTGAAATCCTTGAAATGCTTCAGAACCCTAACAGAAGAAAATGTGCTTATTCCTGAAAATGCATTGATACTGCGTTCACCGCTAAAAGTAACTTTTTTACCTTAAAATAACAGCTTCGAAATCATTTTGATGGTACACTGAGCTGTAATATGGAAAATGGCACCTATTTCATTCCAACCCACCCACCCCGGACGCCTGTTCTTGCACAATGTAACTACTGTGTTTAGGTTCGAAATCCTGGGAAAAGTCCTGCTTTACGGCACTACCTCACTTCCTTGATATTTGGATCTGAAAATTTCCATTTTTTTTCGCTTGGTAAAATGTATTTTAAAAAACATGATAAAGTTGCCAGGCAAAATGTCCGGTAATAATACTCATACAAAAAATAGCAGCTCCACTTCCCGATGGCCCGGATGGGTCGGTCAGTGGTACGCCCGGCACCCGCACCTCAGCCGGCACCCGCACCTCAGCCGGCTCTCACATTCATTGCACCACTGGGTTTGTTTCACCCTCTCGCACGTGCGAGCTGATATGCCAGGCCGAGCACATCTGTTACCTACACCAGGGGGCCCCGTCCCTCCCTGAGTCACCTCTCTCCCCGCAGCTCCGGGAAATGGCGAGGTCCGTGCAAGGGGTGCTGTAACCTATGTGTACATTGTATTTGCGTTTGTAACATAGACTGTTATTTAAATGCGACTGGTTAGGTTCAAATTTGTCTAGTAAAATAATTTATTTTTGGACACCGGACCGAAACTGTAGGGGCACCAAATACCAAAAGTTATATAGTGTCTATTTAACATTAATGAATTACTACTAAAAACTACTAGAAGGTTGTGTTTATGAATGCATACAACTTATACTTAATATTTTACTCTAACTTTGCAAACATAAATTTCAGCTTAATTTGTAGACTTATACTTGTCAAGTGTTATGTCTTTAAAACAGACCTAAACAATAAGACAAGGAAGTAAGCTGGAGCATTCCCTTCCAAACACTGACCAAATTCCTACTGTAGCCATGGACAATGGCCTGTAAGATTAAATTCTACATATGTACTTAGGTGTGCAATTGGGAATGTGACTGAGTGGGAACATCCATTAACTACAGCACAGCAGATGCTATGATTTGTACCATTACGCACCTGGCAGTCGCGGTGAAATTCCATGACAATTCTGAAATCTTCCTGGTCTGCATGAGTTAGTGGGATATGAGACAGTCCTGTCTGCCACAGGCAGAATTTGCCAACATTAATGTCCATGTCGTTTGTATGTCTTTCTGCCTTGTCAATGTCTTCTCTGTTGTTTTTGCCCTCTTCTTCTGAAAAATTGGATAAAATAATTGTTAACTTAGTTTATTTAAAGGATGATTAAAAGCATTGTCGCTTGTCAATAAAAAACTTTTCAGTCAAGTTAACAGTTCCTTTTGTTTGCTGTGTATGCTTGCATTGGTAATTGAGAAAAAAAAAATCCTATTTTAAGCAGTACTACAACCAATACCACCAACATTACTTGTAATACTTCTGGTACTGCTACTGCCACTGCTATTCCAACTACTACTACAACTAGTAAAATTAGTAATGCTGGTATTTCTGTTACTTGAACGGTTGCCACTTGTTTTACTACTGCAACTACTATTACAGTTCCTACTACTACAGTATCGCTACTGAGTACTGTAACACTCACTGCCTAAAATATTACTGAATATGCTTCTACCACTACTGAAACTGCTACAACCTTTAGTACTACTAGAACAACTTTTAATACAGCTACAAGTTTTACCTTAACTACAACAACTACTGATACAACCTCTACTCCTACAATTGTGACTGTACAACTGCTTCTATACTACTGGCTCAGACTATGGAAAACAGCAAAATATGTTACCATAATTACACTGACGACACACACATTTACATAACAATACTACCATGGGACTATGGTCCAATACAATCACTGAGCAAGTGCATTGAACAAATGAACGATTGGATGTGCCAGAATTTTCTGACAAAAGACGAAACTAACTACAATAACTTTACTTAAAACTAAGTAAAGTTATTGTTTTTGGAGCCAAGGAAGAATGACTAAAAGTCGGCACTCAGCTTCAATTGGTAATGTTAAAAAGCACAAACCAATCCAGAATGCTTGGTGTAGTAATAGAATCGGACGTAAATTTCAACAACCACATTAACACAATTAAAAAATCTGCCTACTACCATCTTAAGAACATATTGAGTATTAAAGGACTTATGTCTTAGCAGAATTTGGAAAAACTTGTCCATGCATTTATCTTTAGTAGACAAACGGTGTAACGTGTAACGGTGTAACGGTGTCTTTACAAGTCTCCCTAAAAGATCGATCAGACAGCTGCAGTTGATTCAGAACGCTGCTACTCGAGCCCTTACTAAGACCAAGAAAGTGAATCATATCACTCCAGTTCTCATATCTTTGCACTGGCCTTCTGTCTGTCAACAAATTTATTTCAAAATAGTACTGTTGGTTAATAAAGCACTAAATAGTTAGCGCAAAATACATTTCCGATCTTCAGCTACGTCATGAACCATCCAGACCTCTCAGGTCAACTGGGACAGGTCTGCTTTCTATCCCCAGAGTCAAAACTAAACATGGAGAAGCAGTTTTCGGTTTTTATGCACCACATATCTGAAACAAACTTCCAGAAAATTGCATGTCAACTGTAATTCTTATCTCATTTAAATCAAGGCTGAAGACTATTCTTTATTCCGCTGCCTTTTACTAAATCAAATATTTATTTCTTGCACTGAACTGTCACTTTTATGACTTGATTTTATGCCTTCTATGCATTCCATTTATTAACTTAATGTGTTATTCCTTTGACAATGTGTTTCTTTAGCACTTTGTCTTAAGGCTTCTGATGTTTTATTTATAGCACTTTGAATTGCCTTGTTGTTGAAATGTGAATAGAAGTGGCTTCCTGCACACTGTTTTATAACAGCTTTGGCATATCTGAAACAGCGATATCAGTTAACTGAAACATCTCCATACCGGTTCGGGTAATAGGCGCTATTCGGGAATAGGCAAAATAATTGTTAACAAAGAATAAAAGAAGGTTTCTTTGATTTATTTCCTGCACTGCACTATAGCTTTTATGCATTCTATATATTATATTTTTAACTTTATGCATTCTCTGTCCTCTAATAATGTGTTTCTTTGCACTTTGTCTTAATGCTGTTTATGTTTTATGTAAAGCACTTTGAATTGCCTTCTTGAAATGTGCCCTACAAATAAACTTGCCTCGCCTACTGTTACTGATAATGATTTTCCAAATATTACTGCTAGTTCTAGTTCTACAACTACTACATTTACTATTGCATATACTGCTGGTACTTTTTTTAAGACCGATCTCCAAATTATTGACAAGTAGAGTACATAAACTATCTCAAATCCTTCAACTACTTCAATTAATTGCTGTAGCTATGAATAATAAAATTACGAAGAAATATAAATCCGTGCTAATAAATTACACTTTATTTTTCAAGCTGAAGCATGCAACAAAATCGTCAAAAAAGTTAGCATTCTCTACTTCAATATGACATTGTGACGGGCTCATCGATTGTACAAATTAATCACCTTAATCCTCCATGTCCTGTACAAAGTCCTGCAGAAAGTTGACCACTCTGCACTCTCTCTCTCTCTCTAAAAAATCTGCATCCACCTTAATATTTCTTAAATAATTCAATGTAGATTTTTTTAATGGACAATATTTATTGCTTGCCTTGCAAAAAGATCCTGGTGGAAAAACAACACTTAACAAACTGAGGGAAGGATTAGGAAAAACCAAGGAATTCACTTCAAAAAGACCTATATTTCAACTTTAAACAAATAGCATGAAGGCCGAGTAATTCTGCAGAAGAGCTGTTCTCTGTCAACAATGTCACACACTTATATACCTTTGCACATGCTTATTTTTGGAGCTTTCCTCTTAGGAGCCCCCTGAGGAATTATGTTTTTGTATTGCCCACTGCACTATTGATGACCACTGCTGCTGACCGCATGTTTTTAATAGCTAGTCACATAAATAATGGTCGGCATGCAAATCTAAACTCACACCATACAGGCATTTTTTTTCTACCATATATATCCCCCGCTTTGATGCTTAATAGAGCACCACAAAAACAATTGGCAAGCATGCGAGTAAAGATCCCTTCGGACAAATTCCAGGGGTCTCACTACAAGGGCGCATATATATATATATATATATATATATATATGTATCACAAAAAGGTTCATATTTGGTTTTCAGAAAAAACTGTATATACCCATCACACTCATATCTTGTCCATGATAGAAAATTATGCAAAAACCACCTATAGTGTGGTATAAACAGAAAAAGATGACCGACTACAAGACCTTAATATAGCAGGTCTTCTGATTTCAAAAAATAGTGATAATAGCAAAGTAATATAATGATTCAATCATACATAGATTAACATAAGACTACAAAACATACATCATTTTGGAAACTTCAACATCATGTAGAGGAGTCCATGTTGCACCAGTCCATAGTGTAGTGTACTTGTGGGGGCATGCCTGCATTGGTGTAAGTGTAGGAGTGGTGCAAGGGTCATACTTGCAAGGGTCATGCCACGCCAGGATGCTTACTTGGGCAACTATCATTTTATTTATACAGAACCTTAATATTGGGATGAGACAGCAGAGAATTATGCAAACTAATACAAATCCTATTCCTGCCATCACAGCTAATTTGGTCAGCCAAATTCCCCACTGGCCAAACCTACTTCCTAACCAATCCCATTGGTGAGTGTCGAATCCTGCGGCAGTCGTTACCCCTAGGCAACTTTTTCAGCTTTTCGATGGCTAAAGTAAAACTACCTTTGGGCGAAGAAGATAAATGTGCAGCAATGAATGCCGAACATATGATATGGCCCTCCCTTTTCTACCAGTAAATAGTCTAGCGCTATCCTATTCTGCCATGTCATAGAACCTATCGCCTGCCACTGTTCCCCTAATAAGGACAGGGCATCATTGGTGTAGTTAATGAACCTCTGTTGGTTGTAGTATAGTATATAACTGTAGTATAGTATAGTATATAACTAATATATAACTAATCTAGTGTTTTTAGTCTATTAAATACTTGCTAAGGATTCCTAAAAGTCCTTCAGCTACTGCCGAAAGCTCACTTTGCACCCTGTATTTGTTCGGTATCCCCCGAGGCTTGCCTATGAGGTGTCTGGAAGGTTTGAGGTGAATAGGTTACTGAGCTCCCAAAGCTGAGATATAGTGCGGTCATAATATTAACTATGTTAGTATTAGATTTATTGCCTTGATGTCATACGAAGAACGAAAACAACAATGGGTCTATTGAGAGGTCCTATGGGAGAGGAATTTTGTTGATTCTTCCAGCTCGACCAGAGGAGGAAAGGTTTACATTTAGGACAGGATATAGGCTGAGCGGGCACCTATGGATTGGAACCAGATGTGGTATGTTATCTTTGTACCGCTTTAAAAGCGAGTGCAGAGCGTCACTTGGCAGAGATTCCATCTGGCTCGGGTCTCTCCCAGGACATCCATGGCAAGTCTGGTTTGATGCTGATTTGTGTAATAAAATTATTATTTTATTCAAGTCAGTGTCAGCGGTCACTCCTTCATTCTTCAACACATCACACCCATCTAGAAACTAAACCACAAAGTGGCGTCACGAACAGGATCTGTTGGGCCTCATCTGCCGATGCTGCCTGCTCCAGCGAACTGCCGCTCTCAGGGTGAGTGACCTCTCACAAAATTGAGCTGTTATGTGGGCTAGGAGCAGTATGTTTTTGGCAGGGAGACTACACTGAGATTATGCGGTGATGGAGATGATGTGTTGATGTGTGAAGTGAGTTTCCGTCTAAATTGGGGTTAATTAAGATGTAAAAGACGTAAATAAGGGGAATAAGAGAATAATAAGTGAAGAAAAAGAGAATTAAGTTGAAATAGAGAATAGAGACGAGAGAAATAAAAGTTAAAGGTTAAAAGTTGAAATAGAGAATAGAGACGAGAGAAATAAAAGTTCAGAGTTGAAATAGAGAATAGAGAGGAGAGAAATAAAAGCTAAAAGTTAAAAGTTGAAATAGAGAATAGAGACGAGAGAAATAAAAGTTAAGAGTTGAAATAGAGAATAGAGATGAGAGAAATAAAAGCTAAAAGTTAAAAGTTGAAATAGAGAATAGGGATGAGAGAAATGAAAAATGAAGTTAAAAGTAAAAGTTAAAGGCTTAAAAGATGTTGAGAAAGTAGAAATAAAAAGTAATTGTAGAATGGCAGAACTAGTAGCCAAAAGTTATTTAAATAACCATGCAAGATAAACGAAGACAGGGCCCGTATCTCGTTAAACAGTAAGACGTGTACATTAAATGCTGTGTGAAAGTTGGCCGAATGAAGACATAATATAGTCAAATCTAGGTAGGAAAAAACAAGAGGAAATAACCCTGGCCAGGGGAATTGACTCAAAATAAAATTATATGAATAAAGATGAAAAAGAAGAAAGTAAAGTGAAAAAAGAGATAAAAGTTAAAAGCCTAAAAGTAAGATGAAAAATATGAAAAGTGAAAAAGAGATAAAAGTTAAAAGCCTAAAGTAAGATGAAAAAGATAAAGTCAAATAAAAAGAGTTACAAGTTAAAGGCTAAAGATGAAAAATAAAGTTTGAGCTAAAGTAAGATGAAAAGGATAAAGTGAAATAAAAACAGTTACAAGTTAAAGGCTCAAAAGATGAAAAAATAAAGTTTGTAGAGAAAAGTGAGGAAAAACAGGGCAGAACCTGCTCTGGAGAACTAGTGAACATGCATGATGAGAGAATCTGATTAAAAAGAATTTGTTAAAAGTGTGGCCAAAGTAAAATTTTAAAAGTCTGGCCAAAGTGAAAATTTTGATGAAATTAGAAAAGTATAAATGAGTCGACGTAAAACATAAAGCTAAGCGCTGTTAAAGTCTCTGGGGATTAGATGTTCTGCTGGTCAGACATATCTTTTTCTTTTTTTTCTTGTGTGTGTGAGTGTGAAAGTGCCGCGGCTGCAGAGGTAGAAGAGCTTTGTGTAATGTTTTGTGTATGTGTATGTGATATAGAATATATGTGTTATTAAATAGGTATACATATGTGGTGAGCAGTTGAATAATACATAAAGAAAAACATTTCTTGCCCCTTTAGTGATAAACATATATGAGCCTGTATACGGACTTTGTAAAGTTGATAAAAATATATGAGCCTTTCTTTAAGGACTTTTGATAAATATATATGAGCCTTTTTCTTTAAGGACGTTTGATAAATATATATGAGCTTTTTTTCCAAGGACGTTTGTGTATTTGATAAAGGATATGAACCTTTACAGGACTTTATATATTTGATAACAAAATGAGCCTTCTGAAGGACTAGAGCCACAATCTGCCTACACATACATGTACACATCCAGAAAAGAAAAGAAAATCTCCTGCTCTGAATTGAAAGTGGGATTTGTGATTTGTTTGATTGGCGTGTGGGTTTTTTCTTTTTCTTTTTGTGCTTGGGGTGTGTGTGGCGGTGATTTCTGTGAATCCTGTTTGGTTAAAAGAGCAGATGGTCTTGTTGGGGTGAAGGGAGACTCTGGTTCTTGATGCAAGAAAAGAGGTTTTGTGTTTCGACTGCTGAGAGAAAACAGCTTTGATTTACGAGTGCGTGTAACTGCATTGAGCTGGGCTGTCCCTACGGGAGCCAAAACAGGATGTTCAGTCGCTGACGACCAGTCCATACTGGAAGTCTTTGCTAAACTTAAGAGGTGGAGCAAGGGGTGGTGCTTCACACAAGAGTGGAATTTAGTTAACTCCTCCTGACAAGAGGGACTGGTGAGCCCCCTCTCTACTCTTTTCCCTCAGTAGTTAGAAGAAAGAATAAAAAGGATAAAATACAATTAAATAGATAAATAGAATAAAAATAATTAAATAAAATAAAAATAAATAGATAAATAGAATAAAAATAACTAATTAAAGGTGATATCAGATTGACTAATATACTCTTTGGACTTTAAATGCATTGCATGATTAAAAGTAACCATTGCTTTATTTCAAGTGTGCGCAAAATAAAAAGCTGATAATGTATGTCACACTGAATTGTATTACAGTGTGTATAAGAATTTAGAGTGAGCCTAAGGCATTGAACTCTTCTGTCGTTCTTTTTCTTTTTTCTTTCTTCCTCTCTTTTACTATGCTGAGTGACAGCTGGGGAAAGACAGAAAAGATGGAATGAGTCTGAACTGAATCATCCATAGGGCAGATGACAAGACATCTGGCAGATCTTCACAGACACTGAGGCTTGCGGATGACAACGTTCTGGAATCCTGAATCCATCCAAATCAATTAAAGGCCAGTACGGTTTCATCCACAAACTCTTTCAATAGACCTCACCTGCATTTACCTATATGCCTATAAATTTAGTTACAATAAATGTGTTTAGCTTGTTTTCACCTATGGGTTTGTAGTAGTTATTTTTCATACATTGCATTTGCAATTATTTAGTGAGAGACTTGGCAACAGACTGACCAATTAAGGCATTTGCCTAATTAATGGAGTATTATTGATTAATTGATTGATCACATATGGAAAAGCTGATTTGATTTAAATACTGTTCGGTGAATATTGGTTTCATTATCTGGGTATGATTTATCTATGCTGTTTTGAAAATGAACACTGATGTAATTTTGATAATTGAACATAAATGAGGGTGATCAGATGCATCAGATGGTGAACAAGTGAATTGGCTTTCACAAGTGGGAAGCGATTGGTCTCCTTTGGGGTTGGCAAATTCAGCTGTTGTTGGTTGAGTGTGATTACACGGTGCTTTATAAAGACATTTTTAAAATAATTCAAATTGATTTATAATAAAAGAAAAATAAGAGAGTCAATAGGATGTCAAAAATGGATACTAAAATTACAAAAGTAATCACTCCTATTGATGTAGTGCAAAAGAACAATCCCCTTATTAAAGATATTGCAAAAATATCAGGAAAATGGAGCAAGCGTTGGCCGGACATTGAACAACCATGGCCAGTTGAAGGAACTCTTAACCCGGATGTGATTAAAACAATGCAGGTGCTTGTGTCCACATATAAAGTAAATCAAAAGAAAGGCAAGAAAGGAAAGAGACGTACGGAGAAAAGACAAACAGAATTTGGCATTCTGCAACTGTTTGCAAAGGAGGGACAGACATGGTTCGAAGCTGCAAAGGAAAAAAGAGAACAAAGTAGACAAGAAATAAAGAAAAATGAAAAGGAAACAGAAAAATTGATGGAGAAGATTACCACGCCCTTCTCACATACAGCATCTTTACAGAAGCCCCCGCCTTATGAGAAGGAGGTGAAGTTCACTGATGTTTATCCCCAGCTCCCAGTGATTGCACAGGAGGGCAACTATCTCTTCAAAGGTGAGGATGAGCAAATAATAGAGATGGGCAAGGCTAAAACAACCATGAAGATGTACCCGAGCTCCAACAGTACAACGAAGAAGGAACAGGATCAGGAGACTCCCAGAAAAGTCAACCAAATACAGTTGGTGGATAATAAGAAGAAGAAAAAGAAACAAGCTGTGGTTATGCAGAGTCAGTCACAACTAAATCAATTACCACCACAACCACAGCAAGGACAGATTCAGGTACTACCACCTGTGGTATTCACTGTCTCCTTTCCACAGCCAGTTTTTGACCAACCACAAACATGGAGAGGAAGAGGCCAAGGAAATTTAGGAAGAGGAAGAGGAGGAAATTTCCAACAGTCTCAAGGAGCGTGTCATAATTGTGGACAACAAGGTCATTTTGTACGTGACTGCTACAGGTTCAGAGGAGGCTTCAGAGGAGGCTTCAGAGGAGGCTTCAGAGGAGGCTTCAGAGGAGGCTACAGAGGACAACCACAGCCACCCAGAGGACCAGCGAACCCTTACAGGGGTCCGGAACCTGGTTTCTAGGGGTGCCCAGAAGACTCGAAAGGGAGGTGTCAGCTGGTAGTATCAGGGCCGGAGCAAGATCCAAAAATAGAGGTGAAAATAAATGATAAGTCATTGGAAGTAATGGCAGATTGCGGAGCAGCTTTCACCTGTGTTCGGCCTGAAGATGCTATACATCTCCCCATGTCTGACCAATTGGTACGGACAATCGGGTTTGAGGGTGTGAAACAGCTGATTCCTCTCACAAAACCAACTGAGCTCTGCTGTAGAAATCGGAAAATCACACTACCTATTTTGGTGTCAGAACATACGCCCATTGCACTCTTGGGAAGAGATGCTATGTGCAAACTAAATTGCACAATACGGTGTACACCGGACAGCTGTCTGGTGGATGTGCCACCTGATGTCTACCACCAATTATTTAGCGCACCAGAGACCGAGACTTCTTCAGTATATTGGATTGGAAATCTTAGTCCAGAGCTATTAGAGCCAGCCAAGATGTGGGAGAAGTTCATTGTGGCAAATATGCCTGATGCTAAGCCCCCTGAGTATCCACATCACTGCACGTTGAAATATTTCAAGAAAACTGACCAATTGGATCCAGAAGAATGGTTGAGTAGTCAACCGAAGCATGTTCAGCTGACCTCATGCTGCATAATTGTGAGACCACAAGGAGCAGCTATGAAGATAAACATCAATGAATATCTTGAGAAAGAGTTTGACATTGTGAAAAGTGTGCCACATGTGACTTTAATGGTGGCTGAAGGATTTGAGCAGAAGCAAATAGGAGAAATGATGGCAGAAGCTGAGGAAGCCATTTTTTCACCAATAAAGGAGAATCTTGATATCTGGATAAGTGAAGAACAGAAGTTCATGAAAATCATGATTTCAGCTCAAGGACAAGGACAACCACAAGTGATACAGATGACACATGAGTCAATGTTCAGCGCTAAATTGGACTCAGACAGCATGAGAGAGGAGATGCTGCAACAAATTCCAGAATGTTTGTGGTCACGACATAGTACGGACATCGGACTTGTGAAGTCAGCCCAACCGGTGAGAGTTGAACTGAGACCAGGAACCAAACCTCCTTGGAAGAACCAATATCCACTAAAGGAGGAGGCAATCAAAGGGATTGAACCACAAATTGAAGGACTGTTAAAAGCAGGTGTAGTGGAAATATGTTTGGATCCTCAGAGCAATACACCTATATTGCCTTTAAAGAAACCAGATGAGTCCTATCGCTTGGTACATGATTTAAGAGCGATAAATGAAGTGGTGCAGGATTTTCCAGCAGATGTACCAGATCCACATACCCTGTTAGCCCAAATTCCTCCAGAGGCTACACACTTCACAGTGTTGGATTTGTGTGGAGCATTTTTCAGTGTTCCACTGAGCGAAGAAAGTCAAGGATTGTTTGGGTTCACGTACAAAGGACAAACCTTCAAGTACAAGAGGCTCCCTCAAGGATTCAAACACAGCCCTCACATTTTCAATAAAGTATTGCAAGATGACTTGGCTGGGATTGATCAGATCTTGAAAAGTACTGTCATTCAGTATGTGGACGACATCGTCATCTGTTCACCGGATAAGGAAACATGCCATGAGGATTCAATCAAACTGTTACAGCAATTGGCAGACAAAGGTCACAAGGCCTCTCAGAAGAAGCTACAGTATTGTCAAGAAAAAGTTGTTTATTTGGGTCAAACAATAACCCATGGACACAGAAGCATCTCTGAGAGTCATTTGGAAGCCATTCGAACGGCACCAAAGCCTAGAACAGTCAGAGAGATGATGACATTTCTTGGCATTGCGGGATATTCTTCAGCCTGGGTAGAAGATTATGCCTGCCTAACAGAGCCTTTGAGAGCCATGATAAAAGAGACTGGGAATGCTCAACTCCATTGTAACCTCACCTGGACCCAGGAAGGTCTTATGGCATTTGAAACGATCAAACAGAGGCTACAAGAAGCTCCAGCACTAGCGCTGCCAGACTACTCTAAGAACTTTTTGCTGTATGTGGCTACGTCCACTGGAGGCAAATATGCATGTGCAGTTCTTGGTCAGCCAACAGGTACAGGGACAAGTCCTCAACCTGTGTCGTATTATTCTACTGCCTATTCAGAAGTAGAATCGGGGCTACCACTGTGCTACAGAGCAATGGTGGGAGTTTATCTAATGTATGAGAAAGCATCATCACTAACTATGGGTTACCCAGTGACAATTCTTACCCATCATAGTCTCAGAAATCTTTTGAACTTCGGTAAATGTACATTGACTATGTCTAGGCTAAGAGACTATCATAGGCTCTTAGAGCAGGAAGATGTCACCTTAGTAAGATGCGTCACGGTAAATCCAGCTGATAATTTACCAACACCAGGGGATGGAGAGCCACATGATTGTATTCAGGAAGTAGAGAGATATGCAAAGCTCAGATCAGACTTGCAAGCTTTCCCACTTCATGTGTCAGATGTGGAGTATTGGACTGACGGGTCCTGCTATCGAATAGAAGACACATTGAGTGCTGGTTATGCAGTAGTCAAAGCCCAGGGAACTGAATTTGTTGTTGAGAAAGCAGAAGTAATACCACAACCTGCTTCTGCACAGCTTGCTGAGCTTGTGGGCCTGACTGAAGCTTGTCTATTGGCCGAAGGCAAGCGAGTGACAATATATACAGATTCGGCATATGCACATAATGTGTGTCATTTATTTGGATCAGTATGGAAAAATCGAGGATTTAAGAAAACCGATGGTTCTCCGATACAGCATCATGCCCAAATAATGAAATTGTTGCATGCAATGATGAAACCAAAGGAAATAGCTGTAGCTAAGTGTGCAGCTCACAAAATGGACACGTCAAGGGTCACACAAGGTAACAAAGCGGCTGATGAGGCTGCTAAAGCAGTTACAGGAGCAAACAAAGCAGGCAAGGTTCTTCTGGTCACTCATGAAGTGGACTTGGAAGATAAAATCACGCTCAGAGATGTGATCGCGATGCAAGAAGCGGCGTCAGCCATCGATAAACAATTATGGTTGTCCCGAGGGGCCACACAAGATTCTACTGGTCTGTGGAGAAATCATGAAGGACTGATGGTAGCACCCCCTGACCTACTAGGTCTGATGATTCAGGAAGCACATGGGTTAGCCCATGTTGCAAGGGGGGAGGTAAGGAGAAAGATCACGAAAGAGTATGGTTTTTGGGCACCGTACTTGCTTGAGCAAATTGATTATGTCATAGGCAGATGCACAATCTGTCTTAAAAATAACGTTCGGAGGGGTGTGTTGAGTCCACCCGGTCACATTCCAACTCCGACAGGTCCTATGCGTGAGTTGGTTGTGGATTTTGTTGACATGATAAGACCAATAGGAGGTAAAAGATACATGCTAGTCGTCGTGGATAGATTTTCACGGTGGCCTGAGGCATGTCCAACCAAGCGTAAAGATGCTCAGTCGGTTGCCAAGTTCTTGTGGCGTGAGGTCATAAGCAGGTGGGGACTTCCAGATCGAATATCCTCAGATAATGGGAAAGAGTTCGTGGATAGAACAGTAAAATTAATTCTGCAAAAATTGGGAATTAAACAACGTTTAGGAGCTGTTTATCATCCACAAAGCCAAGGAGTTTGTGAAAAAATGAATGGTGTGCTGAAAAATGGCATTGTTAAAATCTGTCAGCATACAAGTCTGAATTGGGTAGAGGTGTGTAGTTAGGAGCTAACACTACATTTACTCAACACTATTGTCAACAAGGGAAATACATGGACAAAGGAGGAAAAGGAAAATGTTAATCATATGTTGGAATAATGTTAAAGTATAATGCAAAAGTGAAATTATTATACTGTATTTGATGTTTGTGCAAGATACTGGCTGGTGATTCTTTCTTTAAGGACCAGTCAGAGGATGGCTGTGTCCAGAGATCCTAACAGCCTAATGGACTTGAACATTCAAACATGGACACTCGAAAATGGACGGCGGACCCTGAATGAAGACATCATGATCAGGAGTGTCGAGTGAAATATCATTAAAAGTTGATGGTGTTAAAAAGCAACAGTTTAATACATACATGTGTGTCCTGAATGTTTTTATAATATTGGAGTTTGTTTACTACAATGTAACCTGTATTATTGATGAATATCCTGTACTCTAGGCTAGATATTTTTAGCAAGACATATTACTTTGATTTGCTATTGTTTTCTTTGAGTTGTCTGTAGTAGGATGAAGTGAATACATTGGGACCTCAGGTATTTTCTTTTTTTGCGGTTTTTGAGGGACATTGGTGCTAGGCAGGGAAAGGTCCACTGGAAGGTCCGATGGGTCGACCAGCCTGACTTTGGACAAATTTTTTGATTTATTTCTGAGGCTCTTAATGTATGCATTTATATGTAACATCCTATATAGTAGTCTAAACCCTTCGTCTTTTTCTGTTAATTGATTTGGAGTACCTTAGGTGGTTGCCTGGGGCAGAGGGACCGTGAGAGAATTTTCCTGTCTTGATTGATTGATGGATGTTCTAAGAAATGAAGCTGCCAGATGGGTTTTTCGCTCTCACACTCCACAAATTTGCTGTATTGCTATGACTAAGCATGGTCAGAGGGGTATATTATAACCAATTGTGTTTGTTATTAAGTGATTTCTGTTAAGCCAATTAACATCGTATGTTCAATTACTCTTCTCTCTGTCGAGACTTTGTGTAGTCTCGAAGGGGGGAATATGAGGTGTCTGGAAGGTTTGAGGTGAATAGGTTACTGAGCTCCCAAAGCTGAGATATAGTGCGGTCATAATATTAACTATGTTAGTATTAGATTTATTGCCTTGATGTCATACGAAGAACGAAAACAACAATGGGTCTATTGAGAGGTCCTATGGGAGAGGAATTTTGTTGATTCTTCCAGCTCGACCAGAGGAGGAAAGGTTTACATTTAGGACAGGATATAGGCTGAGCGGGCACCTATGGATTGGAACCAGATGTGGTATGTTATCTTTGTACCGCTTTAAAAGCGAGTGCAGAGCGTCACTTGGCAGAGATTCCATCTGGCTCGGGTCTCTCCCAGGACATCCATGGCAAGTCTGGTTTGATGCTGATTTGTGTAATAAAATTATTATTTTATTCAAGTCAGTGTCAGCGGTCACTCCTTCATTCTTCAACACATCACACCCATCTAGAAACTAAACCACACCTACACTATCTATGAACAGATCAGCGTCAGGAATACACGCCCTTTTTCTTCTGCAATGGACTAAAGTTTTGCCGGCCGCTACCACGTCCCAGCCATCCGCTAACAGAGTAACGAACTAGCGTAACTGTACTCATGCACAAACCCCGTCCCAGAATGCTGGCAAGGTGCTGTGCAATGATTTGCAACCACACATCCAAAAAAGGTCTGCAGTAGTTGGTCAGGGTATAACAGCAAGTTGACAGAAGCATTCTTACCCTGATAACATCCCCCCTTGGGGTTTGAGACTTGTTGTTTCATCAGCTACATTCATTATTGTACTACATTTGATGAACTGTCCTATGCTAACATTACCTCTCTGAGAGTAGCACTCATGTATTCCAAGAACCTTTCGATTTCTTACCAGCGGAACCATTCTATCTGCAATATCCTTAAATATTCTTACATCAACAGAATTCCATCCCCTTGTGATCATTTCGTACACAAGCTTCTGTGCTACTGGTGAAAGGGCAGTACTGGAGTCTGCAGCTCACCAGTGTACAGTAGAGCTAAGCTATATCATACAATCCACAGCACAACAATCACGATATGGTAGAGTCAGAACCTGAGTCACGTCCTGGCCCCATGCTTTGATTTTTCTCTGGTACTGGCGCCAAGTATCTTTAACTGGGACCACCCTTAATGAATCTTTTCCCCCTTGAGCACTTGCCCAGCACGAGTCCGAAGTATGTTGCTGGGCTGTATATGACAGCCACGCATATCACTCGTTGCCTAGTGCTTCATCATATAAGTGTCATTCCTCAACGTCCTGAGTGTTCGAGTGTGTAACATCAGCATGTGCCGAACCAAACCAATCACTTATATTTTACCTGATGGATTCCCACGGACCATCCCTCTCCTTTCTCAATTAAAGGAGAGGTGGTGTTCACTAAAGTGACTCCGGGAGTAGTCACTTCTCTGGCCGGGACTGTCCACTCCACCCGGATTTCCACACTACCATCCAAGTATCCTGTCCTACTCACCAGTATATAAGTATGGCGTATCTGCACCTGCCCATGCACTTCCGCCCATACATCCTATTGTCCGTCTGTCCGGCTCATAGTCACCCTCGTTTTGCGTTGTTTGGTTGTCAGGCCAGGTCATCCATGTTGATGGTGGTGAGGTCCTCATTCGGACCTCCTCCACAGTCATCCCTTGGACCGATAGAATCCGCCAGGGTCCGCAGCTGATCATCAGCAGCCTGAGTATGATCAGAGCCTGGGGATTTGACTGGTTCATACCTCCTTGCACTGGACTGGTCTCGGGCTCTCTGGAACCAGAGCCATGAGGATTCCTCCTCAGGTCTGAATCCCTGTCGTGGCCCCATAGTACACTGGTTAAGATGATACCATGTGGTGCGTCCTTCTACCTGAATGGCTGTTGGAGTCGCCCTGACCACCTTGTAGGGACTCTCCCTCCTTGGCTCGTTCCACCGTCTCCCCAGTTGACCTGGTTCCACCCCCCTTACTGGCTCTTCCTCGGGCTCTGGAACCCTGCTTCTCCCCTGTTGGAAAATCACTTTATACATAGCATACTAGCATACTTTATACATAGCATCAGGCAACTAACTGCATAGCAGTTAGTTGCCTGATATAATCTTTTAGTTCCATTTCCAATTTTTCCAGTGGTCTACCTTTGTAGGGCCCTCGGAGCACTGGTACAGCATGTGTCTACCCGTTAGCACCTCATGCGGAGTTAGATGCGTCATTCTGTTAGCCTGCATGCGATAACTCATTAATGCCAGTGGTAGTGCATCTACCCAATTAAATTTAGTGCTTGCACAAATTTTGTTTATTTTTGTCTTTCCTGTTCCATTCACTCATTCAACCTTTACCTCTGACCGAGGATGGTACACACAACTTAATCTTTGTTTTATTTTCAAATGCTGTAGCACCTGTTTCACTGTTTTTTGAATGAACGACAAATCATTATCTGAGCTAATCCCAGTTGGAATACCAAACCTTGGCATCACCTCTCTGGTCAGAAACGTTATCACCGTTCCTGCTTCATGGTCTGCTGAGGGAACCGTTTCCACCCATCTGCTAAACCTGTCAATCACCACCAGCATTTATTTTTTCCCATGGACCTTCTTATTCATGTCTACGTAGGCTGAGACCAGATGTCTGAATGGTCCTTCAGGTGTTGGAATGTGTCCTAATGGGGTAGTGATTGTTTTTCTTACTTTTATTTTTTTAACATATCACATTCATTTCGTTGATTCTCAACCATTGTTTGCAAGTATGGTGACCAAAAACCTTGTTTTCTGATTTTTCTCACTATTTCCCCCCTTGCGCAATGGTTAAAACCATGCGCATTAGTGATAAGCAATACTAACAACGCTGTTGGTCTCGACAACATTTCATCATGGGTTCTCCATAACCCTGTGTTATGGAGAACCCATGATGAAATGTGCTGCGCACAGCACCCCTCTTTATCCACATGTTTTGCTCATAAACATCAGCCTTGTCCTGCATCCTTACAATGTCATCCATGTTTGGTGCTGCTTCTGGGATTGACAGTGGTGCCTGTATTCCTGATACACTCTTCGATGCCTGTTTTGCTGCCTCAGCCGCATTGTTTCCCAAGATAATATAATAATTTCCTTTTTCATGTGCCTGACACGTAACTATTGTTTAGGTAGTAGTAACAACAATGTCAGCAGATCATTAATCTGGGTGTGATGGAGTATTGGTGGACCGTCTGTTTTCTTATACCCTCTTTGCTTCCAAACTGTTCCAACAGATGACACACACCATGTGCATATGCAGAATCTGTGTATATTTACCGTTTTTTTTTCTTTTGTTCCTTCTCGACAGTCGTAAGCACTTTCAACTCAACTAACTGTGTTGAACATGGCTATTTACAATAAGAACTTTAAATAACAGCAACCGTTTTGTCTGGGTTCTGTCTCACTGCTGCAAACTCTGTATGGTTTCCCAAATTATCTTTGTGGCAAGATCCATCCACAAGCATCTCTTCTTCTGCCTTAACTATGGGTGTTAACAATATACTGTATCTAGAAATCAAAGAATCTTCTTCTGGGGTGACCTTCCTGATTGCATTCCTAACACTTAATAGGCCATTTGTGATAGTTAAGGGGTCCCTGCTCCTGAGCATATCTAGACTGTCCTTGTTGCCCCCTATATTGTCTCTGTCTGTACCCCTCATGTGGATGTTGTCTGGGGTTCTTAGCATATACATTGACTATAGGATTAGTGGGTGACCATGGGCCCTGCGGTTGCTGTACTGGTTGTGAACCTGGTTGAGCGAGCGAGGTCATTGGGTTAATCTCGACTGCAGCTACCACGCCTTGTACTTTATTTTTTTCCTTGTATTTTCTTGTTAGCTCATCCAGTTGGAGCTGTGTCAGCTTTCTCTGTACCTCCTTGCCTTGTTCTGCCAGTCTCTACTCACTTTGACGGTGCTTATCGACAGCATGAATAACATGATCACAGTATTCCTTTTGGCTTTTAGATGAAGTCAATCCCACCACATGGTCCAACTTATTTCTGACTTGCCCTGGCAATGTCTCAAGCATTGAGTTCCTAAAGAGTACAGATATGATCGAATCTGTTTCCAGGTCTTTGTCTGTCTCCATCTGCCATGTCTTGACCTGACTTTTGATATAAGAGGCAGGGTTCTTTGCCTCTCCCAGCAGTTGTCCCTTCAATGCTTTTGGATCTACACGGATCGGATACTCCCCCCTCAGTGCTTCCCACAGTTGTGGTCTGTATCCATCAATAGCAGTGCCATCCCAAAGCACTTTGTGCGTAGCTTACTCTACTCATGCTGGTCACCCCTAGTACTCTAGCCAACAGCGCTTTCAGGTCTCCCACCGCTATTATCTTTCCCATTGTCTGCTCTTCAAATATTTTATCCACTTACTTGCTCTCTCATTTATGTTGGGTAAGGTCAATATTAAGTCTTGTGTTCCCTATGAGATATGTTGGCCTGTTTCTCCTTTAATTAATATTGGACATTGGGATTGGGCTACAAATAAAATATCCTGTATTTGGAGTGCTTCTTCTCTTTTCAAAGCTTTTATCTTTTCCTGCAACTGCTGGACAAATGATGAGCTCCTAGGTTGTCCTGAAGTTCCCTCACCTGGGTCTCATGTCCCTCCAGTCCAGGTCAGACAGAGAGCTGTCCCTCATACTCCAAGTCTGGATATAGGCTTCTGGCCATTTTTTCTTGTATCCTTTGTGACAGTCCAACGTTAGCTTTTTTTTCCAGGCTATCCTGTTCTCGTTTGTACTGTTCTTCTTCTTAATTTTCTATCTCCACTACTCCCATGATATCTACCTTTCCTTTAACTATTGGGTATTGCCCTTGATTGTATGGAGGTGGTCTCTCCTTTTCATCTACCATTCCCTTCTTCATCTCCTTTCTTTCCATCACCATTTCTTTTACCTTTTCCATGCTCTTTCTCCACCCCTCACCTTCTTCCCTGAACATTTTTAATACCTCTAGTTCTCTTCCTTTCTTCTCTATTATTTTCTCTTTCTTATCTACCCGTTTATAGTCTATTATTAGAACGTCAATCTCCTCAAACAACGTTACATCATATGTTCCTTCTCTTGGCCGTTTAGTGGCTAACTTTGCTGCGCATTTAGCCCACTTTTCTGATGTCTTTGGTATTTCTTCCTTATTCAACAGAAACCTCTTTCCCACCATCTGTTCTGATGTAACCTTAATTTTTAATTTTTAATGCTTAACTATAGTATCAAACACTATTTTTTTGAAATTTGAAAATGTAAACTTAAACCACAAGTTAAACAAGCTATCTTTCTGTTACACAAGATTATAGTAACAAATAATAATTTATTGTTGTATATATAATTTTTACAATTATTCCACTTATCTAGCCCTCCTTCTCTGACAGGGACGGAGTGGTATATGTGATTTCAACCCAACCTTAACTCTTCTATTCAACTCTTCTCTCCAGTGAAAAAGAGGAGGCCGAAAGGAGGCGGTACCCACAAATCTTTCAAATATTTGCTTATTTATTCATCTATTTTTATAGTTCTTAATCCACCTGTATATTAAATATAATTTTACATTAATTGATTTGCTTTTAGTTTATCATCACAATGTCATACATGGATTTTATCCTTACTTATCGGCTTATACTTATACACTCATACCTTTATATATTTTTACTTTACCTAAATACTGAAGAAAGTAATTAATTCTTTATTCCTTATACTTTTTAAATGATCCTAGACTTCTGTTTTTCTATTTCTTTCTCCTTCTCCGCTTCTGACCTCTGGACCCGACCTCTTGTTACCAATATAGCTCCTTAGGGTATTCTCTTACAGCCCCACTCGTCACACACTCAACTCCTTAGTTCTTTACAGACCTTCGCGGGAGTATTCCCTCGGGAATCATGCTCATCAACACAAACCGACACAATTCAATTTCCAACCTGTATATAAACTGTGTATACACACTAAGTTATCAGAATTCACAATAATTAGACAATATATTATAAACAGTTACTTTTAAGGGTCTTATCTACTTTAATCACAACATTTCTTACCACTATTATTATAAACCGCAATTTCACACTTTATAGTTCCACAAGCAGTTTCATCAAACACAATTTCACAACCAGCTTTGCTGCTACAACACACACCCACTCACACACACGTGCACACACACACACACACACACACACACACACACACACACACACACACACACACACACACACACACACACACACACACACACACACACACACACAGTCACAGGGAAATGTCTTCCTTGTTTCCTCTGCTCTCTGCTCAAGTCCTTTTCCTTCACCAGCCAAATACAATTTCTATAATTTTATACTCCACCCGTTCAGTCCTTTGCAAGCTTTTTATTGCTAAGCAGTATCTGCAGTGTTCGGTTCTACCCAGCAAGACCCTCTAGAAGTGAACTTTCTTAAGGTGGTATCGTAGAACCTGTTAGTCTTTCCAAGCAGGCCCATATGAGACTTATCTCCTTAAGGCGGTATCATAGACTTCAGATTTCATCTGACCAAGCAGTCCCTCTTTATTTGAGGCGGTATCTCAGAATAAAAACACACTTCTGACAGAGCAGGCCCTCTCTACTAGAGGTGGAATCTCAGAATAAAAACACACTTCTGAACAAGTAGTCCCTCTCCACTAGGGGCGGTATCTCAGAATAAAAACACACTTCTGACCAAGAATATCCCCTCTACTAGAGGTGGTGTCTCAGAATAAAATCACACTTCTGACCAAGCAGACCCTCTCTACTAGAGGCAGTATCTCAGAAGTGCACCTTCCTCTAACCATTCAGAACGTCAAGAAACCCTTCTCTGAGGTGG
Organism: Zeus faber; assembly: GCF_960531495.2. Lineage (NCBI taxonomy): Eukaryota > Metazoa > Chordata > Actinopteri > Zeiformes > Zeidae > Zeus > Zeus faber. Next base: position 7,561,999 of record NC_137205.1, read on the forward strand.
TATCGTAGAAACCTGCCCTGTCCTTTATAGTATTTTTCCTCTAATTTGTATCCATAAGTTCACAGGTTTATTTTACTATTATTATGATGATTATTTTTGTATTGTCAATCAATCAATCAATCAATCAATCAATCAACCAATCAATCAATCAATCAATCAATCAATCAATCAACCAATCAATCAATCAATCAATCAATCAATCAATAAATCAAGAAAGCAAGAAAGCAAGAAAGCAAGAAAGCAAGCAATCAACCAATCAACCAATCAAACAACCAACAAACAAATTGATCAATTAACCATTCAACCATTAATTAATCAATCAAGCAATCAATAAATCAACAAATTAATCAAGCAACCAATCAATAATCTATCTACCAATTAACAAATGCACCAATGTAACATCAGTCAACCAATCAATCAATTAATCGATAAATCAATCTACTAATTAATAAACGAACCAATCGCCAAATCAACCAATCAACCAATCAATCAACCAATCAACCAATCAACCAAGCAATCAAGCAATCAAGCAATCAACCAATCAAGCAACCAATCAATCTACCAACAAATAATCAACTTACCAATAAATCAATGAACCAATCAATTAATCAATAAATCAATGAGCCAATTAATAAATTAATCTATCAACCAACCAAACAACCAATCGATACATTTATCGATCATGCAACCAATTATTTAAATGACCAAACAATCGATCAATCAATCAACCATGAAATATATCAATTAATCAATCAATTAATAAATCAACTAACCAATCAACCACTCAATCAATTTATCAATCAATTAATCGATATATAATCTATTTATTTATTTATTTCAAATACCATCAACAATAAATCACAGAGCTTTTAAAAATATCAACAATGAACCACAAGGTTTTGAAAAAAAACAATAAACTCCAATGCTTTTCAGAAAATACCAGCAATAACCCATACAACTTCTGACATTACCTGCAATAAACCACAAGGCTTCCAAAAATATCAGCAATAAATTACAAAGCTTTTCAAAAATATCAGCAATAAACCATAAAGCTTCCGAAAATATCAGCAGCAAACTACAGAGCTTTTCAAAAATATCAGCAATAAGCCATAAAGCGTTCGAAAATATCAGCAGCAAACTACAGAGCTTTTCAAAAATATCAGCAATAAGCCAATGAAGCTTCCGAAAATATCAGCAGCAAACTACAGAGCTTTTCAATAATATCAACAATAAGCGATAAAGCTTCTGAAAACATCAGCAATAGCCCATATAGCTTGCTAGAATATCAGCAGTAAACTACAGAGCTTTTCAAAAATATCGGCATTAAGGTAAAATAGCTTTCGAAAATATCAGCAGTAAACTACAGAGCTTTCAGAAATATCATCAGCACTTCAACAAACCAAAAAACTTTCAAAAACCTTATTAGCAATTTATTTATAAATCACAAAGCCTGAGTAAAAACACACTTCTGACCAAGCAGTCCCTCTCCACTAGAGGCAGTATCTCAGAATCAAAACACACTTCTGACCAAGCAGTCCCTCTATACTTGAGGTGGTATCTCAGAATGAAAACACACTTCTGACCAAGCAGATCCCCTCTACTAGAGGCAGTATCTCAGAAAAAAAACACACTTCTGACCAAGCAGTCCCGCTCTACTAGAGGTGGTATCTCAGAATAAAAACACACTTCTGACCAAACAGTCCCTCTCTACTAGAGGCGGTGTCTCAGAATAAAAACACACATCTGACCAAGCAGACCCTCTCTACTAGTAGCAGTATCTCAGAAGTGAAACTTTTTCTAACCATTCAGACCCTCGAGAGACCCTTCTCTGAGGCGGTATCTTTGAAACCTGCCCTGTCCTTTATAGTATTTTTTCTCTAATTGGTAGCCTACTTTTCAAAAATATCAGCAATAAGTCAATAAAGATTCAGAAAATATCACCAGCGAACTACAGAGCTTTTCAAAAATATCAGCATTAAGGTGAAATAGCTTTAGAAAATAATAGCAGTAAACTACAGAGCTTTCAGAAATATCATCAGCACTTCAGCATACCAAAACTTTTCAAAAACCTTATTAGCAATTTATTAATAAATCACAAAGCTTTAATCTGCAATTTAGTAAATCACAGGCTGTTGATGATTAATGCATGCACAGTCATCCATTGCTTCCTTTCTCATTTCTTTTACATATACTATGGTTCATATATTGGAGAGACACTCAACTTACACAATCTTTATATAAATAAGTAAGAACATTGCTTACCTTTCTCAAATGAGTGGCCACTCAGTTTTTGTGTGACCCGTGCGAACCTGAACCTGTGGATCAGCAGCTGTGTTGGTCCCTTTCTTCAATCCTGTTTAAGACGGCAATCTATGTTATGGAAAAACAACACCTAACAAATTGAGAGAAAGATTAGGAAAAACCAGGGAATTCACTTCAAAAATACTTTAATCACAACTTTAAACAAGTAGCATGAAGGCCGAGCAGAAGCATCACAACCTACATTAAAGGAAATGTCCTCCCGGACACTGTCTTCCTTTCTTTGGACACTTGTCCGGTGTATCCACAAAATATCCATGACAAAATCCTGTGTGTGCACTCCCTCGGGGTTGTGTTGTCAGCTGCCTCAATATTTCAAACACATAAAACCGTACGTAAAGGGGGCCTATGATTCTCCTTTTCAACAAATTTGTTTTTCACAATTGTTTACACACTAAAATTGAAAACACAATCACTGGAACACGAACCTTATGTACCAAATCTCTAAACCAAGTCTGCAAAATTGCAATGTTTTCTTACTGAATGTTTTCCTCGTTATGGGGAAGGTAGCTCAGGAGGTAGAGCTGGTTGTCTAGTAATCTAAACGTTGCTGGTTGGATCCCAGGCTCCTCCTGCTAGCATGCTGTAGTGTCCTTGAGCAAGACACTTAACCCCTAATTGCTCCTGATGGCTGCGTCCGTCGGTGTAATCTAAACGTTGCTGGTTCGATCCCAGGCTCCTCCTGCTAGCATGCTGTAGTGTCCTTGAGCAAGACACTTAACCCCTAATTGCTCCTGATGGCTGCGTCCGTCGGTGTTTGAATAATTGTAAGTCGCTTTGGATAAAAGCGTCTGCTAAATGCAATGTAATGTAATGTTATCTCATCCCTTCCAGAGCATGAGGCCCCGAGTGCTCTGCTGGTTGGCGAAGGCGTGGCCAGACTGTTGTGGGGGCTGCTTGAGGGGGTGGCCTGGCTGAGGGGCTGCTGGATGGTCCTGGCGGTGGTTGCTGCGGCTGCTCCTCTCCCGGTCCTCTGCCGGACCCCCTGGGTGCTGCTGCTGCCAGTCGGGAGAGGGTTGGTGTTGGGGCCGCCCGTTGACCCGCTGGTGGCTCCAGGGCATCTTCAGACGTAGTCTTCTGTGTAGTGTTTTCAGGGACCTCAAGCACAGAGACACAGACGACAGGGCTGGAGACACCAGTTTATTGTTGAGATTGGGCAAGTTGGAATATGACTGGGAGCAGATAGACATGTGTCATGACAGGGGCTCCTCTTTTGAGTGTGTGTGGGGATCGGGGTTTTAACCTGTTGCTTGTTAAAACAACCATGCACCTAGGTCCCCAATTATCTAGATCCAGGTCAGGTGTGGCTGCTCAAACCACACCATCCCCACACCACAATCATGCAGGTAGAAACAGACCAATGGAGACGGTGACAACCAAGATGCCACCGTAAATAAGTACCCTGGACACCAACGTCCCTAAAAAGGGCAGTCAAAGCTGCCACACAGAGTTGTCATGGAGAGTGGTTAGTGTAATCCGACCCGTGGACTCACAAGCCACCACAATACATTTGCATTGCCAATGAGATAGTCGCTGCGCAGGAGGGAGCATGCTGTGATCTCGCAGGGAGCATGCTGTGATCTCATGAGAATATGGAAGCGGAAGTGAATAGTGAGTGGAGACCTAACATGGTGGCGCCCTGCTATACTAACTAACACACCGGCAGCTCCACCTCAGACAAAATAACAAAGCGAATTGCAAATAAAATGTATATATATAAATATAAAAAAGGGAACACTGCGCAAAACCAAAGTGGAGGATCTCGAGGGTAATATAGATTTTTTTTATAATGACTACGTGAGGGAAGACTACCAGGTCTGCAATAATCCCGGGAAAAGGCATAGAAACATAGAAACAAACAACATTTACACAAAAACATGAACATTGGATGACAACATGTGTTGAAAAACTGAATAAGGTCCAGGATAACTGGAACTGCAACTGGTCACGTGGCCTCTTCCTGTGAAAGTTATGGCAGTAAATGAGGGAGGAAAGGAGAGGAAAGCACCCCAGGATGCTGGGGTGCACTCCAAGCAGGTTTGCGTGTGTGCGTGTGTGCGTGTGTGCGTGGATGTGTGTGTAAGATGTCCACCAGTGAGTGTACATGACTTAACCCCATTGGTACTGGTGTAGAAGGTCGATATTATGTCCCGGCGCCTCCAAGCAGCGCAAGGGGCCCTGAAGCCCGCCCGAACTCCACAGCCCTCGGACAACCCCCGGCTGCAGAAGATCCCCGGTTACCTTGCCCTGTGCCCACAGAAGACCCCCGGGCCACCAGAGAAGCCAGAGGGCCGTGGAGCAACTCCCACGCCCAGCCCGAGGAGCATGACCAAGTCCCAGGTAGCACGGGGAGACCCTGCACCCCAGGGGCGCACACATACAACCAACCCCCGGGCGCAGGCACAAGATGCCGCCACCGGCACAGAACTTGGGCCACGGCCCGTTATAAGGGGGGAATCCCGCCCCACCGCAGCCGACCAGGCGCCCCGTGAGTGCCAAGCGCCCATACACCTAGCAGCAAATGCCCAGCGCGGGGCACCTCAATGTTGAATAAGACTGACTCAGCAACGGACACAAACAATCCATATAAAATAATGAAAGAGACTATCCGGGATATACAACCCAGAAGTATGCAGGACAACCTCATCTTTTCTGGGATCCCAGAGAACAACGCCGAGTCCCCAGAAAATATGGTGAAAGACTTTTTCCTCAACGCCCTGATACTCCCGACAGACACCGTGAAAAAGATCACCTTCCACTGAGTTCATCGATGAGGACACCGCGTGGGTAACTGTCCCCGCTCCATCATTGCCAAGTTTGAAGACTTCAAGCACAAGGAGCTGGTTAAAAGCAAAGGACGGGAGCTAAAAGGAACCACGCTGGGTATGGACTACCAATTCCCCCGGGAGAGCAACGACCGAGGGAAGGTGCTGTATCCTGTCCTTTAAGGAGAACCGGCAGAAGGGTAAACGCGTATTGATGGTTGATAAACTATATATAGACAGTTTGTTATACTGAGACTCCTCCACCACACCCTGCTTATTTTCATCATTATATATGTATGCATGTAATTCTGGTTATTATATACTGCAAGATGTAGGAATAGGCATGGATTTTGTCAGGATTTAAAATATCGCTCACTCTCATCTCACCCACCTAATTTCCCCTCCTTACTTCTCTCATCATCTCACCTCCCTCATCCCTCTCTCCTCACTTCTCTCACTCTCACTGAATGTCTCTCACTTTATGTATGTCTAGTCCAGCAATGTTCTATGTTTATCTTTGTCTACTTTTCTGTGTAGTTTGTGTAGTTATGCATCCCTACAAACTTCCTGCAACACTATAACAGTAAAAAGGAATGTAGGGGGGGAAATCCCAGACGTTTCTATGGGAAAGCATGGGAGGGGTAGTATAGCTATGGCCTTGGATGCACTGTGCCATCACCCCCTAACTAACTTCAATGACACCCATTAAGTTTGTTAGTTGGAATGTGAGAGGCTTGGGCTCACCTGCTAAATGTAGCAAAATTTTAACTCACCTTACCAGGATGAACCCCAGCTTCTGTCTACTGCAAGAAACCCACCTAACTGCATCTGAGCACCTCAAACTCAAAGCTAAATGGGTTAATCAGAAGTTTTCCATATCATACAACTCAAAAAAAGAGGTAGAGGTAAGATATTGATCAATAAAAGTATCCCATATCAAAATTGAACCACAATATCAGACCCAGAAGGGCGTTACATAATGATTAATGGGGTTTTAGGTAATATCAAATTAACCATAGCTAATATTTATGACCCCAATGAGGATGACCCAAATTTCTTTCACAATATATTTTCAAAACTCATCGAATTTTCTGAATCAATGATCATATTGGGAGGAGACTTCAACACAGTACTGGATCCAAGTTAAGACCGTTCTCAAGCCAGAAATATTCACAAATCCTGGCATTTGTCAGATACTATAAAACAATATATGAGTGATCTTGCTCTTGGGGATTGTTGGCAATCAAATAACCACATTCTAGAGAATACACATATTATTCACCACCCCACCAAAGTTTCTCTAGATTCTACCTTTTCTTGACAAGTAACTCCGCACTGTCCACAATCACTAATCCTGAAATGCACCCTATTGTAATTTCCGATCATGGGCTGATTAGTTTCAACCTGATAAATGAAACAAATCGGAACCCTCCCAGCAGGTGGCGGTTTAACGCCTCACTTTTGACAGATAAGGAATTTAACCATTTCTTCTCCAAAGAATGGACTTCCTTCATTGAACTGAATGACTCCCCAGAAATAAGACCATCCTTACTTTGGGAAACAGCTAAGGCAGTTCGAAGAGGTAGTATTATTTCATTCTCCACTCACAGAAAAAAAAAAGGACAAGAATGCCAAAATAAACTCGAACAGCGACTAAAGGAGTTGCACTCCCAACAAGCCCACTCACCCACTGAGCGAATCCAAAATGAGATCCGGAAAATTACATCTCAACTTGATACAATCATCCATCAAAAGACACAACTCATTATGCAAAGAACAAGAGCAAATTATTTTGAATTCAATGATAAATCAGGTAAATTTCTTGCCAATCAATTGAATGGTGATAGAAAAAAATTACTTATTACACCATCAAAGATCCACAGGGTAGAATAACATACTCCATGCAAGACATCAATAAGATATTTAGAGACTTTTATGATAACCAATATCACTCGGATAATTCATCTAATATATCAAACATTCACTCATTCCTTGATGATATTGACCTTCCTAAACTTTCGACGGAGCAGACTACCACCTTAGATCAACCACTTACTCTTATAGAACTCAGGATTACGCACATTTTGGTATTTTTTAGTATTTATAGAGCTTATTGTGAGTAATCACCGGGTGTCATGACATTTCACTGCATATATGTATGAACGTATGTATATGTATGTGACAAATAATCTCTTGAACTTGAACTTGAACTTGAACTTGAAAGCTCTCTTCTCTCTGCTGAACAATAAATCACCTGGATCAAATGGCTACCCAGTGGAATTTTATCAACACTTCTGGCCACTTATCTCCCCATTATTCATCAGAATGGTTACAGAGGTCAGGTCAACCTCCACCATGCCTCCGCACATGAATACTGCTCTCATTTTGGTTTTGCCCAAACCCAATAAGGACCTAACCCTCACCTCCAGTTATAGACCCATAAGCCTTATCAATTGCGACCTTAAGATTATAAGTTTTAGAATTGAAAAAGTAATTCCATTTATAATTCACTCAGACCAAACTGGCTTTGTCCAGGGCAGACACTCATTCAGCAATATGCGTCGTTTAGTCAGTCTGATCAGCATATCTCAAAGGAACAACTAAAATACTGTTGCTTCTTGAGATGCCGAAAAAGCATTTGACAGAGTTAATTGGACATATATCTTTTCAATCCTTAACAAATTTGGATTTGGAGAGTCACTCATTCAATGGATCAGAATCCTCGACAACTCCCCCTCTGCTTCTGTCATCACCAATGGTTACACTGAACAGCGTTTCACTCTACAACGCGGCACAAGAGAAGAACCCCTCGCGGCGGACATCTGTCAAAACAGAAATATTGTAGGCATACAAACAGGAAACTCTGTTCACAAAATCAGTTTGTATGCAGACGATATCTTGTTGTACATACCAAACCCAATATCATCTCTACCGGAGGTGTTTAATATTATATCTAAATTCTCAGCTATCTCAGACTATTCTTTTTTTTTTGAATTTTTTTTTTTTGTGTGCTGTCAGCATGCTGGGCATACAACACGGAGTATTTGTATGCCATTTGCATCAAGGACAGAGTTAGTCTGCAAATGGAGTTCACGTTCTCAACCTGTAATGCAACTCTTTATTAATTCTTAAATCATCAAGAACTGCTGCAATTACTCTGTCCTGTGGATGACCAGTAGAATGACAAGAGCACAGTTTTGGTTATAGAGAGCCACCACCAACCCCCCTCTTTGGAGAACTATTTATCATGTTTGGGTCTATAAACAACTGATCACTACTCCAAGAGGGGGAGAATCACCACGGTGAGACAAATAAACATAGAAACAAACAACATTTACACAAAAACATGAACATTGGATGACAACATGTGTTGAAAAACTGAATAAGGTCCAGGATAACTGGAACTGCAACTGGTCACGTGGCCTCTTCCTGTGAAAGTTATGGCAGTAAATGAGGGAGGAAAGGAGAGGAAAGCACCCCAGGATGCTGGGGTGCACTCCAAGCAGGTTTGCGTGTGTGCGTGTGTGCGTGGATGTGTGTGTAAGATGTCCACCAGTGAGTGTACATGACTTAACCCCATTGGTACTGGTGTAGAAGGTCGATATTATGTCCCGGCGCCTCCAAGCAGCGCAAGGGGCCCTGAAGCCCCCCCGAACTCCACAGCCCTCGGACAACCCCCGGCTGCAGAAGATCCCCGGTTACCTTGCCCTGTGCCCACAGAAGACCCCCGGGCCACCAGAGAAGCCAGAGGGCCGTGGAGCAACTCCCACGCCCAGCCCGAGGAGCATGACCAAGTCCCAGGTAGCACGGGGAGACCCTGCACCCCAGGGGCGCACACATACAACCAACCCCCGGGCGCAGGCACAAGATGCCGCCACCGGCACAGAACTTGGGCCACGGCCCGTTATAAGGGGGGAGGCCCGCCCCACCGCAGCCGACCAGGCGCCCCGTGAGTGCCAAGCGCCCATACACCTAGCAGCAAATGCCCAGCGCGGGGCACCTCAATGTTACACCCCCCCCCCACCACCACCCCCCCCCCCCCTCCACCACCCCTGGCACCCGGGGCGCCCGCCGCAGAAGCAAAAGGCCAACAGCCGCTATCCACACCCCAACCCACACCCACAATGACAAGCAGTCCCCACAGGCGCCCTGGAGGGCATCCGGCGGTGCTCTCCGTAGCCCCGCCAGGTCGTAGCACATCCCAAGGCACCAGGCGCAAGCCGTCAGGACTCCAGCTAGGCCGGGAGGGGGGGCCCTTCCGACCGCCCCCCGGCCAACCACGTCCCACACCGACCCGCCAGCGATCACAACCCCGTAAAAAAATAAAAAATAAATAAAGAAAAAAAATACAGGAAAACCCCAGTGCTCAATGTGTTCTGTTGGTAACTGCAGTTAAAATTGCTGGGTTGGGGGTGCGAGTCCTTCAGGCAAGTCGAACCGCGTTCACTTGCACCCCTCCTGTCCCGCAGGCCCTGGTCTAATGGAGTGTTGTTCGGAGTAAGATTGGTGTGCCAGTGTATGTGTTCTAAGCTAATGCGAGTGGGATTCAAATTTTTGGGATGGACGAGAAGCACACTTGGGCAGGAGCGTGACAGGCAAGATGGCAGCTGCCCACCGCATCCCCACCCTCATAGCCTACACCCCGCCCATTCCGCAAGCCCTCGGTCTATTGTGTGGTGTATGTGCTGAGTATGAGTTTTGGCACTGGGAGTGATAGGCGGGTCGCGACTGAATCGATCGAGGGGTGCAGCAGGCCGGGGTGCAACCACACAGACCCCCTCCCCCCGTCCCAGTGGGCCCACCTCCCGCACCTGGTGGTAGCCAACCCACAGCGATCAGCCAAGGGCGCAGAGCGTCCACCATGCGCCTCTGCCATGTCTAAGAGAGCTGCTCTAGAGCACATGTCTGACGCGACCCTTGTACAAGTAAAAACCAGCATCTGTCTGCCTCTTTATTTGAAACCAACGACTGACAAACTGCGGGTTAATGCAACCCTTTAATTTCTGTAACATAATCTGGCGTCACGGAACAGGATCGAGCTGCATCCAGGGGGGCCATCGACGACCAAGCCGGCATAGACTAAAACCCTGGTATGGAGGACCGTCCTTCGGTGGGACTCCAGGGCGCCACCTTGGTCTACGTTCCTGAGAGCGGGGTAAGACAGATGTTGTGCAAGTGTTTGAAATAAATCTTCTAATTCTAAATTAAAAATTTTAAATATTCAGGAATTATTTTATGATCCAAATACCAAAAGATTTTCCTAAAGTGAAGACATTGGTTGTTTTATTCTCAAATTTTTATATTTTATATATATTTTATATTTCCAGGTTTCTTCGAAACCCAAGGTCGCTTTACAAGAGAGGGGCAAGGGGGGGGCAGATTAAGGGAGAGAGGAACAAAACAAAAACAAAGGAATAGCTAAACTAACTAATTAATGGAGAAATGATGGGTCGTGAGGGTTGTTTTGAAAGTGTCCAGGATCGGCCTGTTACGGATTGCAGGAGGGAAAGAGTTCCAGAGGATGGGGGCTGCCACGCTGAAAGCTCTGTCTCCGAAAGTTCGTAATCTAGTACGGGGGATGGGCGGCAGACCCATGTCAGAGGACCGCAAGTGCCGGGATGGAGTGTGCTGGTGGAGGAGGTTGGACAGGAATTGGGGACGAGTGCGTCAAGGGATTTGTATGTGAGGAGGAGGAGTTTGCAAGAGATGCGAAACTTGACCTGGAGCCAGTGGAAGTGGATGAGAGTGGGGGTGATGTGTAGCACCATGGGTACCACAAGAAAGAACAACAAGTTAGAGAATTAAAGGAATGTTACAAATGTATGAAAGGAAAAGATGACAGAACAGTGATAAGTTTGGTAGATTGGGAAAGCTTAGGTTTTCCCAGAGGAGTAAGCTTTAGTCAAAATCAGCGACAGCAGAAAGAAATAAAAAAGAGGAAGTACAAGGCTGATTGGTGGGCTTTTGGAGAGTGGGTAGAGGAAGCTAATAACAGAGAAAAGAAAATGAATAAGAAGCAGGGAGAGGAAAAGGGTCAGAGAGACAGAGATCAGGAAAAGAGACAGGGCCAGGAAAGGGGACAAAGAAAGCAGAAAGCATCAGCACCACCACCATATACTTCTAATCAATTTACTTCTTTGTATCCCATGTTACCGGTTAAAAATACTGGATCTGGACCTGGACTCCCATCCTCCCGTACAGCATCAACCTCCAAATCCACCCAACCTCGCCCTTAACGACGAGCCAAACATCATCAACGCAGAAAATACCAGTGGTCGACCTTGACAGCGACGACGACGAGACACCACAAGCCTATGCCGGATGCCTAGAAGTTGTTTTCCACAACCAAAGTGGACTGGTGAAACCTGAAAACATGGGGGCACCTCCCCTGACACCATATGAGACTCATCTATGGTTCGCATTCATCAACTGACTGATGTTCCCACTAGGTGACATTGAAACGCTTGTTTGTCACCTGGAAGACGACAACTGCGGTGTTCTTTTCTTTGTATAGATGAGATGAGGCTTGGATTCTTTCGTTGGTTTTTATTTTCATGGCAGTTCTTTAGCAAGCAAAAGGAGGGAATATTAGTTTTAATGTGCACATTGAGATTCTAAGCCTCGTGTGCTGTGACAGTCCGCTACGAATGTCCGGAGTTCTTTGTGTGTATGTCTCTTATATAGTGTTAGCTCCTCCATCGGGGATGGGCAGTGTTCCTCCTGGAACTTGCCCTGCCTGCAAGTTCCAGGAGGAGGTGCAGTCCAGAGTGGTCCAGAGTGCGGCTCCTTGTTATTTGAGACTGCTGACTATGTGCATGTGAGTTATCGCGGGATGTTGTGTGAGGTCTCTAAAGGACAGTTGTTACACAATGTTTTGTGTGATTAACATATATGTGTGTGCCTATTTATCTTGACACAACCCTCGCTGACCCCATCCTCCACGCTGAGCATAACTATGAGACACACCAAAGGGACAAAGACTGCAAACAAGATCAAAAGAAACAACGGGAGACCCAGACCCAGATGACCATGCTCACTAAGGCCATCACTCATGGTCAGCAAGGTCCATCACGGCCTCAGCAAAACACCTCAGGCCAGACCCAACGAGGCGGAGGATTCCGTGGAAGCCATCTCAATCGCTGAGGCCGAGGAAGTCCCACACAGGCCGCGACATCTTCTATCTCTGCGGCCAGAAAGGACACTGGGCACGCGAGGGTTCCATGCTGCGACAGAGATGACCACAGGGCAACTGGGGTCAAATAGGAGAATCTGGACACTTTCAGAGTTGACGCTGGGAGGAGGGGACCCCAGGGAACGACCCAAGCCATGGCTCTGCACCCCCTGATCAAGTGACGTACACACACAAATGTGAATATTGTGAAGGGCACCCACACACACTCCATTAAACTGGATGATAAAAGTAATGATGAAATACACACGTCCATGTATTAGACTGCCGTTGTCGAGTTCCCAACCCTTGATTTATATATTTTAAGTCACAAATTAAGCTTTCTCGTCGATTCGGGAGCCTCATGCTCACTAATATCCTTCACCGCAACACCTGTTAAACATCCTTTGTCCACTAAAACATCGGCTGTAGCAATATTTGAAAATAATGACAATACACTACACTACTCATCTTTGGTCCAAAGGCTCAAAGACAGACAATTGCAGCTCATCTTAATTCTCTGTCTCTGGAGAGCAAGAATGAATCCAGAAATCTGGGTGTTATACTAGATGGCGATCTCTCTGTTAAATCTACTTAACAAATCCAATCCAAGTCTACAGATACAGTAATGACTTGTAACAATATATCTAAATCTATGTTATCACATGAACATACTGTATATGCACACACATAATGAAGAACACAACCTCAACCCACTCACATATCTTTATTTTCCCATGGATTTCCAAACCATACAAATGGGAGTTTAGTCTGTATGCTATCGTCTTTTCGGCCTACCCCCTCCGATGCAGCTGCAAAGCAAGAACACACCTCACTATCTTGAACACGTATAAATCTGTGACGCAAAACTGACCATATTCTCTGACTCCCTGAAAATAAACTGTTTGTCTCAGGGAGCTGCTCTAGAGCACATCTCTGGCCCCACCCTTGTACAAGTAAAAACTAGCGTCTGGCTTCATTATTTTAAACCACCGACTAACAAACTGCAGATTAAAGCGACCCTTTAATTTCTGTAACAGACTCACTGTACACAATATTGCTACATTTAAGAACATTTGGGTGTCATACAAAAAGGTAAGTCTATCCACCAAACACATGTAGACACATGTCTCATTGGCTGCTTATTATTAAAGGGAGGGCTATTGAACTTAAATTACTTACTGAAATTTCATATTCACTTGGAGTAATAGCAGCCTGCAAAACCTATACAACCAAAAGTCACAGGAAGCAGGGATTCAAGATTCAAGATTCAAGAGGTTTATTCGTCACATACATATACATACTTTTATACATACAATATATGCAGTGAAATGTCAATGCAACCCATCCAGTGAATTACGCACAATATGTTCTAGACTGAACACAATAGCTACCTAAAAATTTCTACTCGATCTAACTAACTTATTCCTAAAATGCAATGCTGTAAGTAAGTTGAATAATATAGAATAAAATTAAATAAAATAAGAACTCAAAGATAATGCAGAGTGTGGGTACAAAATAGAAATAAAGGTAATAGACTTATGTATATGGGACAGGCTATTATGTATATACAGATATGTGCATTAAAGTGGCATGTGAATAAAGTGAGGTAGTGTGCGTGGAGATATACAGTACAGTATACAACAGTACGGCGTAGCAATACAGTAACACCGAACAGAACAGCATTACAGCACAGTATGCAGTAACCCAGAACAGTGACACAATATGCAGTACAGTATGCTACATACAGTACAGTAAGGTAGTGGAGCCTATGTGTGTGACTCAGTGAGGACCCCTGGTGAGATCAGCATTGACAGTTCTTATGGCTTGAGGGAAGAAACTCTGTCTCAGTCTCTCTGTTCTCGCTGTGTGACTGCGGAAGCGCTTGCATGACCGCAGCAGCTGGAACAGTCCGTTGTTGGGGTGATGAGGATCCTTCATGATCCTACGGGCTCTGCTACTACACCTCCTGTTGTATAAGTCCTGCAGGGAAGGGAGGGTAGTTCCAGTGGTACGTTCAGCTGAACGCACCACCCTCTGCAGGGCCCGTCTGTCCTGAACAGTACAGTTCCCAAACCAGGCCGTGATGTTGCCTGTCAGGATGCTCTCCACTGCTCCAGAGTAAAAGACCTTAAGGATCCTCACGGAGACCCGGAATTTCCTCCCTGCCTGAGGTGGTAAAGACGCTGCTTCGCCTTTCTCACCAGAGTGTCTGTTTGTAAAGTCCATGTTAAATCCTCTGTGATGTGGACTCCCAGGTACTTGAAGCTGCTCACCCTGTCCACAGAAGGCCCATTAATCACCAACAGCGCGTGCGTCCTCGGTTGTAATCCTCGCCTAAAGTCCACAATCAGCTCCTTGGTTTTGCTGACGTTCAGGTCGAGGCTGTTGTCCTGGCACCAGAGTGACAGATCCATCACCTCCTCGCTGTAGGCCTTCTCATCGCCGTCGGTGATCAGGCCCACCATAACGGTGTCATCAGAAAACTTGATGATGGTGTTGGAGCTGGACCTGGCCACACAGTCATGTGTGTCCAGGGAGTACAGTAAGGGGCCGAGGACACAGCCCTGGGGGGATCCTGTGTTCAGGGTGAGGGAGCTGGACATGTGCTTCCCCACCCTAACCACCTGGGACCTGGCTGTGAGGAAGTCCAGGATCCAGGCACACAGCGGAGCGCTCCTGCAGCTTGACAGCCAGTCTGGTGGGGACTATGGTATTGAAAGCTAAACTATAATCGATAAACAGCAATCTCACATAGCCCTACTTCCGGCCATCCAGGTGCGTGAGCGTGGTGTGTAGTACCTGGGAAACCACGTCATTTGTGGATCTGTTCTGCTGGTACACAAACTGCAACGAGTCCAAGGTGCGGGGGAGGGAGGCGCAGATATAATCCTTAATCAGCCTCTTGAAACACTTCATGACCACCGAGGTGAAGGCCACCGGACGGTAGTCATTCAGGCAAGCAGGAGAGGCGATCTGCGGGACAGGAACGACAGTGGACCTCTTGAAACAGGACGGGACCACTGATTCAGCCAGGGAGATGTTGAATATTGTCGTGAGCACTGGGGCTAGTTGGTTAGCACAGGTCTTCAGTACTCGCCCAGATATGCCATCTGGGCCCGCTGCTTTCCTGGTGTTCACACGCATAAGAGCCCTCCTGACGTCACGCTCAGACACTGAGAGTGCGCACTCATCCCCAGCAATGTAACTCCAATTAGCCGGCGAGCTAGCGGTGTTGTTGCCAGACTCAAACCGCACATAAAAGGAGTTCAGTTCGTTAGCTAGGGAGGCGCCCACCCTCGTGGCTTGGGAGGGGCTGCTCTTATAGTCCATTATAGTCCGCAGTCCCTGCCACAAGCATCTGATGTCCCGTTGCTCCATCTGTAGCTCCACAGTCTCTCTATACATCCATTTAGCATCCTTCACCGCCCTCCGCAGATTGTACAACGCCACTTTGTAGTTGTCTATATTTTCGGATACAAGACCCTTATTGTAAGCGGCCGTGTGAGCATTCAGAGTGCAGCGGATGGATTTATCAACCCACGGTGTCTGGTTTGGAAATATCCTAACTTTCACTGTGGCAACAATGCTGTCCGCAAACGTGGCTACGAAGCTCACAGTCACTTCCGTAAACTCGCTGACGTCACTGGAACTTGATTTGAACATGTCCCAGTCGTCCTGTCGACATGTCACTCAGAGCGTCCTGAAGCGCAGCCTCTGCTTGGTCTCTCCACCGCTTCACTTCCCTTGTCACCACCAATTCCCGCGTGATCGGAGGCTTGTAAACGGAAACCAGCAAAATTGTGGTGTGATCAGATTTCCCGAAAGCAGGGAGGAAGACGGTCTTGTATCCGTTCTTGTAAGGTATATAACAATGGTCCAAAGTTCTATCTCTCCTGGTGGCACATGTGATGTGTTGGGAGAAATTAGGCAGAACTTTTTTAAGGTTCGCCCTGTTTAAGTCCACAGTCACCACCACAGCCGCGTTGGGATGTTTGTTTTGAAATCCGCACAACACATCATACAGGTCCGATAGTGTTGTGTCGGTGTCCGCTTGCGGTGGAATGTAAACGGCTGTAATGATGACCGTGCTGAATTTCTGGGGGAGGTAGAATGAATGGCATGAGATGGTCAGCTGTTCCAGGTTCGGGGAGCAGGAGCGGGAGAGAGTGTTGATGGTGTTGGGGGGGCACCAGCGGCTGTTTACCATGAGGCATACGCCTCCACCCTTGGATTTCCCCGACTCCCCCGATCTGTCGGTGCGGAACATGGAGAAGGACTCGGCTGGACGTATGGCGTGGTCAGCCATGTCTCCGTCAGGCAGAGACGCAACCCGTTGGAATGAAATCCTCGTCGGAAGTTCATCCATCTTGTTCTCTAGAGATTGAACGTTGGCAAGAAGGATGCTTGGCAGAGGTGGACGGTAAGGTTGCGTCCTCATTCTGACCCAAAGGCCGTCTCGTTTACTGCGGTGCTTTCTCCGTGGACCCGCTTGTGGAACCGCGGCTCCATTTTTGTTGTTGTTAAACTATGAGATAAACTATGTGGGATTCAATGTATCCCGTAACAAATAAACAGTCTCTGGAACAATTTTTATTATTTGTATTATTCCAAAAAATTGAACACACTAACAAACTAACATAAAAAAACATAATGAATAATCATTTTAGTGGTTACTTTTTTCCTTGGATTATTTCCAATAAGTTACGTTTCCATGATATACAATAAACATTGTGGTATTTCTGTGAGTAATTGCCATATCAGCCCTATGGTAATTACCCTCCTGCAGCTTTTCACTGTGCCTGAATGCAGCCAAATGGGGAAACTTTTTCATCATATAAGATAAAAGTTTTTTAATATGGAAAACTCATATTATAGTGATTCCTCTTTGTGTAGTTATTGGTGTGCATTCAAAGGTGTTGAATAACAATAATATAGCATTTTACTTAGGACTACTTACTGTAATTGCCACAGCAACAGTAACATTGGCTACATTATAGCCCCTTTCACACTTGGAATCCGTAACATTGTTGGATAGAAAAAATATTCGGCAAAGAGAGTAATCATTCCCACATTGGCCTCCTTTACGAAGAAGTTCCGTATGGAGTCTGTTCCCATATAAGATGACTTTTACGGTTACAGTACGTAATGGGTTAGGGTAAGTACGTTACGTCCAGTGTAGATGCGATTGTTTGGACAATCTGTCGGCAATGGACGTAAAATCTGAATCTGTTTGTTTTTTTTCCTGGCTCTCAGAGACCAGTGATTCGTTTTCCACCTCCCCGTCTCCCCACCCCTTCCAGACAGACTAGGCTCCCTCCACTGACGGAGCGGAGAAAGAGCCCCGTTCCTGGACGTAATAACCCTATCCCAATCTTCACTGTGATCATTTTAAACCTGTACTACACTCTCTGCCTCCAGAGAAGGCACGTTCTCCACCCGTTCTCTCTCTCTTCCTGTCTACTCGCACCCTCTCCATGTTTCTATGCAGCTGGTGGGCAAGCGAAGTACTTGTGCCCAATGCCAACGCATCACACCCCTAACTGTAAAAGACACGTCTAGGGTCTGAGTGGCATTTTTAAGAAGAAAAATAAGAAAATCTAAGAATATAAACTAAAAACCTGTCTCTGTAGAGACTGGAATTGTTTCGGGTTCATGTATTTGAAGCTGAGCTCTACAGTTCGGACCTGACTCGCTTTTGTCCAAATGTTTTCTTTCTTCCCGATAACAAATAATTTTTTAAATATTTGTACGAAATAATTCTACAAAAAAAGCCACTATTTGTACTTTGTCGGTATTCTGTCTCCGCTCAACCCCTACTGTACATGCTAGTCCACGCAATGTTACAGCTTCCATTCACACACACTTCCATTCAAAGTCGTACCAGCATTTTCCCTGAAATTATACAAGGTTAAGAGTGGGGAGATATATGGAACACATTTTACGTCACATTTTACTTAAGACTATTTTGAAAAGCAGAGTTGAGAGAGAGAGTTTGTGTGTGTGTGCGTGTGTGTGTGCATATGTGGATGTGTATGCGTGTGTGGTTTTGCGTCTGCCTCTCTGGTTGCAATTTCATACCTCCTGGACACCACGGGGATGGGATAATGACGTGTCAGTCTTTGAAGGGTTCCACTGCTAGAATTCCTATTATTATTATTATTATTATTATTATTATTATTATTATTATTATTATTATTAATAATAATTATTTTTCTCCTGTAATTTGTAAAATAACTCATCCATAGATTGGTAAGTTTTCCATTGGTTCATTTCAGCACACGCATAGTCCAGACCATGTGTAACCTGGCCACAAACAGTGGCACTGACCTATTGGGGGCGCTATAACATACATTCTGACTCAAAAGCTCATTGCTGCCGCCACTTTTGTCCTAGCGAAGTGAAACTTGCAGCTGCTTGTGCAGCTGGACATTTTGAACAATTTTGCAACTGGGACCTACAGTATAAAGTTTGCCAATATATTTTTTCTGACATTTTGAATTTTTTAAAAAACCTTCAAAAGTCTTCTCAAGAACCATGACACAAAATTCGTGGGCAGGTCCACAGGGTACACATGAACATAGTTTGAAAAAAATTAAGGGATTGGTCAAAATTTGGCTAAATTATTAGGAAATCAGTGAAAATAAATGTCAAAAACATTCAATTTGCTGTAAAATCATGACAGTAATAAATCCACTTGAAATTTGTCAGAGCAGCAAGAAACATGATGGTAAACATGTCTACCATATCAAGACAGCAGTCCACAAGGGTGATGTGAGGTAGAGGTAGAGCAGGTTGTGTAGTAATCAGAAGATTGGTGGTTGAATCCCTGGCTCCTCCTGTTAGTGTGCTGATATGCCCTTGGGCAAAACACAGTACCCCCTAACTGCTCCCTGGGCACTGCTACATGGTGGCCCACTGCTCCTAGATATGTCAGTTACTAGGTACTTGGTTAAATGCAGAGACTGCATTTTGTTGCCTCTGTGCGATGATAATTTGTTGAATCTAATTGAATCTAATCTAAAAAAAAAAAAAGGAAAAAAAAACGTACACCAGAGGGGCTCTTTGGCCCAGAGTTTACTGCTGTCCACATTACGAACTCTACCTTTAAGGTATTCCTTTTTGTACTGTCCACATGGCACAATTTCAAAGGCACATTTCCATCTATTTTGCCATATTGCCAGTACAGCTCATTGCTGCCATCCAGGTGGATCTAGATGATGGAACCCTGTCCATTAATACCATGCAGCTATATATATTTTTTTTAATTCTGAAAACATTCTCAAGACATTTTTTAGATTTAATATTTAATTAAAAGTACATACCAATGAATTGTATGCATATGTAAAAAAGTAATGATGTGCAGATCCAAGGTACTCTTAAAACCAATGCATTTCCTTTTCTTCATAATAAAGTAACAAAATCAAAAAAAAAAAAAACTATTTTTAAAATAAAACTGGTAGAAACGGTAGAATGAAAGATAAAGAGAAATTATTTTCAGTGCAGTCACTTACAGTCCGCAACAGTGCAATTTAATCTTAAGGTGCAGAGGTTAATGAAGTGATATGCATGCTTTACACCGAATCCAACAAAGGACAAGAAAAAAACGGAAGTCCACTCATTCCTATGGAGAGTCAGATTCCGCACACAAAAAGCTGTGGCGTGCTGCGGTGCAACAAGTTTTTTATTGGAGCTGGGCTTAAAAATAAGTAGATAAGTCACATATATAAAATTATGTTAATAACATTTAACCTTGGATGTCACCATATTCACTCTCAATAAATCTGCTTTCACGCAAGTGAATTTTGTATTCATCCACCGACCCGACTGTCGGATGCGAATATGGATTCGGTGTGAATCCCACTCAAGGCACAAACACTGAGAGGGGAAGTTTTAGCTATTTTAACCATTTAAAATCACCATGGATGTTGGCAAACTTGAATCTCAAACTCATTTTGTTTTTATTTTGCTGTAAAGAAAAATACCGGAAACAACATTAGGAAACCATAGGAACCACTGAATTGGAAACCATAATTTTGGTATAGTGGTAAAAGTGATTTTTTAAATTCTATTCTATTAACCTTCCTGGTCATTACTTTGATTGCATACTCACTTAACAGTTACAATTAATTTAAATTCAACATTTTGTCAATTTCCTTAGGACTGGGACTGAATGTAAAATGTCAAAAAGCCAGCCCAGAGAGAGTTTAGGTAGTTAGTCAACAATGTGCCTAAATCTTTAAAAATAGAAATTCTAAAACGCCACAGCACAACCGCGGTTACATTCTCAACGGGACTTTACAGGCCCACATTTGCCATATGATTTCAAATTAAATCACGTCATGTTCATAGAATAAAATCAAAACATGAGGAAAGGTTGGAACTTCCGTAATAACTACAGAAGGACTAGGCATGCATTCAGTGCAGAGCAAAGAAGTTTGAAAAAGCATGACTAGAGGAGACGCGCTGGGTCTCTTCCATACAAAAATTGGAACGTTCAGCTCTTTTCAATCCACTGTCTTCGCCAACAACACTTTAGAGCTGTTATTGAGGTTTTTTTGTATTGAGTAAAATAACATTTTGTATACAGTATTTCAGGCCTAAATACATCGCATGGTAGCTGCCAGGTCTCAATAGGTCTTATTCGTCCCTAATTGGTTAGAAATATATGGGCAGAATATGTGTAACTAGAAACTGAATTTGAATCATATCTATTTGAATTTGAATTGCTCAAATTCAATAATTGCATTAAAATTTTTAATTTTAATCACATAATTTGAATTTGTATTGTTTAATTTGAATAATTGCATTGAAAAATTGAATCTGAATAGCATAATTTGAAATATAATTTATTTCTTTGGAACTGAATTCCAATTAGCTTGAAACCAAATGTAATATTATGCTCTTTAATTTATTTGCTCTGAAACTGTATATGAGCCTCACTGAAAATTAATTCAGTTCTCACAATTCAGTTTAGTTTACTGAGACACACATCCGGATCGTTGAGGAAGAGCAATAGAGTGCAGATTCACAGTACTCCATTTCACGTACTGTAACCACTATAGAGCTCAGTGGTGCGTTTCCGCAAGTGAGGATTTTGATTATTAGCCATAATGTCCTAACCATTCAGGGTAGACTGACCACGAGCTATGAAAGTCATTGGAAAGTTATCATTCGCAATGGTTAATGGGATCAGTAGTTCCTTCACTCTTAAAATAATTATTGCACCGTTTCCTTCTTTTTCCCCTTTTCAAAAATGATCCAATGGGTGCCTTAGTAAACTGAATTTGAATTGTGAGAACTGAATGAATTTTCAGTGAGGATCAAATACAGTTTCAGAGCAAATTAATAAATGAAATAAAGAAAATGTAATGTTTTTAAATACAATTATTTAAGTTAAACAATACAAATTGAAGTGATGTGATTCAAAATCCCCAAATGATGACCCCAACATTGGTAGGCACTGTGGGCATATAACAGTGAGAATTCTTGAGTAAATTCTCAGAATTTCGGACATTAAACTCACAACATTTTTAAATCTGATTTTATTCTTTTCCCCCCTCGTAATTCTGATCTAAATCTCAGAATTCTGACTTGAAGTCAGATTTTCAAAAAAAAAAACCATTTAAATTCAGAGATACATTTCTTGTATCTCTCTTGCATTTCTTCTCACATGGAGCTAATCTGTTTTTCACTGTAGAGGTCTTCCTTGACAGCTCTTTGACCTGAAACCTTGTTTTTTCTCTTTTTTCAAACAAACATAGTTCTGGCAGATGGGAGCGGGATTCTGATCCTTATTCTGAATTTGACTCATCAGAATCAGTCAAATTTCATGACTCCCTCGAAGCCATGGTAAGTGAATGGTTCCAGTGCTGGACTGCAGGTCTCTTGAGCAAAGCAGGCCATCCTGTTGTCGTGGCAGCTCTGCTCGCTGCCAGGGCTGATATACACCGAGTCAGGCGAGTGGATGGACGGGTCCTCGTCAAAGTAGTTGTGGGGCCGCAGGATGACCCCGCCTCCGTTGCCCACGGTTACCGTGTTTGGGATGTCCTCGGCGTGGGGAATGTGTAGGAAGCCGGTGGTCACCCAGGCGACCAAGTCCTAGAGGAGAGAGGATACTGAGAATGGCTCAATGGGAATGGCTCAACTTGATTCAATGGGATAGATCTTGTTTTATTTTTTTTTTAACCTATGCTGTCGGAATGCTGGGCATACAACACCACGTATTTGTATGTTATTGCATCTAGGACAGTCTGCAAGTGGAGTTCAAGTTCTCAACCTGCAATGCAACTCTTTATTAATTCTTAAATCATCAAGAACTGCAGCAATAACTCTGTCCTGGGGATGACCTGTAGGATGACAAGAGCAATTTTTTGTTGTACAGAACCGCCACCAATCCCACTCTTTGGTGAACTATTTTACCATGTTTGGGTCTATAAACAACTAATCACTATTCCAAGAGGGGGAGAATCACCACGGTGAGACAAATAAACTAAGAGCCAAACAACAAACACATGGAAAAACACAAACACAGAAAAAAAAAACATGTACACGGAAAAACACATACATCGGACGACAACATGTATTGAAAAAAAGTTAATTAGGTCCAGGAAAACTGGAGCAGCAATTGGGCACGGCCTCTTGGCCTCTTCCTGTCATAGTTATGGCAGTAAATGAGGAAGAAAAGGAGAGGGATGCAACCAGGAGGGTGTTGGGGTGCGTTCAAAGTATGTATGTGTATGTGTGTGTGTGTGTGTGTGTGTGTGTGTGTGTGTGTGTGTGTGTGTGTGTGTGTGTGTGTGTGTGTGTGTTGTGTGTGTCTGTTTGTGTGTGTGTGTGTTGAAAAAGATATATATGCATATATACATATATTTTTTTGTTTTGTTTTGTTTTGTTTTTCTCTTTTTGCCAGGTAAAAGGGGAGTACCAAACAACATCTCCAGGCTGGTGCGCCCCTGAGAACCAGACCAAATAAGTTATGTGCACGCCTGTTTATGCACCACAAAAGACACAAATTCCCATTTCCCCTTAACACTAATTTATGGGGACCACGTTCCCATTTCCTGACCTAAGAATTCCAATTGCACTCTCACACAATTGGGGGATTTGGTGAGAGTGTGCCACCGGGTCAGCAGGCCACACTTTGAAGGTCTGAAAGCAGACCTGCCTTGAAATTTATCACTTCACTCGCCCTTACTTACATCCTTTTAAAAGGGAATTTCCTTCATATTTAATATTAATTTAAATTGATAAACAAAAGTGAACATGGGTGGCCACAATGCATTCCAAGCTATGTGTGTGTGTGTGTGGGGGGGGGGGAGACTTTAGGGAGTTCAGAATAGGAATCTTTCCAGGAAAATACTTGAATGTATCGAGACCAGGGTCAATGAAAACAGTCATTAATAAAGCTTAAGCAGGAGCAGACGTGCACATGCAAGGGTCTGAGTGTCCAGGTGAGTGTACAGGATTTATTCTACTGGTTCTTGTGTATAAGGTTGGCACTCTGTCGTGGCACCTCCAAGCAGCGGAAAGGGCCCCGAAGCCACCCTGAGCTCAGCAGCCACACATACACCCCAAGGCTGCAGGAAACCCTGAGCACCCTGTCTCACAGCGACAGAATACCCCTGGGCCCCCACAGAAGCCGTAAGCCCGCGGAGCAACCCCCACACCCGGCCCCGAGGAGCACAACCTAATCCCAGGGAATGCGAGGAGACCCCGCACCCCTGACGTGCACACATACAACCCACCCCTATGTGCAGACACAAGACGCAGCCGCAGACGCAGAACCAAGCAAATATGCTCCGCAAAAGCGACTCTCTTCCCTCCTTGGAAGTCTGTGTGGCATTATATGTACATAAACCAATACATACACTATACTTTAAGATACAATACAACAACATATACTACACTATAAATCACTTAATCTTAATATTTTTTGTATTATCCGTGCACTATATTAACACTGTTATAATAACACTGTCGTGTAACACAGAAATAATTGAGTCAGACATAGTAATAAGTAAGTAAGTAGTATTAGTAATAGTAGTCATTTACAGTAATATATACACTATATACACATGCCAATAATTTATCCTGTGCATAGAATCCCACTTTGTATATTCTGTATATATTTTTATATATTTCGCTACTTCTGTTTTGTATATTTGGCTACTTTTGTTAAAATTTTTAGCGTATTCTATTATATTTTGTTGAACAGGAGATAGCTACAACTTCCCAAACTTAATCTACCATAAATAAATGAAATGGATGGTAATTTGCATGCCAACACACACACACACACACACACACACACAGACACACACACACACACACACACACACACACACACACACCTCATTGTCGATGCTCTCGTTGTCTTCTATGTACTTGCTGAAGTCGACAGCGGGAGACCACACATCATTCTGACTGTACAGGCTGCTGCTGGTCTTCTCTGAGTCCTTGTGCTTGGTGATGGCCACTTTATACCTGGAGAGAGGAAGAATAGAGGTTTTGTACCGAATATTGAGCCACGGCTGTCCAGAGATGATCCAACCCTTTTTTTCTGACTTTGGAGTTGGGTTCTCTCACCTGGCCCAGGACATGGACTTCTCCTCGGCCTCGCTCTCCGGGAGGTGGTCCCCTGCAAAGCTGATCACCTGGAGCCTGTAGGAGCGCTGGTGGCCCCAGCGGTTGGTCTTGTCGCTGGCGATGTGGAGGTAGCGCGGAGTCTTGGTGCCATGACGCAGCGCCGCTTCCTGTGTGGTGAAACGCCCAATATCCTATGTTCATAGGTGTTTTACTTATAAAAGAGTGGATAAGTTGTCATGATCCTCTCCTGCCTGGATTCCCTGTCTGTCTCTAGGTTCCTCTGCCCCTCTCTGGCTCCCTCTGTCTGTGTCTGGTGTCATGTCACATCTCTGTTACTTCACACCTGTCCCCAGTCAGTAATCTCACCACCTGTCTCCACCTTCCTCTTCACTCCTTTTGTATTTAACCTGGTCCCATTCACTCTGTCGGTGTCGGTTTGTTGCATGTGATTTTCGCATGTCTTGAACGTCTTTCTTCGTGCCTTTTTCCTTGGGTGTGTGCCCCAAACTCTTGATTCCTGATCCTCCACTGGCTCCTCTGCTCCTCGTTCCTGAGTCCCTGCCTTCCCCGTCACGAGTCCCTGCCAGTCCTGATCCCCCTTCTGTTGCCTGTTCCTGATTCCTGCCTGTCTACCCATGAAACCCCTGTTTAAACTCCTAAAACCGTGTGTCCTGCGTTTGGGTTCATCTTGACCTCATCCCTGACAGAAGTAAAAAGACCATTCATTTTTTTCATGGAAAATATATATATATATAGGCAGTGTATATATATATATATATATATATATATTGTGAAAGCACAACACAAATATATATTCATAGTTATATATATATATATATATATATATATATAATTTAGTTACAGTCTATCCAGTCTTAAATTGTTTCCTTTCAGATTTATTTCAATTTTGTTAATTTTCCAATTTATATTTATTGGTTGTCATTAGGTTTATTGTATATTTGTATGTTGTTTAGGTTATTTTTTCTGGCTTATTGTTGGGTTTATTTTTTAAAACATAGTTCATGCTGCTACTGTGGTTTATTGTATATTCAAAACATGTAATTAATTTCTATCTTAGTTTCTATCTTCGAGTCATTTCTTTGGTTTGTTGTATATTTTTCCTGTTTCTTGTAAATTTTTTGGGATTATTTTATTGTTTTTGTTAATTCAGTTTGTTAATCTATCTTTAGGGTAGATTATTGTGGCTCAATACTGGTTGCTAGTGGCTGGTTTAAAGTTAGCCTCGATGGTAACTTTGCCTTCCCTCATCAACCAGTTTAAAACCCTGAAGCCCGCCTCCTATGAAATATAATTAGTCGTCTCACATTTCATCGGTTCAATCACAAGCGATTGTAAATTTTCCTATTCTATTTCTCTCACTTCATGCTGTGTTTCTGAGACAGGATGCCAAATAATCTGTTTCGAGGGTGTCTGTATAAACCAACAGGGCTACCTTTTCCGTTTTGAGCTGTTTCTCCACCAGCGTGGGGATCATGGCGTGGTGCTCAGGCATCCAAGGCATCGACATGTTGACATACTCCATGTCTTTGGTCGTGAACACGTTCTTCACACCTGGAGGAGGAGACCAACTATGTATTAGTGGTAAAACTATTACCTTTGAATCCATATTTGCATTAGAATAGCCCTTACAAAGCCCCAATGAAACTGACATACGTGTACATGATAGCCTGTTGATTCTAAGTGGTGACGTACTGGATACTACACTGCCGAGATGTAATAGTGCTTCACAGGAAGTGATATGATTCACATACTACAAATGTCAGGAAGGGACATATTTACACCGATCAGCCACAACATTGACAAACGTGATTCATCAGATCACGCCACCTTCTGCCTTTGTTCCATGGTCTAGTTCTGATGTTCACGTGCCCATTGTAGGCACTTCGGTGGTGGACAGGGGTCAGCATGGACACTCTGAAGGGTCTGCGGCTGTGCAGCACAATACGCAGCAAGCTGTGATGCACTGTGTGTTCTGACACCTTTCTATCATAGCAGCATTAACTTTTTCAGCAATTTGTGCTACAGTAACTCTTCTGTGGGATCGGAGACCAGACGGGCTGGACTTCACTCCCCACGTGCATTAATGAGCCCACGGGCGCTAATGACCCTGTTCACCGGTTGTCCCTCCTTGGACAAGTTTTGGAAGGTACTAACCACTGCATACCAGGAACACCCCACAAGACCTGCCGTTTTGAGATGCTCTGACCTAGTGATCTAGCCTTCACAAGTTGGGCCTTGTCAAAGTCACATGTCAAAGTGTTATGCTTGTCCATTTTTCCTGCTTTTAACATGTCAACTCCAAGAACTGGCTGTTCACTTGCTGCCTAATATATCCCACCCCTTGACAGGTGTTATTGGAACGAGATGATCAATGTTATGCACTTCAGCTGTCAGTGGTTTTAATGTTGTGGCTGATGGGTGCATATTGCCCTTGTATGAACGGAATAGGAATGCATTTGCCTTGTCTTAATATCAGTTTACTGGAATTTACTATTTCTTTATTTTTGTGGATGGCACATAACGCACATAACACCGCCTGTGTTATGTACGTCCTCATCCCACTTCTTGAAATAGTATTCTTACTCCCCGTAAAATATTGGAGTATTTTAAGAGTTTGGTATGAACTAGCTTCGACATGAAGCCTTTTTCCTTTTAAGTACAAAAGTGTGCCTTGGGGAATTTTTAATACATGGAAAGCTGAAGAGTGAAGAAGAGTTCTCCATATGAAAAACATGTATATGGTGGAATTTTTGAAGTAAAGACAGGGGAAAATCTTCGCAAATCATTTTCGACTCAACTATTAAAATTATTTGATGAGTGAAGGGTGACCAGGCATCCCTCTTTATGCTGTACTGCACAGCATTTTCATCACGAGTCCCACATATTGAGACAACGTCCCACATTTTGATTGGCTGGTCAAAACTCAAACCACTGCAGGACGGACACTTTCCCAATATCTGTTTTTTATCCAATTGCTGTGAAAAAGCAGGGAAGGCTGACATCACAAGGCTGGTTTGGAGGTCAATCAAACTGCGCACACGTGGGTCACAGTGCAAGTTGACCTGTCACCATCTTTGCTACGCCCACTGGGGGAAATTGCAAAACACCAAAGTCACAAACTATGCAGGTTTAGGCGGAATATGACGGAAACTACCAAAATGAAAAAGATATGCAGCTACAACAAAGACTGGGAAACTACAGTACTTATAACTGGGTGAAGTCAGTCGAAGGCGTTTCTCAGTTTTTTGCTAAATTTTCTAAAATAGTGGAGTTTTTACATTTTGCTCGGGGAGGAATAAGATGTAAAACAACACAGTACATGTGAGGCTCACAAAAAAAATGTGCATAGAGATGTTACGAGCTAAGGGGTCCTACACAAAGAACATACTATTTATTCCACAGTTGGTTCGTTGACATCTGGTCACCCTAACGACGACTTGTGTTTCAATTGAGAGTTCTGTGTGAATCCTGCCTTTCTCTGTGTGAGTTCGAATAAAATGATCTCTGTGTGAGTTGATTATATTTGAAAATCATTTGCTGAGGAATGATTGTGATCATTCAATGTTCTAATGACCCAAATCTGAAAT
This sequence comes from Zeus faber, assembly GCF_960531495.2. Lineage (NCBI taxonomy): Eukaryota > Metazoa > Chordata > Actinopteri > Zeiformes > Zeidae > Zeus > Zeus faber. The sequence continues at coordinate 7,590,447 of NC_137205.1, forward strand.
TTGTATAATATTCACCGATATTTCGCTTGTTTGCTTTAATTTTAATATTACTATTTGATTGCCTTCTATTAATGTAAAGTACTTTGAGTTGCATGTCATGTATTAAAGGTCCTATACAAATAAAGGTTTATATTATTATTATTATTATTAATTGAGGAGGTTTGAGGATCCAAGATTAAAGTGTAAATATTTCACAACAAGCAGTCCATTTAAACGTGTTATATACAAATATTACAAAGAAAAATATACAACTAATTACATTTTTATCTTATTTTTGAGGAAACACTGGGCAAGAAGTACTTGAAGTGCTTGAAGACCCTCTTGGGGAATGTGTTAAAAAACAGGTAGAGGTGAGTTCAATGTTTAAATGTAAATTATAATAAGGAACTGTCAAAAAGTAGTTCATGTTTAGGGCTAACTACATACTGTAGTGCTTCATTTGGTGCAAGAAGTGTTTTTCTACTTGAGAATTATGTAGTGTCGTGCACTTTTTGGCAGACGTGGTCCGTTCAAATTCCTTTCTTTTTTTTAATTTAATTAGGACCACATTTCATGAAGCCAGCGTTAGGGGAATTTGTGTATTTTAGCTCCCTAGTATGAGGCCAAGGTCCAAGGACCAAGTCCCCGATAATGGTTGATGCCGAGGAGCCAGAACCATAAGGAAGGTGTAGAGGTCAGGAGTATCACTTATCAATGCTGCAGTTTTTTTGGGGTAGTGTGGAATTTAATGTATTTTTAAAAGAGGGCACTTAAAAAGCCACCTGTAATGGTTTAGAAGCATGTTATAGACATGTTTATATGCAGGTTTTGAATATTTACCTTTTCCAAAAATTATACAAAAACCAGGAATTTTTTTCAAATGCAATGTTCACATTTGTGTGACTATGACCCCTTTTTCAGGGAATGAAAACCCAAAATAATACACCCACAAAGGATGAGCCCTACAACACAAACTGGAGAGCCAGTCTGGAACTCAAAACTTTTGAATCCCAGAAATTTGCCGTTGATTGCGGACTCACTTACAGTTCAAAGGAATGTTGTTGTACATTGATGAGAGGAACTTGGAACAGCGGAAACAGGAACAACATATGGCCTAGACATTGCACAATAGCCATCGCTTGACGCAGCTGCAGTGTTCACACACTCACATCCCACATGGGACTAATACTTTGCACTTTCTCACTGAAATTACACCAAAACACCAGAAAATGTACACACAACCCGCTGCACCCGCACATTCTGACTTTTTCCTTTTCCTACATTATTTTTATGTTATCAAATGAAAAGTAAATTATTCTGTGACATTCTATACTTAATTTTACAGATTCAGAAAAGTAAAATCCTACTCCGGGATTTTGTGTCAACCGGGTGGATTTGCTCATTATCCAGAACAGTGCATGGCTGCAGCCAAAACACGACAGGCTTTTAACTTTGTGAACCTGGCATCATCCGCCTCTGCTAAGTCATTTATCTCTTTGGCGATATCCAAATATCATTCATGGTTCATTTGAAATGTGTAATGTATTTAACCACCTGAAACGATAAAGGAACATATTGGGGGAAAATAAAATGGAAACCCATGAAAACCACTTGACTGGTTTCCATTGAAATTGTGGTCAACATAAACAACTGAAGTATTTTTGGGACAGCTTAGCCATGCAATTGCACACAGCTGGGAGTCCATCTACAGCTGCACAGCAATTACTACTTAATGTGTTACGCTAACACGTGGTCTCTTAATGTGTTTAGAAACCTTGCTCCTGCAAAGGTTGAAGACATGCAAATTTAAGACATCCAAAAGTGCAAAATAAAGCTTGTATATTTCACTTGCTCCTTCCCCTAACAATAAGAAAAGTCAGGAGATATAGAAAATTAACAAATTTTCTTTTTGTTAATCCTTATTCCTCCTAACGTATGCAGATTATTATGTATGATGTATGCACATTAGTTAGATCACAGTATACAAAAAAATATTATTATTATTAATATTATTATATTCATATATATGTGAATGTACGGAACATACCCTTGCATTACAGATGTGTTTATATATATATATATATATATATATATATATATATATATATATATATATATATATATACTGACTATATATATATATAAACACATCTGTAATCTAATGGTATGTTCCGTACATTCAGTATATTCATACTAGGTAATATTCAGCGTACATCTATTACATTTTTTATCGGGTTAACATCTTTACCTTGAAGCGGCAATCATTAAAAAATCTTTGGTTGTTTTTTTTTTTTACTTGAGTTGGTGGGGATATTTTTTCAACCCGTGAAGCTGTTTTTTTTGGTGAATGTTCATTTATATCGACGGTTTACTGACCACAACGAGTTACGCTGCTTTATCAAATTCACCGCGGCTGCCATTTACTTCTTGTGTGTGTCTGATAGTTTAATTCTCGCCAGGAATGGAGGACCGTACCACCAGCAATGGAAACAGCACGACAAAGGAGCGCATGCTTAACACAAAAACACCTAATCTCTGTTTCTAAGGCCTCGTCCACACGAAAACTGCGCTTTGATTCAGTGAAATTAAAACTTTGAAAACGAAGCTCACATTCCATGCTCCAAATGTTCATCTGTGGCGGTTGACGTCAAGTCTTGTGAGATATTATCGTCCCCTAGCGGCCTGAATGCTTATTATAGTGTTTTAAATCGGGTTTTTTTTTGTAGAAGTAGTAAATATTATTTTATTTTTTTCTGAAAAAACTGAATACGAGTGGATATATCTATATCTATATCTATATCTATATCTATAGATTTATATATATATATATATATATATATATATATATATATATATATATATATATATATATATATATATATATATATATATATATATATATATTTATCTTATATATCTCAGCTAAATAAATTGGATTTCTTTTTTTTTTTTAACAAAATAATCTCACGGATTTCCACTTTAAATACAGACACGGTGCAGTTTAGAGTGGGAGGTGGAGGGCGCGCCCGACTTACCCAGCACATCCAAATCCACCTTGAAGTTGATGAAATGGGTGTGGATGTTCCCGAGGACGTTCTCCGCCACCTGGTTACCGAACTTCAGCGCGCCCTCCATCATGTAGGACGAGGAGATGTAGCCGGTGGCGTGCACCTTGGCCTCCACCGAGCCGCTCTGATAGAAGATAAAGTCCCACATGTAATCGTAGTTCCCGATGGCGGTGATCGTCCGGAACACCAGGGCGCTGTTGACCATCCCGCCGTAGCTATTGCTGAAGAAGTCAGAGAAGTGCCGGCGGAGGGGCTGCCCGGTATTGTGCTCGAACACGCAGATGGAGTTCCTAAAGCGCACTGGCTCCGACACGTCGACGTAGCGGTGGGTGGTGACGTAGGTGGCGTCGTAGGGGCAGTCCACGCCACGGGTCAGCTCGTGCGCGAAGCGGCCGATCCCGATGCTGGAGTCCAGGAACTTTGTCAGGATCATGCCGGGCGTGACGGAGCCGTACACGGACATCGCCTCCTGCACACTTAGCTCGTAGGCGATCCTCTCGCCGCGGAACCGTATATCGAACGCCCGCATGCCCGTGAGGGAGCTCAGGCCGAAGGCGAAGCTCCAGTCCAGGTAGAGGACGTGGTTGTTCCGCACGCTGAAGCGCTTGCCCTGCGCATAATACTGCTGCGGTCCGAGCTGCAGGGGTCTGTGCCTCGGTTTCAGGGAGCCGTAATCGGGCGTCTCCTTGTAGACGATCTTCCGAACGGTGCCCGCCTCGTACTGTCGTCGCAGATCCTCCACCGAGTCGAAGTACTGGCCGTTGTAGAGCAAACGCTCCACTCTCCACTGCGACGCGTTGACGCTCCCGTGGTCCACCAACACCTCGAAGCCGACAGGGTTGATGTACATGCCACTGCGGTCCCTGAAGAAGGACACCCAGGTCTTTCTGTCCCCGGATCGGACCCCGCGGGGCATCTGCTCGAAGGCATTCAGAGTCTTGCCCTGGCCCACGTCGAAGCTCTCCTTCAAGAGCTTGCCCAGTTTGGAGAACACTTTGGCTTGGAGCATTTTGAAAAGCAACCTGTACTCCCCGATGGTCACGGTGCGCGCGTTAATGTGCAGCTCCCTGCCGTACCTCTCCACCGTCACGTCCTTGTGGTAGGTGGGGTTGGGCAGGGGTCCCACCACGTACTCCTTGATGTGACCCGTCGTGCCGTGGAAAACCACCGCCGTCGCCTCCCGCGCCGGCCGTGCGCCTTTGCCGTCCAAGTAACCGAGCGCGTCCGCTTTCCTGGGCAAGGACAGGTCGATCACGAATAAGAAGTTGCGGGAAGGTTCGGCGAACGCGTCGTTGGTCACATCCAGTCCCTTGATCCGGATCATGTAGTCCCGGACCTGGATGTACTCCTCCCGGGAGAGGTCCGCAAACACTCGGCTACGCTCGTCGTGCTCGGCCCCGGGTGGGAGGCGGCGCGGCTGGACGGAGCATCTGGGCGCCTTGCTGGAGCTCAAGCAGATGAGGGCGATGTTGAGGATGACGGAGATGAGGCCGAGTAGGATGAGGGTCCACTTCACTATCGGGGACATCTTCTTCTGAGCGACCATTACGCACGACCGTAGAGGGCAGCGCGCAGTGGGAACAGGGAGAGCTATGGGTCGCAACTGAGCGCGTCTACGAAATTTGGAAGAAGCACAACCCCCCAAACGACATCATTTGTCCCTCCCACATCCCCCGCCTCTTCCAAGAAATTTCTTTATTTCTCCTTCTAGTCCGAGTCCTGCTGGAGCCCCATCCGGTCTTTATGGAGTGTAATAACATGTTGTTGTTGATATGCTGCTGCTCCTGTTGTGTCCATTAGGTCTTGCCACCAGGGTTCTCTCTCTCTCTCTCTCTCTCTCTCTCTCTCTCTCCTGTAAATATGTATAGTTGCTTCTATCATATGCATATGTGACATAAGTACTACTGATTGTACAGCTTTTCAAAGAAATTAGTGTGCATAAAAAAATACTGTTCACAAGAGCTATGAAATACTATTGAGGTTAACTACATTTGCCCACACACAGTTAAATATCAACCTTTTCAATCAAACACAGATGTGTACTCTGAACTACAAACAATTGCAAGAAATGTGGAAACCTCTACACACCGCAACACAGAAAGCTCTGCTGAGAGAGCAATATTGTTACAAAAAAGGAAAAGGCATCATTCAATTTTCTTTCTTTGTTTATTACAAAATTTCTAAATTGTTGCATGCTTAAATCTATAGAATTGAGTTGGACTTGCAATTGTAAAGCAGTTTGAGCAATTAAAAGTCTCAATTTATTCCAGCCTGGAACAATGAAGCATTTTGTAGATCCAACAGAAAATAAAAAATATATAATTGTGAGGTGATGATGGGGTAATTTCGCAGATGGGGTTTAATCGAAATAAGGACTAAGATAATCCTAGTTAAATGAATCCAGAATTGTAGTTGCTTAATTTAAGAATAATTCATTCTACACTGGGAAATAATCTAGGTCTAAGTGAAGGTTAAAAATTAAACCCGACCAGACCTAGTTTAATCCAGGTCTAAGTAAAGCTTAAAATTAAACCTGACCAAACAGAAGGAGCTGACTTGTCCAGAATTACCTTAGACTAAACCAGGGCTAGGGCAGATCTGGGAGAAAGGCTATTTCACTTTGGCAGATTAAAGGTGAGATTTAGTCGGAGATTAGGCCTTGTCTGTGTCCGCTAAACCCTCTTAAAATGAAACAAAGTTCTGATTAGGTCTCTCCTTGAGTTATGATTTTCTATGGTTGCTTTAAAAACGCCAAGGCCAAATTCTCCGATGAATTCAACCAAGACACTGTTGGGACCTTCAAATCCCAAACCTTACCTTTAATATTCATCCTGTTGTCATTTTGGAAACGATGCCCTGATAAAGAAACTAGGCTAGGCTGCTTTGTGTGTGTTGCATTCCTCATCGTGCACTCACGCACGCACGCACGCACACACACACACACACACACACAGACACAAACAGCACCCTTGCATGTGCACGTCTGCTCCTGCTTAAGCTTTAAGCTTTATTAATGACTGTTTACATTGACCCTGGTCTCGATACATTCAAGTATTTTCCTGGAAAGATTCCCAATCTGAACTCCGTAAAGTCCCCCCCCAACAGACACACACATAGCTTGGAATGCGTTGTGGCTGCCAATGTTCACTTTTGTTAATCAATTTAAATTAATATAAAATATGAAGGAAAATCCCTTTTAAAAAGATGTAAGCAAGGTCAAGTGAAGTGATAAACCTTAACTTAATTTACAGCTATGCAGACCTTCCCTTTTAAAAGGATGTAAAAAATTCCCTTTTAAAAGGATGTAAGTAAGGGCGAGTGAAGTGATAAATTTCAAGGCACGTCTGCTATGCAGACCTTCAAAGTGTGGCCTGCTGGCCCGGTGGCACGCTCTCACCAAATCCCCCTGAGTGGAATTGGAATTCTTAGGTCAGGGAATGGGGACGTGGTCCCCATAAATTGGTGTTAAGGGGAAATGGGAATTTGTGTTTTTTGTGGTGCATAAACAGGGGTGCACATAACTTATTTGGTCTGGTTCTCAGGGCGCACCAGCCTGCAGATGTTGTTTGGTACTCCCCCTTTACACGGTAAATAGAGAAAAACGAAACAAAATAAAACAAAAAAATATATGTAAATATAGATGTATATCTTTTTCAACACACACACATTTTAAATTGATTAATATTGTATAATATTGAATATTTAATTATTTTTACTAATTGTAATTTTAATATGACAATTACATTTAGTGGAAGTTTGTCAACATCATTTTCCAGTACGTCTTGAGGCCCAGTGATAACCTCCTGATTACAGTCATCCATGGTGGTTATTGGCATGAATATCAAACAATACCCTAACCCAAGCCTAAGGAAATAAACAATTCCATTTTTATATGAATATTTGCTTTCGTGCAGCATGTTGTCTGAAACTAAACTTTCTTTTACCAATATATATATGACATATTTTGTCAGGATAGACCAATTAGATGATAATAAAAATCACTCACATTCAATTTGATTCACATGATAATTTGTTCTGCGGCCGCACGTGCACAGATATAGCGAACGATTCGTTCGCAGCGAACGAATCTTTTACATTTTTTAAGATTCTGGATTCACTCCGGCACCGTATTCGAGCAAAATAACAATTTTGACCGAATTAAATAATTCCTGTGGGAATGCTATTCACAAACTCAGAGTCTCAGACTCAGAGACTCTTCTGACTGTCGTTGACTGGTGACCAGAAGTCCTCCTTCGCGCTCATTAAACCCAACTGAATCACATCGAACGACTCTTTTGACTCGTGGCTCGTCAAAAAAGAGTCGAACCTTTCATCACTAGTGGAACGCGTGCACTACAAACAGCAACCAGCTCCGTTGCAGTGAGAGCGATAGTAGCACAGTGTGCACAATTTGTCATTTGAAATTTTTAATCTATTATTTATTTTATTTTATTTTTCCAAAAAAATACCTGCCGTGCTAGTTGGTGCGCAAATGCGCGTCCCGAAACTATTTCGACCGCGCATTTCCGGTTTTGGTCACGCATGCGCATCTACGCACCAGTTATGCGCACCCCTGTGCGTGAAAGTAATAATGAAGATAAGTGATGGGTGGGTTTTCAGGGTTAATAATTTGGAAAAACAAAAATACAAACAGAATAGGGCTGCTCATAAAAAGCAGATGGCAGCAGGAAAAAAAACAATAGCCCAAATTTCAGTCATATTAGAATAAATCCAATAAAATGACAGTATTAGTAGTTTGTTTTACGCTTTTAAAATGGGGGGTTTGATGAACGGCATTAGATTAAACTGTTATTAAAATTGTTTTGAATACATTTGCTTGAAACTATTTTAACAATGGATATTTTATGACCAGCAACTTGTAAATTTGTGAAAATGAAATAAGAAAATAGGCTCCAATATGCAAAACAACCAACATCGAGTAAATCTAAAAAAAAAAAAAAAAAAAAAAAAAAAAAGCTTTAAAAGTGCATATTTCGATTTTTATACTGTAAGTCATTACTCCTTTAAATACAGTATGATTTGTTTTGAAAGTCAAACTCATTATCACGAAAAATAGAAATATCATGAATGGGGATGTATGGGGACTCCTTACAGAAATTGTCACAAACAAAATCTACTGACTGAATAATAGTATGCTCTCCTGATGTGGGTATAACATTGTCAGGGCCAAATCACATTATCTTTATTAACGGCTAAGTTTTCATTTTTCAAACCAAGCCTGGTTGGTTGTTGGTTCCCATCCTTTTTAACTTTTCATAAACTATTCTCTACTGTACTGAGAAACGTACCACTATGCTGCAGCTACTCACTGTGCGCAAAGGCGGTCCATCGGGGCAAGCGTTTAAGCCTTAAAGTGTGTTGCTGTTAAATCTCCTTTTCAAAAAAAAACACAGGAAGCTCACAATGTAATCAGGCAGCCTTTAAATGGTATACTGAAGGGAAATGCCTGAAAGGCATGCACAAGAGACTAGAAACAGGATGTGCCACTTCCTTCTGGAAACCCGCTGGAGAAAGCATTTCCTGGGGCAATTGCAAAAAGGATTTTTGAATAAAATTTGATTTTTCTGTTACTCAAGATATGTAAATACACTTTCAAGTTCCAGTTCAAGTTCAAGAGATTATTTGTCACATACATATACATACGCTCATACATATATGCAGTGAAATGTCATGACACGTCTAAAATGTGAGTTTCCAGTTTTCAAAAAGAAGACTTTTATTTTAATTTACATTTTTTTATGTTATTTTTAAAGGCTTAAATATTGAATTCCACAACTTGAAATCAATTCCCAAAGTTTTCTCATGTGGCCTAGTTTGCTGAAGCCTTCCCTTTCCCCATGACCTCGCATCCCTACGCCTCAACTTAAATGTGGCACCAGCGACTTGTGTTATGACACCAGCGCTTCACTAGTCTAAACACCACAGTGTGCGCTTAGAGTCAGCTATGCCTATGTATGGTGGTGGAAGCCTCTTCTTTTTTTATTCCAGGACGGTCGTAGGCGAGCCTTTGAGGTGCTACAGAGCACAGGGTAAGGAGTGTTGTAGGCAATGTGGGCCCAGGCATGGCCTGTGGGGGTGGGGGGTGGGGGTGGAGGGCGCCCGAGCACCTGCCCCTTTGCCCCCCCCCCCCCCCCCCCCCTTCCTCCCCCCGTCAGCAGATGAAAGAAAAGAATGTACTACTACTATCACTGGTATAACCACTTTGGTCGGAAAACTCAGTAATATCAGGGTTTGCATTGTCTGGAGTAACATAAAACTGCAGTTCTCATCAGGCCACATTTTCTTCTTGGTGACAAGAAATAACAGTGAAGTTTCCACTCTCAAGCAAGTTAACTTGAAAATAGTTGGAAGTTAATATGTGCACACTGAAATCAGGTTTGATATAGTCCCCTTAACAGACCAGGCAAAAGGAAATTAAAAGATTTACAATGACAACCCCAGGATGATTTTTTTCTTTTTGACAAGCTATAGTAACAGAAAAGTTCCTCAGTAACTTAAATTTCTCAAATAAAATGTTAGCAAAATGTTAGCTAATGCAATCTATTTAAAACTGTCCGGTGAAAAGTTGTAGGTATATCTAAGGTGTCTTAATTTTAATAGTTCCCGTTTCAAGTTCTCAAATTCCCCAAACTTGTCACTGTTACCATATGTCTTAGTTAATCCACAATTACATCCATCCCCATTGTTACTGTCAATTATACTCCACGTGGAAATTGTACATGCTGTGCTCATTGTCCAATATTTATTTTGTTTAATTAATAATAGTAATAATAATTATGAACATAGCTGCAGGCAGCAATACACAGTGTCCAGTTTCTTGGTGTTAGGTACGTATTACAGTTTTCTGAGTTTCTGTAATCAGACTAAACAAATTAAACCGGATTTAGACCCGATTTTGGTGTGGATTTTTTTGTATTTTCCTGCCTAGTCTGGAAAAATTATGCAATTCAACCTGATATATAACCAAATGAATTATCTATCGCGAAATATAATCTTGTTCTAATGGCAAGAAATCTGGCTTTGACAATGAAATATAATAATATAATTACTTTGGAATTTGACTTAATATCGAAGTACTAATATAAATTTATGTAACCGTCTTCACAGAAGTGTGTTTTTTCATGTTACTTACCTAAGTCTTAAATTCCACCTCCTTTTTCAAACAGAGTCATCAGAGTTTGGCTGTAAACAAGGGTTTGTCATTGCTTTAACTCACTGTGATGTGTGTGTTAATGCAGCCGTACTCTCAGAGTACACTGATCAACCGCAACAACAAAACCACCAATCATTTAAAACAATTTTTTTACACAGTGCCATCAGCATGCTGGGCATACAACAAAGAGTATTTGTATGCCATTGCATTTAGGACGGAGTTAGTCTGCAAGTGGAGTTCAAGCTCTTTGGAGAACTATTTATCATGTTTGGGTCTATAAACAACTGATCACTACTCCAAGACGGGGAGAATCACTGTTAAATTGTCTCACCTCTGGTCAGACAATTTAACATAGAACCAGGTTGTGTGCAAAACAGTGGTCAGGGTCCGACCGTAAGAAACCCAAGAAGGAGTTGTCTGAACATGACGGCAGATCCAGCAGAGATAAGAGATTCCTAACAAATTAAGGTGAGGACCTACTGAGATATTATACCTATTAGGAAAAGCTTTGAGTATTAGATTAGCTTAGATATTGTATCGATCAGGGAAGATCGAATGAAATTGCTATTGTGAAGGAAATAGCTCTGAGTAAGCTTAAATATTGCACAGATCTAGAGGATCATTGAAGAAGCTTTGTTAAACTCAGAAATTCCCCCTTTCAAACAGACGTGTTCGCCAACTGCTCAGGTTAGGAACGGGTGCTGGATGATCGGTCTGGAGGACCGTGGAAGTGCCCATATTGCATCGATCAAGAGAATTGTGGTTTTTGTTTGTTTATCTTTCATTATAATTTTTTCAATAATAAAACGACATTATTGAATACATAATTTTTAACGATTATTCTTGATCCCTCCAAAAACCAGTGAGGCCAAGAAAAAGAATAGTACTCCCTTTTTTCCTCCTAGCAAAAGGGTTGAGGGTAGGTGAGGAACTCCTGGAATTGTCAAGATTACATTAGATTAATTAATAAATAAAGTGGTTCTCTCTCTTTTTTCCCAAGAGCAAAAGCATTGAGAGTCGGTGGGAAACTCCTAGTGTTGTAAAACTACAATAAAATGAATTAATAGCTAAGGTAAAATTATTATTGTTTTTTTTAAATTATTTTAAATGATTTTTATTTTATTTTGGAGGTACTGATAATCCAGCTATGCGAGTTACATTCTAACTGGTGTCAGTAAGTTTTTAATAGTTAGGAAGAGGAAGGAGTTCAAGGACCCATTGTGTGACTCTATTTGCAGCATAATACACTTTCACATGAATCCTGTGTGATCCATCTGGTGTCTGGGGCGTGTGACCGTCTGGCCGAGGGATCAATCTGGGTTAGGGTTAGGGTTAGGGTTAGGGTTAGGGTTAGGGTTAGGGTTAGGGTTAGGGTTAGGGTTAGGGTTAGGGTTAGGGTTAGGGTTAGGGTTAGGGTTACGTATGGATGAGATGAGATCGGAGAGATTCTATCAATGTCTTGGGGTATGTTTAGCCTCCTGGCTGAAAAGAATCTCGATGGAACAAGTAAATGAATAAATGCGAGATAATCGTGGTATGTGTGCTCTGCATAACATGTCAAATTAGTTTCACACATAAGTCCTTGGTGTACAAGTAGCATTATAATCTAAAATATCTGGTAGGTTTACCTGAATGGACAATGTAAAAATTATAACAAGGCGAGAGAGAGCTGTAAAGTTAGTGATGGACTGAAAGGATAAGGGAAGTTGATGTGAAAGACAATGAAAGTGGAAAAGTAGGATGGAACTTGGAGCAAAGAGAGTTGTAAAAGTCATTTTAGTAGGATATCGGTTCAGCAGAGGAAGCTGCAGGACTGAATGATTTAACTAATAGTCAAATGGTGCACTATGTGATTATGGTTAACTACTGGTGTTTAGCAGACTCAATTAAAATCAAATTGAATTTAAGTGCCAGTTAACAACAGTAGTCTATGCTGAAGTAGTATGAATAGATATTGAATGGTTTGACCTGTTGGATTGTGTTTAGAGAGATAATAGTGATGTTGATCAAAGTGGTGGGGTGAGTTGTTACAGGTTTTAAGTTGCTAGAAAGTGTATTTTGTTCATTAATGCGACTTTGCTAAAGGTTAGGAGTATGGTTTGTGCTTTGTTAATAGATTTTATCGCAAAGCATTCAAATTCTCTCCTCTCTCCTTCATTCCGCTGCTCCCGTTAGGGGTTGCCACAGCGGAACATCTGCCTCCAATACCTTCTATTCTGCGCATCTTCCTCCCTTACACCAGTCACCTGCATGTCTTCCCTCACCACACCCATAAACCTTCTCTTTGGCCTTCCTCTTTTCCCCTTGCCTGGCAGCTCCATTGTCAGCATCCTTCTCCCAATGTAACCCTCATCTCTCCTACACACGTGTCCAAACCATCTCAATCTCGCCTCTCTCACTTTTTCACCAAACTGTCCAACCTGAGCTGTCCCTCTAATGTATTTATCCTTAATCCAGTTCGTCCTTGTCACTCCCAATGAAAATCTCAACATCCTCAACTCTGCCACCGCCTTTTTGTCAGTGCCACCGCCTCTAAACCGTACAACATAGCTGGTCTCACTACCGTCCTCTAGACCTTCCCCTTCACTCTTGCTGGAACCCTTCTGTCACAGATCACTCTGGACACTGTTCTCCACCCACTCCACCCTGCCTGTACTCTCTTCCTCACCTCTCCCCCGCACTCTCTGCTGCTTTGGATGGTCGACCCCATGTACTTGAACTCATCTGCCTTCTCCACCTCCACTCCTTGCATTCTCAGCTTTTTGCCGCCCTCCCTACCATTCAGGCACATGTATTCTGTCCTACTCCTGCTGACTTTCATTCCTCTTCTCTCTAATCCATGCCTCCACTTCTCCAGGCTCTCCTCAACCTGCTCCCTACTCTTGCTACAGATAACAATGTCATCCGCGAATATCATAGTCCATGGAGACACCTGTCCATCACCTTTGCAAACAAGAAAGGGCTCAAAGCTGATCCTTGATGCAATCCCACCTCCACTTTGAATGCCTTTGTCAAGCCTATTGAACACCTGACTACTGTCTGACTGCCCTCATACATATCCTGTACCACTTTTACATACTTCTCTGCCAACCCTCTGACTTCCTCACGCAATACCACACTTCCTCTCTCGGCACCCTATCATATGCTCTCTTTAAATCCACAAAGACGCAGTACAACTCCCTTTGGCCTACCCTGTACTTTTCCATCAGCATTCTTAAAGCCAACATTGCATCTGTAGTACTCTTTCCTGGCATGAAACCATACTGCTGCTCGCTGATCCCCACCTCTCCTCTTAACCTAGCCTCCACTTCCCTTTCCCATAGCTTCATGCTGTGGCCGATATATTCCCTGTAGTTACTACAGCTCTGTACGTCTCCCTTATTCTTGAAGATGGGTACCAGTACACTTCTTCTCCACTCCTCCGGCATCCTGTCTCTTTCCAGGATTGCATTAAACAGTCTCATTAGGAACGCCACTGCCATCTCACCTCAACATTTCCATGCTTGCTGTGTTATGTCATCTGGGCCAACTGCCGTTCCACTCTTCATCTTCTTTACTGTTATTCTCACCTCATCCTTGCTAATTTGCTGCACTTCTTGAACCACTATCCCCACATCATCCACTCTTCTCTCCCTCTCATTTTCTCCATTCATCAACTCCTCAAAGTACTCCTACCTTCGCAACACATGCTCCTCACTAGTCAGCACATTCCCATCATTATCCTTCATCACCCTAACCTGCTGTACACCCTTCCCAGCTTGGTCCCTTTGTCTTGCCAATTAGTACAAGTCCTTTTCTCCTTCCTTACTGTCCAACCTCTCATACAACTCATTGTATGCCTTTTCCTTTGCCTTGTGCCGCATCAGCTTGTACTCCTGTCTACTTTTTTCATCTCTCTGACCATCCCATTTCTTCTTCACCAACCTCTTCTGCTCAATGCTCTCCTGTAGTTCCTCATTCCACCACCAAGAGTCCTTGTCTTCCTTCCTCTTCTCGCATGATGCCAAGTACCTTCTTGGCCATCTCCCTCACCACTTCTGCAGTTCTTTCCCAGTCATCTAGTAACCATTCCTTCCCACCTATTGCTATATATATATTGTTACATATATTTGCTTTAAAAAAGTGATTGGATTGATTGGAAATGCCAAATAACCTCTACATTTTTCTCTAATCAGACTGCAGAATGATATGACTTATAGCTGAATACTACCTGGCCAAAAGGTAAGACTTGCAGTTCAAAGCTTAGCACATAATATTTGTAATTTTTAGGAGTTGAGTAACTCCTAAAAATCATGAGATGGTGGTGAATTGACCGTGAGATGGTGGATAGTTGATCAAATGTTATTCATCAATGCCAGTTAGGCTTCTATTAGATTGATGACTGCTGAGATCTCAGGCTTATTGTTTCCAGTTATTAATTGTACCTTTAAGGGTATAAGTAAGAATCAATACTCAAAAAAATAAAATAAAATAAAATAAAAAATTTGAATATAGTATTGAACGCTAAATTTTAAAATATTTTAGTATGTGAATCACATTTTTCCTGACCATCTCTAGTCGCTTATTGTTGAAGTTATGTGGAGCCTCTGGTAATGTTTCTTCTGCCACATACAGAAATTTATTTTGACTGATTTTGATTTTATTAATGGCAGCACACTAATTAGAATATTGATGGTTTATTGATCTGCTTTGGTCGTGGATACACAGGACTTTCTAAAATACTTAGAACAAGTTGATCACAGTTTATTTTTATTTTCCCTTATAATTCCAGCCAGCACAAAAGAATGTTCATTATTTGAGTCATGACATTTATTTTATTTGAATTATTTTTTTCTCTTCAGAGTTTCACCCTGGCATGGCCTTTCTTGGCTGTTGTGGATATTGTTGTTTTCGGATCGTAGAATGAAGCAACACTTGCTCAGCCATTAGATGGGAGAACATTTTGTTGCTTTTCAAACAAGCTTTTTGCTGGATTAGCTTTACTGTGGATGAGGGAGATGGTTCTATGTTAGCTGTGTTGTTGCAATCTTATGGAGATGAATTACGTCTTGTTGCATACGATGCTTGGAAACTTGGTGCCGGGGTTATTGGGTTGATAACATGTTGTAGCCTTTATCTTGCTACAAAGCAAACCGGCTCATTTCTCTCAGGCAACACCTCTCCATCATCAACATGTACAACTTTCACTTCGCTGACTCTAACTTCTCTTCTTCCCTCTTATGGAGATTCACATGACTGCTTGGTAGCGATAGCTTTTGTGGCTTCGCCCCACCCAGATCGTGCTACTGAAGTTCTTGAAAAGTTAAACTATGATGATTTAAACTCATCAGTACAAAAAAAGAAGAGTTTTCTTTTGGTTTGTCTGTCTGTCATCTGTTTTTTTGGTATAAAACAGTGCTTGTCAATCTTTGTACAACCGGTTGTGGTTGTGTTTCTATCTGTGGTAAACTGTCTTTTGTTTTATTTGGTTGCATGAATATGTATGGGCAAGTGTGATACAGTGTGGTGTAGCTGATTGATGAGACATAAAGAACATCTGTTTAATGTTTTGATATCATAACCCCCCCATTCTTATCTTCCTATTTGTGTTGTTTACATTAATGTACTTGACCCTATCTCAATAGGAAAAGTTGGAGCCAATGCAGCCAACAAAGCACACAATATTGCTCTTGTCTAATAATGATGGTTGTCTCCTCCACAGACGACACAGGATTTTTCACTAACCTTGTTTTACCTCTACTCAAAGACATCCTGCACTGAATTATTGAAGTGACAAAGCCACTTGGTACTGTATGTACTGAGCCGAATCGCTCTTGCTAGATTTTCATTGTTTTAATTGTTTGACATAATGGTAAGTACCATTTGTCAAAAATGGGGGATAGTTAGACAATTTTGGAAACATAATGATTGTGCTTAGAACAATGCAGGAACCTCATGATGGACTTACTGTATCAAGCTGATGCTTTGTCATGGTTAAAATATTGTTTGGTGAGTTTGACATGGTTCTCTTAATGGAATTCCAGTGAAGGTAAGCTCAACTGAGTTTAATTTCTGCCATTAGTGATGAGGGGAATGTGAGGATGATCACAGGGTGTGACAGGACTGTCCCAGCATGAAGTGCTAACTGGCAGACCAATGCGGTTCAGTCTGTCTTCTGTCGACAAAAGCCACATATGAATTAGATCACGTGAACCAGTAGGGATCAGATTGTCCAGTTTAGTATTTATCACTTTTAGGTTTGACTTTATTAATGGATTGTGTAGATAGGATTATGTTCAGGCAGCATTCGAAAAATGCATTCTAGGAAATTTAAAAACCTTGCATGATTTACATGCTGTTAGTTATTTTGTAGCCTTATCGATATTCTATTAACTTTATCTCCTACATATTAGACATTGTGATAATATTATTCTGTTGTTACATGAGTGTGCATACATTTATTTTTGAGTCTGTCGTCGTCTATTCAACATAACTGCTTGGGAAATCACAGAATGTACGTACCCAATTTTACAATTGTGGACCTATACCAAACTATTTTGTCATAATGTGTGTCTTTTACCCAAGTGTTTAAGTCTATGTGCCCAGGTCAGGACCTATACACGACCTCTGACCGGATGACTGGGGTGGTGAGACTTCCGGAGGAAAAGCTGAATCTCTCCACATTCCTGGGACCATTCCAGATCCTCCGCACCACTGCAGCAGCAGTTAAGGTGGCAGAACAACCAACGTGGGTACACGCATTTTACTGCAAGAAAATTTCTACTCCCCTCGAGGTACTTGCTGAGGAGACAACGTAAGTGTACGCCGAATGCTGCTCACCCTGCAAGTGCGATGGAACCATGTCGAACACACATACGTAGGCTACATTGGTTACTTCCTGGGTTTCCCACTGGGTTTTACCGGATGTCAAGGGCTAGTTTTTTTCTGATAACCACATACAATGTGCAATTATTAGGCATACTGTGTATTTCTTGTGTGACGATCATTTATTTTTTTGCATTTGTTCATGTACTGTACCTATTGTTGTTGGTCAGGGATTTATTTTTGTCTTGTTTTGTTTTGTTTTAAGTTTTAGTTTTGTGTTTCGAGGTTTGTTCTTGTTTTGTTTTCTGTTATGATTTTCTTCTACGTATATATTTTCTTCCCTGTGTGTGTTGTCATAGTATAGCGTAGATAACCCTTACTGGTCTTTTATTCTTCTCTAGTCAAATGTGGGAAGAGAGATTTGACCAATTTGAGGTGGAGATGTCCAGGGATAATATCTGGAATGTGTCTTTCCCCAGTTGAAGACCACGAGATAGAATTCATAGGATATCTCTGTAATATAACTGTATTGTATTCAATTTATATGTAATTTTCTGATCCCTTTGCCTCAGTTATATGAAATTTTAACATTATTGGATTTTTATTGTGTATCGCTCCACTGGGAACAACAGGAGGGAGTGTGAGAGAAAAATGATGATCAAGGTTAATGAATGATACAATTCTACCACCAAGTGATGTCTAAATGCTGAGGAATATGTTTGTTTGGTGCCGCTTGACTCTTTTACTGGAGATCTTACATTTCTGTATACCAGTCACAAATGTTTTAGTTGTTATTTCTGTTTTTCTAGATCGTAAAAGGACCATTTGTGTAAACACTCAACGTATGCTTTCCTGGCATCGAAAGAGTTCTATGTTTTCCTTGTTAAAACTTGTTCTCAGCTGTTACTAAAGACAACAGCGAATGACATGGCTAGTCTCGGAATGGGACACAACCTCTCATGACTATAAAGGCCTCTTCAAGTAAAGTAGAGGCAGACTGATCAGAACACTGCTTTTAAGCATGACTGTATCTTTCTCTTTATTCAGCAGAATAAATATCTTTAATACTCTCAGTTTTGTATTCCTGTAGCGGACAGATTAACCTCACCGACCACACAGCAAAACTTCTCCAACACCCCCTGTATGTGTGTGTGTGTGTGTGTTTGCGGGTGTGTGTGTGTGTAAGGTGTCCAGTCGGTGAGCGTACATGACTTATCCCAATTGAGTCTGGTGTAAAAGGGAGGTTTTATGTCATTCTGCCTCCAAGCAGCAGATCACTCATACTGCTTTTAGAGTCCGACGAACGCCAGGATTTGTGAATATATCTGATTTAAGAACGGTCTAAACTTGGATCCAGTGCTGTGTTGAAGTCTCCTCCCAATATAATAACTGAGTCAGAAAATTCTAAGAGTTTTGAAAATATATTGTGAAAGAAATGTGGGTCACCCTCATTGGGGCCATAAATATTAGCTATGGTTAATTTGGTGTTACCTAAAATTCCAATAATAATTATTAATTATTAATAATTAATAATTAACACCATTCTGGGTCTGATATTGTGGTTTTATTTTCGATATGGGATACCTTTTTTGATCAATATAGAGACACCTCTTTCTTTTGAGTTGTATGATGCGGAAAACATGTGATTAACCCATTTAGCTCTGAGTTTGAGGTGTTCTAATGCAATGAGGTGAATTTCTTGCAGTAGACAGAAGCTGGGGTTTATCCTAGTGAGGTGACTTAGGATTTTGTTACATTTAGCAGGTGAGCCCAACCCTCTCACATTCCAACTAACAAACTTCATGTGTGTCATTGAAGTTAGTTAGGGTGTGATCTCACAGTGTTTCAGAAGTCATAGCTATACTACCGTTCCCATGTTTTCCCATAGATAAGTCTGGGATTTCCTCCTTTACATTCCTTTTTACTGTCCTAGTATTGCAGGAAGTTTATTGGGATACATATCTACCCAAACAAGTGACAAATAGACAAAGATAAACATAGAACATTGCAGGATTAGACATACATATAGTGAGGGAAGGAGTATACAGACGTAAGTCATATACAGTGGTATATGACTTACGTCATAGTACCACTGTGACAGATCATTTTTGGCTTCTCGCAGAGGATACCTTCCGTCACGCTATCTCCTGCGAGCTGCTTCTCCGTCAACCACACCAACAGCAGATTCTCCATCTCTTCATGGACAGCGGTCCGCAGCTTAGACATTATTTTAACGCCCTTTGCTGGTGTATTACCCTTTATCTTCTCCTTCTGCTTCAGTACGGTACATATCATAGAAGTACTACACTCATACTGCCTCGCCAATTCCATCACACGCACACCTCGCTCATGTTTTTCTACTATTTTGCGCTTTAGGTCAATAGACATCATCCGCTTCTTCTCAGCACTTACTTTTTTCGGACCCATGTTTCGAAAAAATAAATTGGCAAAATAACTGCACAAAAAACACAAAACACAAAAGAGATTCTTCCACGATCAGGTAGCCATGTGAAGTGAACGAGTGAGACGCGGGATGAAGGCCGGATTCGCTCGCCACGCCAACTACCGGTGGCACCTGAAGCTCGCTCCTTGTAACTCACATTTTTGCTCGCAAGTCAATACAAAAAATCGACGGAACAACCCGGAAAACTCGTATGTTAGTGCGCTCGTAACTCAAGGTACCACTGTATATATTTTATCAACAACCATCTATAGGCTTTTACCCTTCTGCCGGTTCTCCTTCAGGATGGGGTACAGCACCTTCCATCTGTCGTTGATCTCCTGGGGGAATAGGTTGTTCATGCCTAGCGTGGTTCCATTCAGCTCCTGTCCTTTGCTTTTAACTAGCTCCTTGTGCTTGAAGTGTTCAAACTTGGCAATGATGGAGCGGGGTCGGTTCCCCACCCTGTGAACCCGGTGGAAGGTGATCTGCTTCACGGTCTCCGTGGGGAGTTTCAGGGCGGTGTAGAGGAAGTCTTTCACCATGATTTCTGGGGACTCTGTGATGTTCTCTGTGATTCCAGAAAAGATGGGGTTGTCCCTTTGAGAGAAAAATGCATATGATCAACAATTTGAATGAGGACAATAGCCTCTTCCTGTTGAGGGGTTTAAAACATTGCCTCTGGGTTTTTAAGGAGCCCCCCTGCCCCAGAGTTTATGTAAAGAGACTGTTCTTTCTCTACAATGTAAATTCTAATATTGAAGAACCAGTTTACATTTCATCCACAGCTTGAAAGATCATTATAAGGGATCGCAGTCTGCGTCTACAACCAATGCTTGCAAGTACCTGTGATATCACTGTTTGAGTGTAACACCCGGATAGACGATTGAGGGGCACAGGCTTGTAAATGACATCTGACCAATGGCACACAACCTCTCTTTGGTATAAAGCCCTCTTCGTCAGCAATAGGGCTAGACTGATCAGAACACTGCTTTGGAGCAGTACTGAATCTTTCTATTTATTCTGCAGAATAAATGTCTTTAATATTTTCAGTTTTGTTGCCTTGTAGCAGGCAGATTAACCTCACCGACCACGCAGGACAATTTCTCCAACATCCCTCATACTTCAGGATTGTCTATCCAGGATAATCTCTTTCTTTTTTTTTCTTTTTTTAAATCTGTGCTGTTAGCTGCTGGGCATACAACACAGAGAATTTGTAAGCAATTGCATTCAGGACACAGTTAGTCTGCGAGTGGAGTTCAAGTTCTCAACCTGCAATGCAACTCTTTATTAATTCTTTAATCATCAACAACTGCTGCAATAACTCTATCCTGTGGATGACCTGTTGAATGACAAGAGCACAGTTTCTGGTTAAGGAGAGCCACCGCCAGCCCCCCTCTTTGGAGAACTATTTTTATGTTTGGGTCTATAAACAACTGATCACTACTCCAAGAGGGGGAGAATCACCACGGTGATACAAATAAACATAGAAACAACCAACATTAACACAAAAACATTAACATTGGATGACAACATGTATTGAAAAAACAGTGAATTAGGTCCAGGATAACTGGAACTACAACTGGTCACGTGGCCACTTCCTGTCATTAATATGGCAGTAAATGAGGGAGGAAAGGAGAGGAGTGTGTGTGTATCCACCGGTGAGTGTACATGACTTATCCCCATTGGCATTGGTGTAGAAGGTCACTAATTTGTCATGGCACCTCCAAGCAGCGGAAGGGGCCCCGAAGCCCCCCCAAACTCCGCAGCCCCGTGGACACCCTACGGCCGCAGGAAAGCCCTGGGTACCCTGCCCTGCAGCCACAGAAATCCCCCAGGCCCCCAGAGAAGCCAGAGGGACGTGGAGCAACCCCCATGCCCAGCCCCGAGGAGCATGATCCAGTCCCAGGTAGCACGAGGAGACCCCGCACCCCAGGGGCACACAGACACAACCAACCCCCAGGTGCAGGCAGAAGACGCAGCCGCCGACATAGAACCCGGGCCATGGGCGCAAGGGCCGGGGGCCCGGATTCTGGACCCACGGTGACAGACCGACACCCCGCCCGAGCCCCCCGCCCAACGGGCGAACCGGCAGGACCCCCATGCCCACCCACAGCCCGCACAAGGGGGAGGCCCGCCCCACCGCAGCCGACCAGATGGCCCGGCGTGAGTGCCAAGTGCCCATGCCGCCAGGTATACAGGCCCTCTGCCAACCCCAGCACCCGGGGAGCCTGCCGCAGAGAAGGCATGTCACAGAAGTAAAAGGCCAACAGCCGCCCCCAACACCCCAACCCACACCCACAACAGCAAGCAGTCCCCCCAGGGGCCCCAGAAGGCACCCGGCAGCGCTCTCCGTAGCCCCGCCAGGTCACAGCACATCCCAAACCACCAGGCGCAAGCCGCCAGGACTCCAGCCAGGCTGGGAGGGGGGGCCCACCCGGGGGGGCCCACCCGACCGCCCCCCGGCCAACCACGGCCGACCACCGACCCGCCAGTGACCGGTCACCCCGGAAAAAAAACAAACAAAAAAAAACAACCCCAATGCTCAATGTGTGCTTTGGTAATTGCAGTTAAAATTGCGGGGTTGGGGGTGCGAGTCGTTCAGGCAAGTCAAACCCGATTCACTCGCACCCCTCCTGTCCCGCAGACTCTGGTCCGATGGAGTGTTCGGAGTGCGATTGGTGTGCCAGTGTATGTGTTGTAAGCTAATGTGAGTGGGATTAAAATGCTGCCTGCCGCATCCCCACCCACATAGTCTGGCCCCGCCCATCCCACAAGCCCTCCGTCTATTATGTGGTGTATGTGCTGAGTATGAGTTTTGGCACTGGGAGAGATAGGCGAGTTGCGACCGGATTGATCCAGGGGTGCAGCATGCCGGGGAGCAACCATGCAGACCCCCTGTCCCCGGACTCAACTGCGCCCCAGTGCGCCCACCTCCCGTAGATGGTGGCAGGCAACCTACAGCGATCAGCCAAGGGCGCAGAGCGTCCGCCATGCGCCACCGCCATGTCGGGCAGGCCCGCGCCCCCATCAGGCACCTGGTCAGCCCCCAGCTGCCGAGCATGCGGACTACAGAACAGAGGGTGGCAGACGACACCCCACCGACGGCCTGACCCCCCAGCGGCGATGCCCCGCGCACCGAGAGCGTCAGAGGGCAGGTACCTCGGCAGCCCGGTGCGATGACAGGAGACCGCCCCCCACGAAGGAGGTCACATGGTGAGCCCCTCACCCGCACAGCCAGCCAGGTTCAAAACTCAGGTTAGTCTCTTTCATTTTTTTCATTTTTTACAACTTCCATCTCCGTTGTGAGACGCTTCGCTAAAGGTTTTTAGATCTGCGTTATCATTTTGCGTCTCGCCAACCGTGCATGCATGAAATCAAAGCTGGCTTTGATATCGGTATTGTCTCGCAGAAGTTGACCAAGCATGTCCAGCTTATTGTTAATCTCATCCAAGACACTATCCTCTACAGCACCCTGGATTTGATCGTCTGTGTCCGTTGCTGAGTCTGTCTTCCTTTTCACAGGATTATTGCGGTCCTGGTCATCTTCCACCACATACTTGTTATAAAAGAAAATCAGTATAATCCTTGAGGTCCTCCACTTTTGTTTTGCACGGTGTTCCTTTTTAAAAATGTATATATATCAATATTTTTTGCAATTTGCTTTGTTATCTGTCTGAGTTGGAGCGGATTGTCTGTGTTTTAGTCAGTACAGCAGGGGGCCACCATGTTGGATCTGTACTCCCTTCTGTCTTCACGTGAGATCACAGCATGCCCCCCCCCCCCGCCACCTGAAACCACCAATAATAAACACTAATATTGTGTAGCTCTCCCTAATACAACAACTGACACTTAGTCTCAGTTTTTTGCATAGAAGATTGACCAGCGGGGAGTACTTCACAAGTCACACAGAAAATAAGAAAACATTCCCCTGTACTCAGTTGTGTGGGTGATTACATTGACTATATCACATGGGTTGTTACTTCAGCGGGAAGGTTGTTACTTCACCGTCTGCCAGGACCAGGGCAGATGGTGTAGCCTGGTTTCCTGTCACAACTGTCTGGTGGGGTGCGAAAAGTCAGACGATCGAAAGGTGACTTCTCCTTTCGGTCACAAGGCAATGGTTTCACTGTTATCAGCAGTACAAGATGTTGGCCCTGTTAGTGAAGCAGATATGGGGTCATAGGGTTAGTTCAATAATTTCAAGTAATTACCATTACATTCCCCACTTTGAAAAATCTTTTAATCAACACAGATAAATTAAATGATCATTCACACAACTGCCGCTACTCATTCCGGCATGGGGCCGTCGTCGACTGAGTTGTCATTGGCATAGGGAGTGGTAAGGCATCAAGTGGTATGGCAGTGAATTGACCTTGGCGACAATTTGATTGTCCAGGGTCTGGCTGATGAGGTTACGTAACAGAAATAATACAGTAAAACATTAACCCGAAAATTATGAGAATGGCTACAAAAATCATAGTATATTTGGCTATCATTGCTCCATAACTACCAAACAGATTCTCCAACTACCTACAACTACCTACAACTACTCGGCGTGGTGAACATAGCTGCATTGTATGAGGTCAGTTCACTAAGGGCTTCTGCTGACTATAGGCGATGAGAGTCCCTATTGGACATCACCTCGCCTCTCTATCACACTTCCCCTCTGCCTGAACCGTCCTTATACCACTGTCCAGCCAGGCACGGCGGCCTACAGCTGGCACTTCTCCCCCTCCTCTGGGGAATCTGGGGCCCTCCGACAGTGGCTGGCGTGGATCCAGGTGGCCCTTTCTGCAACCTTCACTGCAGATGCTTTGACATGCAGGATCTGGTAAAGTCCTCTCCATCTGGGGGCGCTCCACCTTTTCCGTCAGAAGTCTTGACCACTATCCAATCTCTGGGTTGGAGGTTGTTGAGTGGTCCCTTCGCAGGGGATGGTAGGGCAGCTTTAACGTGCAGGTGGGTTTGTCTCAGCACAGTGAGAAGGTTACGACAGTAAGTCATCATTACATCATCTATCCCTTCTAGTGTTTGGGGATCAGTGGGTGCGGCCAAGCCTGTGTTCATGGGCCGGCCATGCAGGATCTCATATGGTGATAACAATGATGTGCAGTGAGGTTCGTGGCTGGTGAGGCACTGACTTTTTCAGAGTCAGATTTACAAATATATGAACCCAATAGAGTAGCTTAAATTCACCCTTCAGTTGGCAGCTTGCGCATTGACTGCTGGTTGTGTTTCATA
Source organism: Zeus faber (assembly GCF_960531495.2). Taxonomy (NCBI): domain Eukaryota; kingdom Metazoa; phylum Chordata; class Actinopteri; order Zeiformes; family Zeidae; genus Zeus; species Zeus faber. Next base: position 7,615,156 of record NC_137205.1, read on the forward strand.
TCTCATATCAGCATTCTTTACACACACATAGTTAAGGTACATATTTGGCCAAGGAAGAATGTTAATTTATAGCGGCTCAGAGAAAGAGCACATTTGCTCTGCACCCTCCGTGTGTTCTTAATTTTCCATCGCAATTCCACAATTACTATTAGTATTTAATTAATTACATACTCATTCAATACAAATCAAAGGATATTCTGCAGTGTATGCATGGTCTTACCTTTACTTGTAAATGAAGTGCATTCTTCTATCCTTCTGGACAAAAATCTCTATGACTTTGTTGTAAAAGTCCTCCTTATCTTCCTTTAGTTTTAAAAGCATCTCCGTCTCAATGGAGATTATTTTTGCCAGGGATGAAAGTCGTCCTTGGTCAGACCGATTCCAACTGTATATTTTCAAAGCTGCGAATGACCTTTCCACAGATGATGCTCTAGCCAGTATAGTTAGCACCAGCTGGAGTAACTTTGTCGCCTTGGGAACAGTCTGCATCAGATCCTTCTGGGCCAAAAAGCTGAGAAGCTGTCCACGGGATATACATTCATTCCTCACTGTTTGTGAGCTTTACAGTCCGATGAGATCAGCCTTTAGTCTCACAAAGAACCTGGCATGTTAAAACAGGCTCTGCTTTAGTGTCATCAAAATGTTGTGACATGTCATTAAATTTTGTACAATCGACCAAACCAAGGAAAGCTAGCTCACCAAAATGATCAAATCTAGCTTCCAGTTGAACACTGATATTATCCAGAATGTTATAAAACATTTGTTTCCTCTCATCTCTGACTGACTGTTGACTTCGGACACTATCTGACGGAGTGTGGCGCATTTCTGCTCAAATCGCTCATAGAGACCGTCAAACTCCTGTCTCTGGCGTGGCACAACTCCAATTGTGTCATGTTTCGACAACAAAATCCAATGTCCATTATTTTGTTTTGCAGTACTCTAAAGAGTACATCGGTTTCACTGAAAATGTTCTCTTATGACATCATGAAAAAGCATGTTGCTACTTTTGACAGCCACCACTCATCCAGCGGCCATCATTAGGGTGTTATTATCCCAACCATCTGGATTTTTGCTCATAATACGGTATAAAGCACGCAGAACAGATTGGTACATGCTTATTGTCTGCAACAGTCTGGAATTTGAGCTCTATCATGTAGGCGCTGCTCTTGGTAAAAGTTACTTCACAACATCATCCAGTAAGTGGGTGCGCTTCGTAGACTTGCTGAAAAATGTCCCTAGTCCCTCAGTTGTTTTAAAAAAAGTTCTACACTCAGGTATGCATGTTGCCGAATGCAAGAGCACCAGGTTCAATTTGTGTGCGTAACAGTGGGTAAATATGGCCTCAGGCACCTTTTCTATAATCCTGGCCTGGACCCCATTAAGCTCTAATGACATCACAGATGCTCCGTCATAAGTCTGAGTTACCAGCTTTTCGACACACTTGTATTTCTCCAACACTCCCAAGACATAATCGGCTATAGCAGGGCTTGTCTGTCATCACTCACATCATCAAAGCCCAAAAACGCCACCCTCACTTCACATGCAACCTCACTTTTAGCCACATAACGCAAAATGAAAGAGATCTGGGCTTTGTTTGTGACATCCGTTGTCTCGTCAACGTCTACAGCAACAAATGGGGCTGCATTAATTTCCTTTTTGATATCATTTCTAATCACATCACCGATTGCCTCAATTAAGTCATTCTGAATTCTGTTTCACAAGCCAGAAAACACAATGGATGTCTCCAAATGTATAGCTAACCTTTTTTAAAATCTTTCTCAGCAAAAGCATGTAATTGTTACACATAGTTGCCACGATTAGAAAAGCTTGTACTCTCATTGTTACCACGAAATGCCAATTCCTGTGAGGTGTCTTGGAATGTATGGCGTCCCAAGACAGTACACATTGTATAAGATAATTATAAACAGACGGTGCCAGGGGTCTCAAGAGAGAGCGAGAGAGCCCATTGTCAGGGGTCTCGGTGATAAGGGAGGTGAAATGTGAATGTCGGGGAATCAGATGGTCAACGTTGTCCCTGGTCAAGCATAAAAGCACCTGCCCAAGTCTCAGTCGACAGAGAATCTCGCCTCAAATTGAACAGGATAACGCAAATTCAGCGATTTTGATAATAAAAACGACTGAAATTATTGGAATCATACATAAATTACATTTATAGCACAGATCAGTAGACAAATATTAATATTTATCTCATTTTATCATCATTTGTTTTTTCTTTTTATGAGGCTCTGCCTCACCTGCCTCCTCTGACTCCCTGTCCCTGAGTGATAATACTGTGGAGGGGTTTGTGCGGCCCTTGGCTGTTGGAAATACTTCTATCCATTTTGAAAATACGTCAATCACTACTAGGCAATGTGGTTTACCTCGCCATGGGTTGAGCGTGACAAAGTCCATCATCATGTGGTCAAATGGAGCATCCGGGACTGTTGTTGCGGATGGCGCCGTTGGTTGGCTGCGAACAATGTTGTTAGTGGGTACAAATTAAACATTTTTTACAAAAATTTGTAGAACAATTTGTAAATCGCTCTCCCATTATGTCCCAATGCTTCTGTATTTCACTCGTCATTTCTCCTTTTGAAACATGGTCCTTCCCATGTGTCAATTTTGCATCATATGGGTAGGTTTTCCCACGATCGGGTAGTTTCTATGGCTGGCGCCTGCAGTGTGTGTGGTTGCAGGTTTTGCCACTTTGTTGGCCTGGTCATTCCCTTGGGCAATTGGATCAGTGGTTCTGGTGTGCGCCGTGCATTTGCATATGGCCAATCGGGTCGGCAAAGCGATGGATTCCAAAAGAGCTTTGACCTGTTCTTTGTTTAGTCATAGGTTACTCAATCTCGGGGTCTGCTTTGGCAGCGAGAAATGCTTTCACATGTAAATCCTCTACGAGGATGACATCTCCTCCTGGACATACTCTATGAGCATTTCGTAATAATTCTGTTGTAACTGTGACTTTGGACCATTCTGTTCTAAATCCCAGGAATAATACAACAATGGGAGCCCTGAGCTGAATTTGGCCATCTGATAAGAAGGGTTCACGTCCCTCACTACAACCAAAATACCTAATGCACACATTAAATCTCAACCACACAGATTTATAGGGCAAACCCCTGACTGTATGCACGAATGTTTCGCTCCCTGACCGGGGCCCTCTCCCTCCCCATCCTCCATGAGAACGGGGATTACATTACATTTACATTTAGTCATTTAGCAGACGCTTTTATCCAAAGCGACTTACAATTGTTCAAACACCGACGGACGCAGCCATCAGGAGCAATTAGGGGTTAAGTGTCTTGCTCAAGGACACTACAGCATGCTAGCAGGAGGAGCCTGGGATCGAACCAGCAACCTTTCGATGACTAGACCACCAGCTCTACCTCCTGAGCTACCATCCCCTATATGGGGATGGTGAAAGGCTCCACCGTCTTCGTCCCTCCGGCCCCGATGGTTAAAATAGTTTGTCCATTTAGGGCTGGGACGGGCGTCAGTTCAGACAGCCATATGACAGAATGCCCTGCCCTAGAATCTACCAAAAACGTATACTTTTGTTCCAGTACCAAGAGTGTGATAACAGGCAGCTTGGCATCTGCAGTTATCATTGGAAAAATTCACACAAGAGGGATTATTTTTTTCATTTTCATTTTGTGTGGTCTGTGTGGTGCTGGTAGTGTGTTTGGTGTATCTCTACCTGGATGGTCTGCTGAGTGGTCATGCCCATCGTCCTGTCAACTTCCGCCTCGCTACTGTGTTCTCTGTCCCACCGTCCTCAACCGCCATCGCCTTTGTCACGCATTTTCTTTGGCTCCTTGCAGTCACAGGCAAAATGTCCAGGCTTTCTGCAGTTGTAACATAGCAGGTGTCGTCTCTCACTCTGCCCCCATCCTTGGTCCTCGGTCCCGCTTGTCCCTCTGGTTTCTGTCAATGTCTGGTCCTCTGAATTTCCCTTGAGAGTATTGCAGCTGTGCCATTTGGAGCTGTTCCAATCAGTCCTGTTGGACTGTTCCTCTGCTTTCCATTGGTTCTGTCTTTCTGTGTTCAGTCCCGTACGGTGGTCCAATTCCTGGTCCGACAGAACAGCCCATTGATGCGGTCTTCCAAGTCCCGATACTGGTTGTGTCAGGCTTGGTTGTCTGCACCCTGTCCTTCCCCATTGACCCATGGACCGCCCTTCAAGAATCCCCCGGCAACGATTCCAGTCTGCACCAAGTTTGCGGTGCAGAACCACATTCACTTCTGTGAGGGTGGGTCGAAGCATACGGATCAGGGCGCGAAAGCCTTGTATGAAGTCTTCTGGGCCGTCTTTCTATGGGTCTGGGAGGCTGTTAATGATTGCTCCCACCTCCACAGCTTTGTATGGGTGGAAGACGTCTATGAAGGCCCTGGCTGGGCTGGCGGGATCAGGAGAGGAAACCATGGGCATCTGGATTGTGATTGGGCGATTCAGACCTGGTGTCCCCGGGCTGTATCATTTCTAGTCAGGATGGGTTCGCAGACATAGGTGTGGGGGGGGTGTAGGATGGGGCCAGGGAAGGTGGTGCTATCATCAATGGAGCCGGAGTGTTGGGCATAGGGGCTGGCAGGATCAGCATTGCAGCCGGCGGGGGCAGTAGCCACGCCCACCCTCAACTTGGGTCAATTTTTGGAAACTGGCCGGAGTCAGGGTTATTTTGCTCTGCAGATTTATTCACATATTTATTTTCTCTTATAATCGCTTCTTTGCTTCTTGCTATCGCTTCCATTTGTCTTGTGCTAAAACCACCATTTTCGGGAAAATGGCAAAATTCTTCCAGAATCCCGATTGTAGTACCACTGTTGCACCATGTTTATCAACCATAATTTAAGCTGGACCCATCCAGGGGCCCTTTAATTTTCAACCCAGACTTTCCCCATACTGTCCGTTTCCCGTTTAACTTTACAGTGCTTCCTTGTATTGATTGTATTTGTCATTTTGTGTCCCAGACACCAAAACCTTTGCTACCTAAATAATTAAATTTAGGACCCTGACAGGGGGACATTTGTACCCTGGACAATCAGTGTTAAACAACCTTTTAGGGGTCTCGTGTTTCAGACACCGAGACCTTAAATACATCCCTGAGGTATACTCAATTGCTGCAATCTCACCTTCACATGTATAGTTTGTTTTGTGTATCTCGTGTCCTAGATTCGGTGTGATTAGCATGACTCGGGCACTTGCTTCTCCTCCTATTTCGATTACGTCACGGGCAAGTTTAGTCTTCCCTGGTCCCTGACCATGGCTATATGGTTCAACCTGTATACGAGATTGGGTCAAATATCTGGAGATCCTGCCGACAATGCCAATAATTGTGATGGAAATTCTAGCCACTAAGTTAGTTGCGTTGGGTGAGATAGTTCAGGTTAAACAGAAAATACAACAACTGTCACATAGTCTTAGTATATTGCATAGAAGATCGATCAGAGGGGAGCACTTCACAAGTCACACAGAAAAGTAAAAAGTATCTACCCCAAACTCAGTTGTGCAGGCAGTTATATTGACTACGTCACATGGGTGGTGACTTCAGCGTGACAGTTGTGACCAGGGCAGATGGTGTAGCCTGGTTTCCTATCATAACTGTCTGGTTGGGTGTGAAAAATGAAAGGCGACTTCTCCTTTCGGTAACAAGGCAATGGTTTCACTGTTATCAGCAATACAAAATGTTCTCCTTGTTAGTGAAGCAAATATGGGTCATAGGGTTAATTCAATAATTTAATGTAATTACCATTACATCCCCAAAACAGCTCTGACCTGTCAAGGTCTGACGCTCCACAAGATCTCTGAAGGTGTCCTGTGGTATCTGGCACCAAGACATTAGCAGCAGACCCTTTAAGTCCTGTAAGTTCTGAGGTGGACACCCCATGGCTCTGGCTTGTTGTTCCAGCACATCCCACATATGCTCGATGGGATCGGACCCTAACCCCAGCCATTCACATGATGTTGAAAAAATCGTGATTCATCAGACCAGGCAACCTACTTCTATTGCACCATGGTCCAGTTCTGATGCTCACATGCACATTGTAGACACTTTCGGTAGTGGACAGGGGTCAGCATTGCCACTGGGAAAATACACATCTAATACTAAATATAACTATATAAACTCATAACCAAATAAATCAAATAGAATTCAAGAATATCTACAGCTAAAATTGGCCAAACCTCTCTTCTCACATTTGACTAGAGAAGAGTAAAAGACCATTTAGTGTTATCTACATTATACTATGACAACGCAGAAGGAAAAAAACCCAGTCATATAGAGGAATAAATCCTGTGTGAAGCCATTCTACAATTCTAACTTGGAAACAAAAAGAAAACTCATGAATCACATTATGAAATAAACAAAATAAACATGAATAGATTCCACAAATACATTATGCTATGCTCACTGTGGAACTGTGTTCCAGGGTCGGATGAACAACAGGATGATGGCAATGATGATGAGAAGGATGCTCACACAGACGTGCAATCTTTTCCAGTTGACGTGGCGTCATTATTCTCAAGTACAAGTACGGTAGTGCCATATCCTCTTTGTGGAGATAGAGGTTTCTAACACATATGCCGTTGGGATCGTGATGTCAGTTCACGTCTGATGATTCCACGCTGGTTGTTCTGCCACCTTAACTGCGGTGGTAAGGAGGATCTGGAACGGTCCCAGGAAGTCGCGGATCACCAAAAATGTCCTGGTTGTGTAGAGGTCCTTCAAATGGGACGGGTAGGGTTGCTTTAACCTGGGCACATAGACTTTAACACTTGGGTGAGAGACACACATTATGACACCATTGTTTGGTATAGGTCCACGATTGTAAAATGAAATAATTCTGTGATTTCCCAAACAGTTATGTTTGAATAGCCAACAATCAGTAATAAAGTAAAATCTAAGAATATAAATACTACACTGGACAATCTGATCACTACTGGTTTATGTGATGTAATTCATATGTGGCTTTTGTCGACAGAAGATAGACCTAACCTCATTGGTCTCCCGGTCAGCAATGTGATTGTCCTCGTGATCACTAATGTCAGGAATGAAACTCAGTTGAGCTCACATTTACTGGGATCCATTAAGAAAAACATGTAAATTATCACCAAACAATATTTTAACCATTACAAAGCATCAGTTTTATAAGTCCATCATGAGGTTCCTGCATTGTTCTAAGCACAATCATTATGTATGCCTAATTCTCTAATTATCCCTCCTTTTTGACAAATGGTACTTACCATATGTGACGCAAGCAAAACAATGAAAAACTAGTGGGAGAGATATAGCTCAGTACCAAGTGGCTCTGCCACTACAATAATCCAGTGCAGGATGCCTTTGAGTAGAGGAAAAAAACAAGATTAGTGAGGAATCCTGTGTGCTCATCTGTGGAGGAGACAGCCATTATTAGACAAGGGCAATATTGGATAGGGCGGCTTTGTTGGCTGCATTGTCTCCAACATTTCCAATAGAGACAGGGTCAAGAACATTAATGTAAACAACAGACATGTTGTAAACAACATGTAAAGGGCACAGAGACACAAAGGGGTTGTTAACACCAGTTTATTGTAGAGAGAAGGCTAGGTGGAATTAGCCAGGAGCAGACTGAACATGTCATGACGTGGGCTCCTATCCTGAGTGTGTGTGTGGGTGGGGTTTTCAACCTATTGCTTGTTAGCCACAACACCAAACTGAGGCCAGGAAGAATTCCAGGCCAAAGCCTACTCCCCAGATCCCCACCACCAAGCAAAAAACAAAAATGAAAAAAAAATGTTTGAAGCAGATGCCGACACAGGGTTACTATACCTTAAATTAAAAAAAAAACAAGGGCCCGGAAGACTGCTCCGCAGCCGCGTAGACACCCTGTGGCTGCAGGTAAGCACCGAGCACCCTGCCCTGCAGCCACAGAAGACCACTGGGCCCCCAGAGAAGCTGAACTTTTCAAGAACTTCAATAGCAAGATCTGGGCGGGGAGATGGCACAATGGCTATAGCTGTCAAGAAATCCTGAATCTCCATAAGAGGGAAGAAGAGAAGTTGGAGTAAGCAAAGTGAAAGTTGCACATGTTGATGATGGAGAGGTGTTGCCTGAGATAAATTAGCCGTTTAGCTCCATAAAGAGATAAAGGCTAAAGCATGTAATCAACCCACTAACCACGGTACCAAGTTTCTGAGGATAGCATGCGACAAGATGTAATTCATCGCCATAAAATTGCAACAACACAGCTAACATAAAATCCATCTCCCTCATCCACAGTTAAAGTAATCCAGTCAACCCAACATGGAGCTGGTGCAAAAGCTTGTTTGAGAAGCAACAAAACGTTCTCCGATCTAATGGCTGGGCAAGCATTGCCTCATTCCACGATCCAAAAACAACAATAACCACAACAGCCAAGCCAGGGTGCGACCCTAAGGAGAAAATACTTTTAAATAAAAGAAATGTCATGACTGAAATAATGAACGTTCTTTTATGCCGGCTGGATTTTAGGAACTGCTGTGTATCCATGACACAAGCAGATCAATTAAACATCAATATTCAAATTAGTGTGCTATCATTAATAAATAAAAAATCAGTCAAAATAAATTTCCGTAATGTGGCAGAAGAAACATTACCGGAGGCTCCACATAACCTCAACAATAAGTTAAGCGACGAGAGAGTAAGGAAAAATGTGATTCACATACGAAAATATAAAAAAATTCTGTGTTCAATACTATACTCCTATTTATTTATTTATTTTATTTTTTCTTAGTTATACCCTTAAAGGTACAGTTAATAACTACAAACAATAAGCCTGATATCTCAGCAGTCATCAATCTAATAGAAGCCTAACTGGTGTTGATCAATGACATTTGATCAACTATCCATTACCTCATGGGCAATTTACCTTACCCAACTCCTAAAAATCACATAATTATGTGCTAAGCTTTGAACTACTAGTCATACCTTTTGGCCAGGGAGTATTGAACTATAAGTAACATCATTCTGCCGTCTGATTAGAGAAAAATTGAGAGGTTATTGGGCATTTCCAATCAAGTTGACACCTTTATTTAAAAAGATAATATATATATACAGTATATATTACAGTATATATATATATATTGTATATATACTATATATATAATGACAATAACATGGCCAGCATTCAAATTGAGACCATCTAAAACCTAGAAGGGCTATTTTGAACATATTTGCAAATCAATGAAGCAATCACTTTTGTCTATAATCTGTGCCTCACTCTGTTTCTACTGAATAATTTAATTGACTAACTAGTCAAATATTTTCCTAAAATGTTGGAAAATTGTTATTATTATTTTGTTATTCATTATAAATTCACCATTATTCTTACTAGAATTTAGTTTTTCTGAGAGAAAATTTAATAATATATATATACTATCAGGATAGACAGATTGATAAAGCAATTGCTGAGAACATACAGAAGCAGCCCAGCATGGTAATCACACAGATATCATTTCCAGCAGCACTTCAGGTTCTCTGCCAAGTGACGCTCAACTTTATAACTCAAAAACAAATGCATTTCTGCTGTTTATATGCATCATATCTGCTCTCTGTGATGTCTTAAAAATATATTTTGTCAGCAATTTTCCCCAATTTATATTGATTAAATTAGTTTTGTCAATTTGTAATACTTTGCGATTTAATCTACTTACAAAGCACAAACTGCAGTTCTGTAAACAAAAACTCACCATACTCCTCACCTTACCAAAGTTGCATTCATGAACCAACAGACACTTTTTCCAGTCAATTAATATCTGCTACAACTCGTATGACCGTATGTATATGTATGTGACAAATAACCTCTTGAATCTTGAATCTTGAATCTTGAATCTTGAACTCACCGCCCACTATGATCAACATCACAATCATTTCTCTAAACACAATCAGACAGTTAATTCAATATCTTTTCATACTACACCAGCATAGACTGCTGTTGTGAACTGGCACTCATTCGATTATGTTTTAATTTAGTCTGCTAAACACCACTAGTAAAGCATAATCACATCGTGCACCATTTGACTATTATTTAAATCATTCAATCATGCAGCTTTCTCTGCTGAGCTAACATTTTACGAGAATGACTTTTACAACTCACTTTGCTCCAAGTTCTATCAGAAACAAAGAATCCCAAATGCATCATGTACTAACTTTCCTAATTTCATCGTGTTTCACATCAACTGCCATTATCCTTTCAGTCTATCAACTAACTTCACAGCTCTCTCTCACCTTGTAATACTTTTTTCAAATTAATTTAAAGCCGTACAAAGTATTTTTCAGCAATCCTACCAGCTATTTAGATTATAACGCCACTTTTACACCAAGGACTCATGTGTAAAACTAGTGACTTGTTATGTACAGCACACATACCACGCTTCTCACGTTCATACATTTGCTTGTTTCATCAAGATTTTTATTAGCCAGGTAGCTAAACATACCCAAAAACACTGATAGAATCTCTCCAAACTCATCTCATCCATATATGATCCAGGATGATCCATCAGCCAGGCAGTCACACACCCCAGACACCAATTCGATCACACAGGATTCATGTGAAAGTGTATTACTGCAATTGGAGCAAAAACAAAAGAAAGAGAAAAAGCAAACAAACAAAAAACCCTATTGGCGTACCTGGCAAAAAATAACAAAAAATGGGAAGAACAGTAAGCCAACCACACAAATGGCTGTTGTCAGTATTATTATAATTTTAGTTTATTTTATTTTATTTTTTAAATTCATTTAAATATATTTTTAGAAATGACATGAGAGTGTTGTCTTTATTTCCAAACCTGTGTCCCAATACGCCGCACGACCGACAGGTAGCTTAATTAATTATTTTCAATTTACTTTAGTTATTAATTTATTTTATTTTATTTTTTACCACACCAGAAGTTCCTCACCTACCCTCAACGCTTTTGCTAGGAGAGAGAAAAAGTACTATTTCGCTTTCTTCCCCTCAATGCTTTTGCTAGGAGGGGTCAAGAGTAACTTGCTTTAGTTATAAATTTAATTTAATTTAATTTTGACAACACCAGGAGTTTCTCCTCTACCCTCAACACTTTTGCTAGGGGGGAATGAGAGTACAATTCTGGTTTCTTCCCCTCAACGCTTTTGCTAGGAGGGGTCAAGAATAATCTATAATAATTATGTATTCAAAAATGGCTTCTTTATTACTGAATAACATAAAAAAAAACAAAAAAAAAAAACCAACCCATTATTCTCTTCTCTCTCTATGTCGTCCTCAGACGAGCCTTCCATCGGCATCTCCAGTCATCCCTTTTCTCCATACATCTGGCCAGCTCCTTTGTGCTCTCCGCACCAGCATCTTTCCTTAGCATGTCCACATAGGTAGATACGCGACGTCCTCTTGATCGATGCCCGTGTGTTGGTTCCCACAGTACAAGCTTTTTGGCCATGAGTTCTCGGTAATGGTGGCAATGGCCTGCTAGTCTCATCCTCCTTACTGCTATCTTCTCTGATACACTGGGTAGTGCCCCATACAGACGTTGGTTGGTAATGTGTTCGTCCTGGTTGATGTTCAGTACCATACGTAACATTTTGGTGTAGCACCCATCCAGGGTTAGTGTCCAGCACTCGCAGCCGTATAGGAAAACGGACTCCACGGTGGCAGAGAAGAAACTGATCTTGATGTGTCGGGGGAGGTTGGATTTCAACATTCTCCAGGCAAGTGCTTTCCTCACATTAAGGTCCTTTTTCGTGGAGCCCACGCACCCAGGTATTTAAAGTCATTGACCTCTTTAAGCACCGAGCCTTCTGTTGTTATTGTAGTTTCTTGATGAATTTGATGTGTTGATGAAGAAGGAGTGACCGCTGACGCTGACTTGAGTAAAATAATAGATTTATTACAAAAGAACAGCATCAGACCAGACTTGCCATGGACGGTCTGGGAGAGAACCGAGCCGGAAGGATTCTCTGCCAAGTGACGCTCTGCACTCGCTTTTAAAGCTGTCCAGAGATAACATACCATCTCTGGTCCTGACCTATAGGTGCCCGCTCAGCCTCTGTCTTGTCATAAATCTAAACATTTCCTCCTCTGGTCGAGCTGGAGGAATAAACAAAATTCTTCTCCCATAGGGCCTCTGAACAGACCCGTTGTTGTTCTCGTTCTCAAGCAATAAATCGAATAGTAACATAGTTAATATTATGACCGCACTATATCTCAGCTTTGGGAGCTCAGTGACCTATTCACCTTAAACCTTCCAGACACCTCATATTCCCCCCTTCGAGACTATAGAAAGTCTCGACAGAGAGAAGAGTAATTGAACATACAATTTTAATTGGCTTAATAGAAATCACTTAATAACAAACACAATTGGTTATAACATACCCTTCTGACCATGCTAAGTCGTAGCAATACAGCAAATTTGTGGAGTGTGAGAGCGAAAAACCCATCTGGCAGCTTCCTTTCTTAGAACATCCATCAATCAATCAAGACAGGAAAATTCTCTCACGGTCCCTCTGCCCCAGGCAACCACCTAAGGTTCTCCAAACCAATTAACAGAAAAAGACGAAGGGTTTAGAAAACTGTATAGGATGTTACATATAAGTGCACACATTCAGAACCTCAGAAATAAATCAAAAAATTTGTCCAAAGTCAGGCTGGTCGACCCATCGGACCTTCCAGTGGACCTTTCCCTGCCTATCACCAATGTCCCTCAAAAACCGCAAAAAAAAAAAACACCTGAGGTCCCAATATATCCATTTCACCCTGTTACAGAAAACTTCAAAGAAAACAATACTAAATCAAAGTAATATGTCTTGCTAAAAATATATACTGTAGAATACAAACTTTTCATTAGTAATACAGGTTACATTGTAATAAACATAAACTCCAATATTATAAAAACCTGCATAACACCATCAACTTTTAATGATATTTCACTTGACACTCCTGATCATGATGTCCTCATTCAGGGTCCGCTCTCCATTTTCTTCCTCCATTTTTAAATGTCCATGTTTGAGTGTGCAAGTCCATTAGGCTGTTAGGATCTCCGGACACAGCCAACCTCATACTGGTCCTGAAAGAAAAATTCACCAGCCAGTATCTTTCACACACAACAAATACAGTATAATAATTTCGTTTTTGCATTACACTTTAACCTTATTCCAATATATGATTAACATTTTCCTTTTCCCCCCTATTTCCAATCATTTTCTCAATTAAAAATAGTATTGAGTCTACGAAGGAATCAGATATTCAGTATAGATATTTCTCTACTAGTGTTAGGTCCTCACTACACACATCTAATGCCAATTCAGACCTGTATGCTGACAGATTTTAACAATTCGATTTTTCAGCACACCATTCATTTTTTCACAAACTCCTTGTCTTTGCGGATGATAAACAGCTCCTAAACGTTGTTTAATTCCCAATTTTTACTGAATTAATTTTATTGTTTTATCCACAAACTCTTTCCCATTATCTGAAGATATGCGATCTGGAAGTCCCCACCTGCTTATGACCTCACGACACAAGAACTTGGCTTGGCAACTGACTGAGCATCATTACGCTTTGTTGGACATGCTTCAGTCCATCGTGTAAATCTATCCACGTCCACTAACATGTATCTTTTACCTCCTACTGGTCTTATCATGTCAACAAAATCCACAACCAACTCACGCATGGGACCTGTCGGAGTTGGAATGTGACCGGGTGAACTCAACACACCCCTCCGAACATTATTTTTAAGACAGATTGTGCATCTGCCTATGACATAATCAATTTGCTCAAGCAAGAACAGTGCCCAAAAACCATACTCTTTTGTGATTTTTCTCCTTACCTCCCCCCTTGCAACATGGGATAACCCATGTGCTTCCTGAATCATCAGACCTAGTAGGTCTCGGGTTGCTACCATCAGTCCTTCATGATTTCTCACATGCTTTTGCTCAACTCCTTCAGCCACCATTAAAGTCATCTGTGGCACACTTTTCTCAATGTCACGCTCTTTATCAAGATAATCATCAGTGTTTATCTTCATAGCTGCTCCTTTACTTCCTCATTCCACCACCAAGAATCCTCATCTTTCGGCTGCTCCCCTTAGGGGCGCCGCAGTGCATTATCTACCTACAATTCCTTCTGTTCTGCTCATCTATAAACCTTCTATTTGGCCTTCTTCTCCTCATCCTTCTTATCCACCAACTGTATTTGGCTGAGTTTTCTGAGAGTCTCCTGGTCTTGTTCCTTCCTCCGCTTTAGCCCACATCCGTCTGACTGCGGGATCCTATCCTCCAATATCTTCGTCCGAATAACTCACACTCTCTTCTCCTATTTTCAGGCTTCTAACTTGTTGTCTGCTTCCCAAATGGTTCCTTCTCTTGGTACTGTTGGAGCTCGGTTATATCTTGATGGATGTTTTAGCCTTGCCCATCTCTATTATTTGCTCATCTTCATCTTTGCAGAGATAGTTGCCTTCCTGTGTAATCACTGGGAGCTGGGGATAAACATCTGTGAACTTCACCTCCTTCTCATAAGGCGGGGGCTTCTTTACAGATACTGTATGTGAGAAGGGTGCGGTAATCTTTGCCATCAATGTTTCTGTTTCCTTTTCATTTTTCTCTATTTCTTGTCTACTTTGTTCTCTTTTTTCCTTTGCAGCTTCGAACCATGTCTGTCCCTCCTTTCGGAACAGTTGCAGAATGGCAAGTTCTGTTTGTCTTTTCTCTGTGCGTCTCTTTCCTTTCTTGCCTTTCTTTTGATTTACTTTATATGTGGACACAAGCACTTGCATTGTTTTAATCACATCTAGGTTAAGAGTTCCTTCAGCTGGCCATGGTTGTTCAATATCAGGCCACCGCTTGCTCCATTTTCCTGATATTTTTACCATATCTTTAATAAGAGGATTATTCTTTCGCACTACATCAATAGAAGTGATTACTTTTGTAATTCTTGTATCCATTTCTTTTATTGTAACTCGAATTGATTTGTTTAAAAATTATTTATGAAGCACCGTGTAATCACACTCAACCAAAACCAACTGAATTTTCCAACCTCAAAGGAGACCAATAGCTTCCCACTTATGAACGCAACTTCACTTGTTCATGATATGATAAATCTGATCATGAGCATTTATCTTCAATTATCAAAATGTCCATCAATGTTCACTCTCAAAACAGCCTCAATCAAGATAAACCATACTCAGATAATGAAACCAATATTCACAGCACTCAACTGTATTTAAATCAATTCAGTTTTTCCGCATGTGATCAATCAAATCAATAATGCTTCATTGATTAGTCAGTCCGTTGCCAAGTTTCTTACTAACTAATTGCAAACGCTATATAAGAAAAATAACTACTGTAATCTTATATTTGAGAACAAGCAATCATGTTAGTTATAACTAAATGTATAGGCATATAGGTAATGCAGGTGAGGTCTGTTGAAAGAGTTTGTAGATAAAACCGTACTGGCCTTTAATTGGTTCTGATGGATTCAGGATTCCAGAACGTTGTCATCCGCAAGCCTCAGTGTCTGTGAAGATCTGTCAGATGTCTTGCCATCTGCCCTATGGATGATTCAGTTCAGACTCATTCCATCTTCTCTGTCTTTCCCCAGCTTTCACTCAGCATAGTAAAAGAGAGGAAGAAAGAAAAAAGAAAAAGAACAACAAAAGAGTTCAATGCCTTAGGCTCACTCTAAATTCTTATACACACTATAATACAATTCAATGAGACATACGTTATCAGCTTTTTATTTCTCGCGCATTTGAAATAAAGCAATGATTAAAGTCCAAAAAGTATATTAGTCAATCTGATATCACTTTTAATTAGTTATTTTTATTCTATTTATCTATATAATTTTATTTTATCTTATTTTTTATCTTTTTTTTTTTTTCTAACTACTGAGAGAAAAGAGCAGAGTGGGGGGGCTCACCAGCCCCTCTTGTCAGGAGGAGTTCCAGTATGGACTGGTCGTCAGCGCACAGTCGTAAATCAAAGCTGTTTTCTCTCAGCAGCCGAAACCCAAAACCTCTTTTCTTGCATGAAGAACCAGAGTCTCCCTTCACCCCAACAAGACCATCTGCTCTTTGAACCAGACAGGACTTACAGAAATCACCACCACACACACCCCAAGCACAAAAAGAAAAAGAAAAAACCCACACGCCAATCAAACAAATAGCAGGAGATTTTCTTTTCTTTTCTGGATGTGTACATGTATGTGTTGGCAGACTGTGGCTCTAGTCCTTCAGAAGGCTCATTTTGTTATCAACTATATAAAGTCCTGGAAAGTAAAGGTTCATATCCTTTATCAAATGCACAAACTTCCTTGGAAAAAAGGCTCATATATATTTATCAAACGTCCTTAAAGAAAAAGGCTCATACATATTTATCAAAAGTCCTTAAAGAAAGGATCATATATATTTATCAAAAGTCCTTAAAGAAAGGCTCATATATATTTTTATCAACTTTACAAAGTCCGTAAACAGGCTCATATATGTTTATCACTAAAGGGCAAGAAATGTTTCTCTTTATGTATTATTCAACTGCTCACCACATATGTATACCTATTTAATAACACATATATTCTATACATCACTTATACATACACAAAACATACACAAAGCTCTTCCACATCTGTAGCCGCGGCACTTTCACACTCACACACACAAAAAGAAAAAAAGAAAAAGATATGTCTGTCTTGCAGCACATCTTTTCCCCCAGAGACTTCAACAGCGCTTAGCTTTATGTTTTAATGTCGACTCATTTATACTTTTCTAATATCATCAAAATTTTCACTTTGGTCAAACTTTTAACAAATTATTTTTAATCAGATTCTCTCATCATGCATGTTTACGAGTTCTCCCCACTTTTCTTCTCAAACTTTATTTTTCATCTTTTGAGCCTTTAACTTGTAACTCTTTTTATTTCGCTTTATCTTTTTCATCTTACTTTAGCTCAAACTTTATTTTTCATCTTTAAGCCTTTAACTTGTAACTCTTTTTATTTCACTTTATCTTTTTCATCTACTTTAGACTTTTGACTTTTATCTCTTTTTCACTTTACATCTTACTTTAGACTTTTAACTTTTTTCTCTTTTTCACTTTTCATCCTTTTTCATCTTACTTAAGGCTTTTAACTTTTATCTCTTTCACTTTTCATCCTTTTTCATCTTTATTCATATAATTTTATTTTGAGTCAATTCCCCTGGCCAGGGTTATTTCCTCTTGTTTTTCCTACCTAGATTTGACTATATAATATTTTCATTTGGCCAACTTTCACGCAGCATTTAATGTACACGTCTTACTTTTTAAGGAGTTACGGGCCCTGTATCCATTAATCTTGCATGGTTATTTAAATAACTTTTGGCTACTAGTTCTGCCATTCTACAATTACTTTTTAGTTTTACTTTTTCCACATCTTTTAAGCCTTTATCTTTTACTTTTAACTTCATCTTTTATTTCTCTCATCTCTATTCTCTATTTCAACCTAATTCTCTTTTTCTTTGTTTATTATTCTCTTATTCCCATTATTTACGTCTTTTACAACTTAATAAACCCCAATTTAGACGGAAACTCACTTCACACATCAACACATCAACTCCATCTCCGCACAGTTTTGCTCTTGTCAGTGCAGCGTATCTGCCCAAAATACTATCACTTCAAGAACCACACACAGCTCAATTTTGTGAGGTAACACTCACCATGCGAGTGGTAATTTGCTGGAGCAGGCAGTATCGGCAGGTGAGGCCCAGCATATCCTGTTTGTGACGCCACTTTGTAGTTTCTTGATGAATTTGATGTGTTTATGAAGAAGGAGTGACCGCTGACGCTGACATGAGTAAAATAATAGATTTATTACAAAAGAACAGCATCAGACCAGACTTGCCATGGACTGTCTGGGAGAGAACCGAGCTGGAAGGATTCTCTGCCAAGTGACGCTCTGCACTCGCTTTTAAAGCTGTCCAGAGATAACATACCATCTCTGGTCCCGACCTATAGGTGCCCACTCAGCCTCTGTCTTGTCATAAATCTAAACATTTCCTCCTCTGGTCGAGCTGGAGGAATAAACAAAATTCCTCTCCCATAGGGCCTCTGAACAGACATAGTTAATAGTGGTAACATAGTTAATATTATGACCGCACTATATCTCAGCTTTGGGAGCTCAGTGACCTATTCACCTCAAACCTTCCAGACACCTCATTATTAGGGGTGGGTGTTCCTGGGGGATGTTGTAGGTCATGACCTCGGTTTTCTTTGCGTTTAGCATGAGGCCGACCTTAGCACACTCTAGCTCAACTCTGGTCAAAAGATCCTGTGCCTGCTTCACGTTGTTAGATAACAGGCAGATGTCATCAGCGTAGTCCAGGTCTGTCAGGGTTTCTGCAGGGTGTCTCGTGGACCTTCTGGGTGCGATAGTGAAGCCGAGCTCCGGCTCCCTTCCTTTGATGGCTTGTCTCAGAGCATAGTCCAATACTATAATGAAAAGGAAGTGGGCGAGGGTGTCCCCCTGCAGCACTCAAGTTTGGATGTCTAACTCCTCGCTGTTACCGTCCGGCGTTGTCACTTGGGCTCTCGTTCCCGTGTTCATGGTCCCTATGGCATGGAGTAGGTTGGGAGGAACATTGTAGGCCTTGAATATTCTCAACATCATTCCTCTGTGGATGGTGTCGAAGGCCTCCTTGAAGTCGATGAAACACATCACCGCAGTCGGGTTGTTCCTCTTTACCTCTTCAATGATCCTCCTTTGCGCAAGGATCTGGGCTAAGGTGGTTCTACCCTCTCGGAACCTGTTTTGGTTTTCCCCGAGGTGGGGGTCGATAGCACTCCGTATCCTGTTTAGTATCATGTTGAACATTTTGGCAATGATACAGGTCAGGCTGATACCACGGTAATTGTCAGGTCTTGAGAGATCTCCAGATTTTGGTACCGGGATGATGTGTGGGAGTGACCATATTTCCGGCATGACATTTTCCATTTGAGCCTGGTTGCAGACCTCCAAGATGACGTCATCGAGATTGAAGTTCTTGATAACCTCTAGGGGGATGCCGTCAGGTCCAGCTGCTTTCCCCTGCCTCAGGGAGGCTTTGACCTTGGCTACTTCCCGCGATGTAAAAGGGCCGTCACCGATGTTGGGATCCCCCAGGACTGCAGGTATTTCCTGCTCAGCACCTTCCACTGCCTGGTGTGTGCCAAGGAGGTTCCTGAAGTGAGTTAACCAAGTGGTCACTCTCTCCTCTGGGCTGTTTCCTGCCACCTGTCCTTCTTGCGGTCTTTTCCTTCCACACATCTCATTGATCACCCTACCTGATTCGCTGTACTGTTGTTCTCCCTGGGCAGCTTCCACTCTGCAGACTTTGTGCATCAGCTCCTCAACTCTGATTTTGCCACTTCGTTTGCTTCCATGAACTTCATGTACCCTGCGCCCAGTTCCTCCTTTACATCTCGTATGTGAACGCGGTCCCTGACCACTGCTGTGTATCTGGCCTGTAGCTCAGGGTTTGTAGAGAATGCCCTCCAGTCATGGCGCACCCTGGGGTTCGGTTTTCGGGTCCTGAGGCTCAGCCGAAGTCTCATGGATACCAACTGGTGGTCAGAACCCACAGAGTTGAAGGTGCTATAGGGTTCCGCATTCAAGATGGAGTTCCTCCACTTCTGTCTCATTAGAATGTAGTCAAGCTGACGCTTCATACCAGTGGGCCGGTCCTGAAAGGTCCATCTTTTGCTTTTTCTCCTCCTGAACATGGTGTTTGCAGCCAGTAGATCTTGTTCCACGAGTAGGGCGGCAAGGTATGCTTCGTTCCGGTTTGTGTCGTCATGGAAGGTGTAAGGTGCGTCACTTTGACCGAGTTGAAGTCGCCCAGAATCGCAAGGAAGTTGTGAGCTGGGATGCTACGGACTGCGGTTGCCAGGTCCCCGTAGAACCTCCCCGCCTCCTTGGCTGACGCCACATTGGTGGGTGAATACACTGCCATGGTCGTTGTCACTGGGCTGCCATCAAATTCAGCAATGAGGATCCGCTCTGAGTAACGGTAGACTCTCCGGAGCGCCTTGCGTGCCCGGGAGCTCAACAGCAGCCCTACACCTCCGGTTGCTACCTGGGCTTCGTTTCGCCACGCTGAGGAGGTGACGAAGGTGTAACTGTCAACCCTGCAGTATTTGATGTCGATTTCGCCATGCACCCTTCTGTGCTCCTGGACTCCCAGGATCTCCACTCCTCTGCTCTCCACACAGTGTGTGATCGATCTTGATCGATGCAAAATTGGCCACTACATCCGCGGTCTTCAAGACCGATATAGACACTGCGCAGCTGGCGATAAGTATATCTGAGGGGGAGGGGATTTCTGAGTTTAACAAAGCTTCTTCAATACAAATACAATCTTTAAGCTTACTCAGAGCTAATTTTTTCAATCTTCCCTGATCAGCACAATAGCTCTTTCCTTCGATCTTTGCTGATTGGTACAATATCTAAGCTTACTCAAAGCTTTTACTAATCGGTACAATATCTCAGTAAGTCCTTACCTTTATTTGTTCGGGATCTTGTGTTGCCTTTTCTGGACCTGTCCAGACGACTCCTTCTTGGATCTCACTGCCGGTCTCTGACTGCCGTTGTGCACACAAGTTGGACATGAGGTCCAACAGAGCCAAGCAGAGAGTCTCATCATAGTCGCCAGATTATTGGAGAAATTCTCCTGCGTGGTCGATGAGGTTAATCTGCCCGCTAGAGGAAAACAAAATTAAGAATATTTAAGGTATTTAGTCAGCAGAATAAAGAAAAAGATACAGTCATGCTTCAAAGCAGTGTTCTGTCAGTCTAGTTTTACAGAAGAAAAACCCAGCCTATATACAGAGAAAGGTGTCCCATTTTTAAACTAGCCATGTGATTCGCTGTTGCCTTCAGTAAGAACTGAGAACAGGTTTTAACAAAGAAAACATAGAACACTATCAGTGCCGGGAAAGCATACGTTGAATGATCACACAAATAGTCCTTTTAAAACAGAAAAACAGATAACGATTAAAACAGTTGTGAACCATTGATCAGAATTTTAGGGGGTTCTGATGAGGTTGTGTTAGGATTATACTTATCTCCACACCAGGTTGAGTGAAGATGAAGATGGAATGTAATCTGGTACACCCTTATACTATAGTTGGCGTTGGAAAAGTCTCCAAAGTCTTCATATAAACTCTGAGAGACTCATTAAAACCGAGAGGCTATGTGTTTTAAAATCTATGTAACATATAAAAGTCTATTGTCCTATATAAAACATGTAAAACATAATTTAGAGAATCAATCATGTGCAATTTTCTTTTTCTGTCCCACAGGGATCAGTGCTTGGCCCTTTTCTCTTCTCACTGTACACCTCCTCACTGGGATCAGTCATCCAGCAGCCTGGTTTGTCAGACCACTGCTATGCTGATGACACCGTGCTCTACCTCTGCTTTCCTCCAGGGGATACCATTGGTTTGGCCAGGAATTTCGGTATGGGTCGCAGACATCGTGGTCTGGATGAAGGAACGCCACCTCCAAATAAATCCCTCCAAGACAGAACTCCTCACTATTCCGGTAAGTCCAACCATTCAACACCACATAAATGCCCCAACGCGCTCTCTGAGGCCTGCAAATGAGTGGCAGCTGTTGGTGCCTCCACTGCGTGGAATCAGTTCTCAATCCAGACTCTTCTCATGTGTGGTGCCCCAGTGGTGGAACAAACAACCCAGCTCGTTACGCTCTGCAAAGACACTCACAACCTTCAAGAAACACCTGAAGACCCTTTTCTTTCAGGAACACCTGAATACCTGATCCTATTGTAGCAATGACTAACTATTCTTTTTTCTGTTGAGGCTGACTAGCTTTACATTGTTGTATTGACAATACACTAATAACACATGAGTTTGATGTTGACCAGCTGTTAAGTTGTTATTTGACCTAATGCACTATGTGACAGAAATTCTTCAGCAAAGACCAGTGAGGTAAATCTGCCCCCTACAAGAAAACAACAACTGAGAATATTCAAGATATTTATTCTGCAGAATAAAGAGAAAGATTCAGAACTGCTCCAAAGCAGCGCTCTGATCAATCTGATATAATTTCTGAGGACAGCAGGCTTTATACAAAAAAACAGTGTGTGGCTTGGGTCAGAAGTCACTTACAAGTCTGTGCCCCCCAACTGTTTCCTTGGGTGCCACCCTCAGACAGTGAAATTCACAGGTACTTGCAAACTTCACCTGGCAGATGTGGATTACAATCCCTTACAATGCACCTCTAGGCTCCCCTGTTGAGTTTCTTCATCTCCATAGAAGGTAAACAGAGCCAAATGTGATCTGATTCTTTCAAGTTAGAATTGACATTGTAGGGAGCAAAAACATTTGTCTTTACATAAACTCTGGGGGGTTTCTAGGGAAACGGAGAAAAAATCCCCCTCTGGAGGTAGAGGCCTTTGTCCTCATTCAAATAGTGGATTGTATGCATTTTTCTCTCACAACTAACATGAAAAAAAATGCACTAACATAAAAAGCTAGCGACACTATTTCATTCTGATTCCTTACAGCACTTTACACTTGTATCTCATTGAATTTAGAAATAGAAGATCATGCATTAAGTTCGATGGAACTCCAATGGTTGATGTATGCTTTGATTGTTTCTAGCCTCTCATGTAAGTCACGTTGGACAAATTGCTTAATGAATTAATGTAAATGTATATGCAGAGTTGCACTTTAATTGATATTGAAAGCTGCTTATTTTATTTAAGAGTAACTAAATTAAGGTGAGCAGCATTATTCTACAAGTCATTTTGGGGGCTTTGTATTTCTTTCATTGGGGAAATGGAGAACAGCTTGAACAGTTTGAGTGTGATTTATTTCAGATGGCTATCATAAACAAATTAACAGCTTAGTACTTGTTTGAGACAACAAAAATATCGCAATTGGAATCGGCAGATACTTGTGGTATCTGTATCAGAGTCCTGCCTCTCATTTGCACTTCGGTCCTCACTGCATTCTGACAAAAACAAAGTAATGAATGCTCATTTAGACATATTGGTAATGTTGATAGGCTAATTTAGACTTATTAGGGCTGTGTTCCCTTCATTATAAGGCTAAAATATGTTTTGTGGCTCCAGACAGATTTCTTTTTTTTGTTGTCCCAAAATGGCCCTTTCGATAGTAAAGGTTGCCAACCCCTGGGTTATACAATCATTGCAAAGCATTTTTGTAATAGTTGATCTTTGCTTCACCTACACATTTGCTTATCTACCAGGCTAGATATCTGAACCTGTCAGGGAGTCCAATGATCAATGAGTGCAGCGACAAGCTACAGCCAATGAGAGCACAAGACACAGGAAAATAGGAGGAAGAGGAGTAATGTAGAAGCATATATGGAATGCATGTTATGTATATTCAGATAAATAAATATTTCAGCTATTTTCGTTGCACTATTTATTTTATTTTTTTTAATAATTATTGGCCCCCAACTCTCTGCAAGATATAATCAGTGCAGTCCATGTCTCCCCACCTGCAACTCTTCAAAATGTAAGCAATGCAGACACAAGTGGCGGACTGGGATCAAAAAACGGCCGTGGCATTCACAACAGAGAGGCCCTATTTTCAAACCCAACACCAACCCTACCCAAATGTTAACATCAAAAGCTTGAGATAGCGATTTACCAGATAAAACTGCCAGTGTTGAGCGCCAGCTATCCTGAGGGAAAATTTGGAGGCGATTCACACTTCTGCATGTTGTAATGTGAGAACGCAAATAAAATAACTACCCATGCAACACAACATTTCAAAATTATTTAACTAATTGAATGGTTTTATTTGGGTCATGACTAGAATTCTTGTCAATTTACTACCAACCGTTACCGTAATTCCTATGTGACTTAGGTGGTATATATACACAATTGAGTGGCATTTACAATTGAGTCTGTAAATGCTCTAAAGGTGACATTGTGTCAGCGCTTGAGCAAATAATGATGTCATTACCAATACATTTTATGGGCCAAAGTTGCGCAGTCTGGGCCAGGCCGGGCCGGCCCATAGTAGGGTGGCCCTTCTGGCATTTGCCCAAATGCCGGATGGCCAATCCGTCACTGGCACACACACAACTACAACAGAAAACCTAATGATTAAGCTCTATTCGTTATGTGTGTTTGCATGAGACAGCAGCTGTAACATGTGGCTCTTGCCATTTGCCAAGTGTAAGATCATGTAGTGTGTACACCCCCCTCTGGGACACATGAAGTTTAAAAACCTCAACAAAACAAAAAAATGTAAGAAAAAGGATTTTGTAGTGTGAACACCCAAGCAACATATGCCCCCTAACAAAGGCAGCGGTCAAGATCTGGATTTTGCAAGGCGGGCAGGGCAGGCCTGGCAGGCAGGCCAGACAGACAGGCAGGTAGACAGGGCAGGTAGGTCAGGCAGGGAGGCAGGCAGTCAGACAGGGCAGGTAGGACAGGTAGGACAGCCAGGCAGGCAGACAGGCGGGTAGACAGGGCAGGTAGGACATACAGGACAGGCAGTCAGGTAGACTGCCTGTCCTGCCTGGCTTCTTTCTCTTTCTTTTTAAAACCACATCTCACTTCGATCTTAACTACTCGGTGGTGTCTGTCATGATAACGCGTGTTTTCCAGCTCGAATAATTCACGACGGCGCAGGCGGAGATCGAGCAGTACCGTCTGCAGCGCGACAAGGAGTTCAAAAGCAAGGAGGCTGCCGCGCTGGGTTCCCTTAGGAACAGGTAGGTAGGACAATCGGGACAGGTAGGACAGGCAGGCCAGGGAGGCAGGAAGGCCGGCAGGTAATTAGGGCAGGTAGGTCAGGCAGGACAGGCAGGACAGGGAATCTGCCAGTAGCCCTTGGTTAGATCCAGTGCCGCGTTCACCTTCAAGTAAAGTACACAGAACAGAACTGACCTATCTGGCATACCCACTAACACGGTGAAGCTGGACGATTCACTTGTAGATTCCTCTAGTACCCCCATGTCCAGCATGACCTCTAATTCTTCCCTCACTATTTTTTGTTTGTTTTCGGGCAGGCGATATGGCCGGGAGCGCACCTTCAACCCCAGGGTTGTCTCCACATGGTGGAGTATGAGGGGCCCGGCATACGGCTGGGCAGGGGAGAGAACACATCGGCAAAGCACCACTGCTGCACTGCGACGTCTGCGCTCTGGCAGGGAGAGAGATGGTCACTTAATAGGGCCTCAGTGCGATCTGCCGGCTTTTGAACCTCAACTCAACTCAACTCAACTCTTCCCTCTCAATCGTCGCTGTGGCCAGTGCTACGGGCACACCTTCCCTCCATTCTTTTAGGAATTTTAGGTGGTAAATTTGGGAGGACCCCCTCCCCTGTCTGTGCATTAGACTTTTTTTTTTTTAACCTGTGCTGTCACCATGCTGCGCATACAACACAGAGTATTTGTATGCCATTGCATCTAGGACAGAGTTAGTCTGCAAGTGGAGTCTTCCATCCCATACTCTTTATAAAAAAAAATATATATAATCCTCAAGGTCCTCCACTTTGATTTTGTGCAGTGTTACCATTTTTACATTTATATGTATAAATATTGTTTGCAATCCACTTTATTATCTGTCTGAGTTGGAACGAATTGCCGGTGTATTAGTCAGTGTAGTAGGGCACTGCCATGTTGGAACTCTACTCACTTCCGTCTTCTCGCAAGATTACAGCATGCTCCCGTTCTCACAGCCTCCTGCATTTGACTTCATAATCAACCTCCCCCAGGTATCGTGTGACTACGAAGGGGCCTTGCCGCTTCGCCAGTATTTTCAAGGTGGACTTTTTTTTTTGTGCTGTCAGCATGCTGGGCATACAACACAGAGTATTTGTATGCCATTTAGAACTGAGCTATTCTGCAAGTGGAGTTCAAGTTCTCAACCTGCATGGCAAATCACTATGGGTGAGACAAATAAACATAGAACAAAACAACATTTACACAAAAACATAAACATTGGACGACAACATGTATTGAAACAGTTAATTAGGTCAGGGAAAACTACAACTCGTCACGTGGCCTCTTCCTGTCATAGCTTTGGCAGAAAATTAGGGAGGAAAGGAGAGGAATGCAACCAGGACGGTGCTGGGGTGCACTCTAAGCGGGTGTGTTGGTGTGTGTGTGTGTGTGTGTGTGTGTAAGATGTCCACCGGTGAGTGTACATGACTTATCCAAGTTAGTTATGGTGTAGAAGGTCGGTATTATTTCTTCCGCTTTCAAGCAGCAGAAAGGGCCCCAAAGCCCCTCGAACTCCGCAGACTTGTAGACAGCCAACGGCTACAGGAGAGCCGCAGGCACAAGACGCAGCCGCAGGACCAGAACCCGGGCCGCGGGCGCGAGGCACGGACCACGGGCCAAGATCCCAGCCCCACGGTGAATAGACCGACACCCTGCCAGAACCTAGGGCGCAAGAAGGAGACCCGCCCCACTGCAGCCGACCGGACGCCCGACCCAGCATGAGCGCCAAGTGCCCATACACGTAGTAGCGTGTGCTCAGCGTGGGGCACCTGGATGTTGATTACTGCCCAGGCTGGTGCCCCGGTCGGTCAGGATTTCCTTCTGAATCCCGACCCTGGATATGACCTGAAACAGATCCTGCACCACATTTTTGGCTATAATACTGCGCAGCGGCACTGCTTCTTGGTATCAGGTTGCGTAGTGCACTATGACTAACACGAAATGATAGCCCCAAGCACTGCAGTGTAATGGCCCGATGAGATCCATAGCGATTCTCTCGAATGGTGTCTCGACTAAGGGGAGGGGCCTCAACAGCGCTCTGGGAATAGCGGATTCACCAGCTGACAGTCAGCAGGATAGGCAGTACAGCGTCGCCACACGTCAGTCCAGATGCCTGGCCAATAGAAACAGGCCATTATCAGCTCGAATGTTTTCTCGTGTCGTAAGTGACCGGCCATTAGGTTATATTGAACTGCCTGGAAGACTACACCCTGATGGCTTTTAGGGACTAACAATTGGGGAACCTCTTCTCCTGACTAAGTGTCACGGTTCACTCGATATAATCTATCCCTAATTACCACAAAATACGGGTGTGTGAGCGCAGCATCCGGGCGCACCAACACGCCATCGATTTTATTAACTGGCTCAAAGGCCCCACAAAATCCTCCATGGGATGGACTGGCGGTTCCGGGGAAGTTCCCACCTGGGGCTCCCCCTTCCCCGCTCTGGTGACCTCCACCGACCTCCGCGTCGCCATGCGCCGAGCAACACTCGCATAAGCCTACAGATTGGAGGATCCAGGCATGGGCTCAACGGTCAGCATCCCGCGGCTCCCTCGGTGGGCCCTTCTCCGGTCCGGTGTGTGTTAAAAAAATTATTTTGTTAATGCCCTGTTTTCTAATAAACAATGAAGAGTAATAAAGTTTTTGGTCTCAAAGTGAATTTATTATCTCGTACAAGGGCCGGTTGTACAAGGGTCGAATCAGAGGTGTGCTTAAAGCAGCTCTCTGGGATCAACAACTTATTTTGGGAAGTCAGAAACAATATACAGTCAGTTTGGCGTAACTGGTCATTGGTGAACTATGTGACGAATGTTGTTCTCGCTCTCTGTAGCTGCATCAAGGTGCGGCCTGAACAATGATATCTGCGTCTAGTTTCCAAGGCTTGGATGTCTGTGGAAATTATGTGAATTATGGAAAATATGTGACTGGGGTAATATGAGGTTGTGTTCGTCATTATGCGTGTGCATAAATGTTTCTGTGATTACATAGATTTAGATATATTGTCACACACACACGTTTATATGGTAACACAACAAAGGAAAGTAATTTAAAAAAATCCCCATAATTTCCCCTCTGTTTATACTAAAATGAAATAAATATGTTTTATAAATCCATGCGTAGCACACAAAACATAACGCATTCAAACAAACATTTTAACTGGATGAATGTATGTACAATATATCAATGCTTCATTAATGCACTCTTTCCCTTTAGCGTGTAACATCGAAACACATCACTTCTTAAGATTTTCGACGTGCTAGTTATAATGCTAAGGGTAATAGGCACTTTTAGTTTGTAGTTTGTAGTTGTAGTTCGTAGGCTTCGTCCCCGTCGAGAAGAGGAGTTGTTACTTCAATCACCATTAGTTCTTTCTGGGTTTGGAGAAGGCCTCTGACAGATGGGATGATGTAGCATCCAAAGTCCTGCAATGACAGCTACAGAGGTTATTATGGACACCATCACCCCCTTCCACTGGTCGAACCATGATTCAAAGAGGCCAGTGAGGGAGGTATCAATGCCGGAATTCTCCGCCAGTTCCTCAGCTAATGTTGTGAGCCCATGCAATGCCTTGGTCACCAAGACTTTTGGAGCAGTGTTGTTTGGAATGAACGTACAACACACCAACCACAACATCACACATACCCCACCCTTCTCAGCTAAGAGCATGTCTAATGCCATTCTGTTCTGCCACACCATTAGACTAGTAGCTGCCGTCTGTTCTTGCCAAGCCTTTAACTGCGTTTCTAGTGTGATTTATGAACCTCTGTTGGTTGTAATAGATGTAATTGATCCAGTCCACATTCTTATTTATCATTGACCACCAGAACAGCGCAGATTCAAAACCTGAACCTATTTGATCTTGATTCTAGATTTGAACTCGTCAGGTACCCCTCTGGGAACTCCAATAGCGTCGATGTAAACCTGTGTATCAAAAGATCCACCTGTGACTACCTCTCTCTTTCTTCGTCAGTTAACAGGGTGGTGTTGCGCAGCGTCATGTACAGTGTGGTGCTGGATCAAGGTGAAAGGCATTAGCAGCTGGACTAAGGCACATGTCCCTGTCCAATTGCTTGGTAAGTTAAACCTGAGCCATCTTCCCCCACACAGTCACCAGACGTCAGACCTGTCTTGGCACAGCCTTGTAAAGGTGGAGGCTGGCAACACAGAAGAAGGTTACCCATAGTGGAGTCAGTAGTTACACTGATCACTTGGCTACATCCAGATAGTTGTTCCATTCGATGTCCCGGGGTGACGGACGTGGTAAAACAGGCGTAATTGCCGTTAGTCACTTCAAAGGGTGGTGGTGTTGGGGTTTGTGTCACTGGTGGAAAAAGGTAATGTGAATCAGTACAGTTTGGGTTGGTATGCATGGTTGCTTTCTCATATAACTTAACCATGCAGGGGAGAGTACGTGGTCCGAATTTTCAAAATTTTGTGGAAAGGGTATGGTCCACAACTTAGGCTTGGCAGTAGAACATGCATAGCAGTGGTTCTGGCTAACGACCTGGCAGTGAACCTTATCCAATCTAACCATATGTTTTCATCAGAGTATCCGGTCTCTAATTCCATAGTATCCTGTAGGTCATAGTATCCTGTAGGACTTTTATGGTCTTGTGAGGGAAAAATGATTACGATCAACTATTTTGAATGAGGACAAAGGCCTCTACCTCCAAAAGGGGGTTTGAAAACATTTGTCTGTCTTCCCAGGAACCCCCCAGAGTTCATGTAAAGAGAAATGTTTTGCTCCTACAATGTCAATTGTAATATGAAAGAATCAGATCACACGTGGCCTGTTTACCTTCTATAGAGATGGGGGACACTTGGAAGTGCATTGTCATGCAACCCCCATTCGGCCAGGTCAAGGTTGCAAGTACCTGTTATTTACATTCTAGGAAGGGAAGGCACCCAGGAAGACAGTTAGAGGGGAGGCAGACTCGTCGGAGACCTCTGACCCAAACCACACCCTGTTTCTACTGTATAAAGCCTCCTGTCTTTCTCTGTGATATCAGATTGATCCCAGCGCTGCTTTGGAGCAGTACTGAATCTTTCTCTTTATTCTGCAGAATAAATAATCTTGGATCATCTCAGTTTTGTCTTCTTGTAGCGGGCAGATTAACCTCACCGATCATTGCGGAAGAATTTCATTAACAGTCTTAATAAGGTCCTTTTGTTGTACAGGTGTTGCGGCAGGTTTTGCTGTCGTGTTGATGGGAGGCTTTTGTGTCACTATGATTTTAAATGGTCCCCCTGTTGTCATTACATTACATTACATTTAGCAGACACTTTTATTTATTGTCATCGCCAGGTTGTGCTTTTTTAATAGTTATATACACCGGATTGCAAGTGGCTGGTCCACATGGCATGGATACATGGCCGTGGACCATACTAAATACTAAAGTGTTTTTTATCTGTAACCGTGATTTTGCTTGTGGGATGATAAGTCCACTCATAAGGATCTGTGTGCCACCACACCTGTCCCCATGACAGACAATGTGGACCACCGACACACGGGTACTTTTGATCCGTCAATAACTGATGTGCTAGGAGCTGAATACAGCTCGCTACTTCACAAAGGTCTAGTTGGAATGTGGCATCTTCTCCTTCCACCAAATGCACATCTTTTATCCCTTGTCCACATGATGAGGTTAAGATAGTTGTTAATAGTATGAGTATAAACCATCCCCTGTGCTCTGAATGCTCGCACGGCTGCTTACAACGACGGTCTTGTATCCGGAAATATGGACAATTACAAAGCGGCGTCGTATAATCTGTGGAGGGCGGTAAAGGACGCTAAAGGGAGACTGTGGAGCTATAGATGGAGCGGGGGGACACCAGACGCTTGTGGGAGGGGCTGCGGACGATAACAAACTACAAGAGCAGCTCCTCCCCAGCCACGAGTGTGGACGCCTCCCTAGCCAACCAACTGAACTCCTTTTATGCGCGGTTTGAGTCTGGCAACAGCACTGCTAGCTTGCCGGCTAATTGGAGTTACACTGCTAGGGATGAGCGCGCACTCTCAGTGTCTGTGCACGAGGTCAGGAACGCTTTAAGGCTGGTAAACACCAGGAAAGCTGCGGGCCCAGATGGCATATCTGGGTGAGTACTGAAAACCTGTGCTAACCAGCTAGCTCCGGTGTTCACTATAATATTCAACATCTCCCTGGCTGAATAGGTGGTCCCGTCCTGCTTCAAGAGGTCCACCATCGTTCCTGTCCCGAAGATCGCCGGTGGTCATGAAGTGTTTCGAGAGGCTGATTAAGGATTATATCTGCGCCTCCCTCCCCCGCACCTTGGACTCATTGCAGTTCGCGTACCAGCAGAACAGATCCATGGATGACGCAGTCTCCCAGGTACTCCACACCACGCTCATGCACCTGGATGGCCGGAAGGGGGCCTATGTGAGAATGCTGTTTATCAATTACAGTTCAGCTTTCAACACCATAGTCCCCACCAGATTGGCTGTCAAGCTAAAGGAGCTCGGACTGAATATTCTGCTGTGTGCCTGGATCCGGGACTTCCTCACAGCCCGGCCCCAGGTGGTTAGGGTGGGGCACATGTCCAGCTCCCTCACCCTGAATACAGGATCCCCCCAGGGTTGCGTCCTCAGCCCCCTACTGTATTCCCTGTACACACATGACTGTGTGGCCAGGTCCAGCTCCAACACCATCATCAAGTTTGCTGACGACACCGTTGTCGTGGGCCTGATCACCGACTGAGACGAGAAGGCCTACCGCGAGGAGGTGGCTGACCTGGCACTGTCCTGGTGCCAGGACAACAGCCTACACCTGAATGTCAGCAACACTAAGGAGCTGATTGTGGGCTTTAGGCGAGGATTACAATCGAAGACGCACACGCCCTTGGTGATTAATGGGGTGGGGTGGAGAGCATCCTGAAAGGGAACATCACTGCCTGGTTTGGGAACTGCACTGCTCAGGACAGGCGGGCCCTGCCGAGGGTGGTGTGTATAAGTCCCCCTGCAGGACATATACAACAGGAGGTGTAGTCGCAGAGCCCGCAGGATCATGAAGGACCCTCATCACCCCAACAACGGACTGTTCCAGCTACTGCGGTCATGCAAGCACCTCCGCAGTCACACAGCGAGAACAGAGAGACTGAGACAGAGTTTTTTCCCGCAAGCCATAAGGACTGTCTCTGTCTCTGACCACACCAGAGGTCCTCACTGAGCCACACACATAGGCTCCACTACCTTACTGTACTGTATGTAGCATACTGTACCGCATACTGTCACTGTTCAGGGTTGTTCGGTGATGCCGTATTGCCGTGCCGTACTGTTGTATACTGTGCTGTATTATCCCACAAACACTACCTCTCTTCATTCACATGCCACTTTAATGCACATATCTGTATATACATAATTGCCTATCCCATATACATAAGCATATTCCCTTTATCTATTCCAATTTTATTTTATTAAATTTTATTTTATTCAATTTTATTTTATTTTACTCTATATATTTTTATTTTATTCTACAAGTATTCGACTTACTGTATTACGTTTTAGGAATCAGTTAGTTGGTCTAGTAGAAAGAAATTTTCCTTGCACATATTGTGTGTTATCACCGGCTGCCTTGCATTACATTTCACACATATATGTATGAAAGTATGTATATGTACATTATGTGACGATTAACATCTTGAATCTTGAATCTTGAATATTCCGCTCCCAGGTGTCGCTGTGAATAATAATGTCATCGTGGTAGGCCGCAGCATATGCTACATGCGGACGCAGAACGCGATCCATGAGTCTCTGAAAGGTGGCTGAGGCACGAACAACCCAAACGGAAGTGTGCGAAAGTGGTATAAGCCAAACGACGTGGAGAACGCCGATTTTTCCTTGGACTCCTGAGACAAGGGAATCTGCCAGTAGCCCTTGGTTAAATCCAGTGTCATGAATAAACAAGCTGTATCTAACCAGTCGAGAAGTTCATCGACCCGGGGCATCGGGTAGGCGTCGAACACCGAGTAGTGCGCACAGAACCGGACTGACCCATCAGGCTTACTCGCCAGCATGATGGGACTAGACCAGTCACTCGTGGACTCCTCTATTACACCCATGTCCAGCATGGCCTCTAATTCCGCCTGCACGATCTTGCGTTTGTGTTCGGGCAGGCGATACGGTCAAGAGCGCACCTTCACCCCTGGCGTCGTCTCCACATGGTGGTGTATGAGGGACGTGTGGCCTGGCAGGAAGGAGAAAACATCTGAGAAGCGACGCTGAAGTGCAGCTGCATCCGCCGTCCGACCATCCGAGAGATGGTCACTTAACAGGGCCGCGGTATGATCAGCCGCTTTTTGAACCTCCAGCCGAAATTTATCCTGCTCAATGACCACTGTAACCAGAGCCACAGATGCCCCCTCCCTCCATTCTTTTAAGAGGTTAAGGTGATAAATCTGTGTCGCCCCCTGCCTGCCAGACCGTTCGACCTCATAATGGACCTCGCTAACCCGTCGTGTGACACAAAAGGCCCTTGCCACATTGCGAGCAATTTAGAGCTGGTGCAAATTGTATGAGTCGAGTCCCCCGGTCGTATAAGAGGCGTTGACATTCCTGAGCCTGGAGCTAATTCGTGATAATAGTCGAATCAACGCGTGTAACTTTGCTCTCAGGTCCATAACATACTGTATTTCATTCTTCCTGGTGCTAGGACCATCTTTTTTTTTTAATTAGATCTAGCACCCCCTGGGGTCTCCTGCCAAAGACGAGTTCAAGGAGAGAAAATCCCGTGGAGGCCTGGGGAACCTCCCGCCCCGCTAACAACAGGGTGTCCAACCACTTGTCCTAATTACAGCAATTGTTGTGAACGAACTTTCAAACTTTTCAACTTTTGTTTTTCAGCGTTATACTAAACCGCTCCACCAGGCTGTCAATCTGGGGATAGTAAACGCTGGTCCGAATTGAGCGAACACAAAGCCAACTCGTAAAGTTCCCGAAGTGTACGTGACATAAAGGTAGTGCCCTGGTCGGTCAGGATTTCCTTTGGAATCTCGACTCCGGAGATGACCTGAAACAGCGCCTGCGCCACACTTTTGGCCGTAATACGGCACAGGGGCACTGCTTCTGGGTACCGGGTTGCATAATCCACTAGGACTAACACAAAACGATACCCACGGGCACTAAGGTCTAACGCACATCCACCCAAATGCCCAGCCAATAGAAGCAGGCCATTATCCGCTGTTTTTTTGTGACCGAGGTGACCGGCCATTGTGTTATGGTGAGTCACCTGGAAGAGCATTTCCGGGCGGCCCTTCGGTACCAACAACTGGGTTATCTCCTCTCCTGTTTGGGTGTCACAGCTCACTCGATATAACCTCTCCCAAATCACCGAAAAATACAAGTGAATGAGCACGGTGTTTGGGCGTGTCAATAGGCCATCGATTTTAATTACCCTCTTAAAGGCCCGGCATAGGGTGGCATCTTGCGACTGCTCCAGCGGAAAATCATCGATAGGGAAAGTTACAGGGACTGGGGAAGACCCTACTTGGGATCCCACCGCCCCTGCACCCATTGTGCTCGCCAACGACCCCTCCGCTTCACCGTGCACCACGCAACACTTACATTTCCCTACCGGCCATGAATGCACTCCCCCAGCCTCTCTCATCAAAAATCAGGGAGTGCGACAAGCAGGAACTGACAGCAGCCTGTACCCTATGCTTTTTTCCCTTGAGACTGATTGATTTCGGGCTCGACCATCAGATACGTGTGAATATCCCCACGCCTCTACCAAAGCCCCGGGTCTAACCAGGAGTTGCTGGACCATTGTCTGCGAACAGCCCGAGCTCTTTTTCCATCTCAGCGAGGCGTCTCCGCAGCCGCATCGACTCCGGGGAACCTTTTGGTCGGCGCCCTGCCCCTCCATGGTCATTGTTCAGGCACCACCTGTGGGAGTTTCTTCCCACAGATAAGGGTTCAGGGAGGGAGACTTTTTGGCCGTGGTCTGCCATCATGGCTTGTGATTTATTGTTCAGTGTCTGGCACGCAGGCCACAATTATTTACGTATATATGTCTCTGAGGATCTATTATTAATGTTGCGAATAGTCCTCGGGCGCAGGAGGATTGGCGTTCAGCTCCTGGGCTGGTCAAAATGTCAGTGTATGTACCTTATTATAGATGCAAGACAGGGTCAAATGTAGTTCTAAAATGCATAACAGAAGGACATGTCTGGCAGAGCATGCAGTGTCTGAAATGTCTCTGCAGCCCTTATGTGGGGTTGGTGACCAGTCTCCGCCATCTCGTATGCAGGTTGACCTGCAATGACATGAAAGGGTTTTAAAGATTAAAGAAGCCATTTCTGCTGCCCTCCCTGGGTGTCTGTGGTTTAAAGTTACAAGTGTGGGTAATCCAAAATAACTCATGGATGTAATGTTAGCACTAGCTACTTTAGAAGACAGAAAACCAACACATTTAGTAGGTTTATTTCAACAACAAATCTCTTTTACTTAACTTTATGAAAATGCCGACAGCAAAACAATCATGAACTGAGATATGATAAGTGGTGTTTTTGATTCTCACCGCTGCAACCCAGGCCATCCGACCCCTCTGTGATGTCCTCTACCTGCTGACCATATATTTTTTCCAGGTGAGAAATGTAAAAAAAATCCTGCCTCACTGTCAACCTTTCCCATCGTGGGACATATTTTTACAACTTTGCACACAACACAAGCAGGTCAACACGTGAGCCACACACAGACAATGCTCTGTTGACAAAAGACCCACAACATGCCGATTATACTCAAAATGTACTTTGGTTCTCGTCAGTTATCTCATATGTCATGAACGGATGAAAAAGAAATTCTAAATCTGCATAATTCTGCCGGGACATTAAAATCTTCCAGGACGGGTGGACTGGCACCATTTTTTTCTAAACGGATACCCTGGTACAAATGAATCTGGATTATCTTTGTATCAACAAAAGGAACAGGGAAATACATTTTTACAGTAAGTTTAAGTTATAGAATTGCAAAGCTTATACGTTAAGTTACTTGGTACTACAAAAAAGTAATCTGAGTACTCTAACATGTTACTTTGTAGCTTATTAACCCCTGAGGTGTCTTGGAATATGTGGCGTCCCAAGACAATACCCATTGTATAAGATAATTATTAACAGGCGGTGCCAGGGGTCTCAAGAGAGAGAAACAGAGCCCATTGTCAGGGGTTCCGGTGATAAGGGAGGTGAAAATGTGAACGGTGACCTATGTAGGGGAATCAGATGGTCAACGTTGTCTCTGTTTAAGCATGTAAGCACCTGCCCGAGTTTCATTCGACAGAGAATCTATCCGGCTCGGTTCTCTCCCGGACGTCCTCGGCAAGTATGGTCTGATGGTCTTTTGGAATAAACCTATTATTTTACACAAGTCAGCATCAGCAGTCTCTCCTTCTTTATCAACACATCAAACACATCAAGAAACGACAGAGTCGCATCACGAACTAGGATCTGCTGGGCCTCACCTGCTCACCCGATGCTGCCTGCTCCAGCAAATTACCACTCTCAGGGTGAGTTTTACCTCACAAAACTGACCTGTGTGTGGTTCTTGAAGCGGTGGTGTTTTGTGCAGATAGGCTACACTGACAAGAGCAGATTGTTCAGAGATGGAGATGATGTGTTAATGTGTGAAGTGAGTTTCCATCTAAATTGAGGTTTATTAAGTAGTAAAAGACATAAATAAGGGGAATAAGAGAATAATAAACAAAGAAAAAGAGAATTATGTTGAAATAGAGAATAGAGACGAGAGAAATAAAAGATGAAGTTAAAAGTAAAAGGTAAACACTTAAAAGATGTGGAGAAAGTTTAAGTAAAAAGTAATTGTAGAATCGCAGCACTAGTAGCCAAAAGTTATTTAAATAATTAAATAAAAAATAATAAAAATAAATAAAAAATAAAATAAAAGTTAAAAGTCTAAAGTAAGATGAAAAGGATGAAAAGTGAAGCAAAAAGAGTTACAAGTTAAAGGCTTAAAAGATGAAAAATAAAGTTTGAGACAAAATGGCAAAAAGCGAGGCTGAGCCAGCCTAGGAGAATGAGTGCATATTGAACATGCATGCTGAAAGAATCTGATTAAAAGGATATTTTGTTAAAAGTTTCGCCAAAGTGAAGGATTGGAGGTCTGGCCAAATCTTGATGAAGTATACATGAGTTGACATTAAAGTATAAAGTTAAGCGCTGTTGAAGTTTTTGGAGAATCATATGTGTTAGTGAACAGACATGTCTTTTTCCTTTTGGTGTGTGAGTGTGCCTGTGTGTGTGTGAGTGTGCTGTGGCTAAAGAGGTGTGAAGAGATTTGTGTATTGTTCGTGTATATGTATAAATGATATATAGAATACATGGGTTATTAAATAGGTATACATATGTGGTGAGCAGTTAAATAATACATTACAGAAACATTTCTTGCCCCTTTAGTGATAAATATATACAGTGGGGTAAAAAAGTATTTAGTCAGCCACCAATTGTGCAAGTTCTCCCACTTAAATAGATGAGAGAGGCCTGTTATTTTCATCATAGGTATACCTCAACAATGAGAGACAAAATGAGAAAAAAAATTTGAATAAAAATTTGGTCAATAACAAAAGTTCATCTCAATACTTTGTTATATACACTTTGTTTGCAATGACAGAGGTCAAACGTTTTCTGTAAATCTTCACAAGGTTTTCACACACTGTTGCTGGTATTTTGGCCCATTCCTCCATGCAGATCTCCTCTAGAGCAGTGATGTTTTGGGGCTGTCGCTGGGCAACACAGACTTTCAACTCCCTCCAAAGATTTTCTATGGGGTTGAGATCTGGAGACTGGCTAGGCCACTCCAGGACCTTGAAATGCTTCTTACGAAGCCACTCCTTCGTTGCCCGGGCAGTGTGTTTTGGATCATTGTCATGCTGAAAGACCCAGCCACGTTTCATCTTCGATGCCCTTGCTGATGGAAGGAGGTTTTCACTCAAAATCTCACGATACATGGCCCCATTCATTCTTTCCTTTACACGGATCAGTCGTCCTGGCCCCTTTGCAGAAAAACAGCCCCAAAG
The DNA here is from genome assembly GCF_960531495.2 of Zeus faber. Lineage (NCBI taxonomy): Eukaryota > Metazoa > Chordata > Actinopteri > Zeiformes > Zeidae > Zeus > Zeus faber. The sequence goes on from NC_137205.1 coordinate 7,652,917, forward strand.
CATGATGTTTCCACCCCCATGCTTCACAGTAGGTATGGTGTTCTTTGGATGCAACTCAGCTTTCTTTCTCCTCCAAACACGACAAGTTGAGCTTTTACCAAAAAGTTCTATTTTGGTTTCATCTGACCATATGACATTCTCCCAATCCTCTTCTGGATCATCCAAATGCTCTCTAGTAAACTTCAGACGGGCCTGGACATGTACTGGCTTAAGCAGGGGGACACGTCTGGCACTGCAGGATTTGAGTCCCTGGCGGCGTAGTGTGTTACTGATGGTAGCCTTTGTCACTTTGGTCCCAGCTCTCTGCAGGTCATTCACTAGGCCCCCCCGTGTGGTTCTGGGATGTTTGCTCACCGTTCTTGTGATCATTTTGACCCCACGGGGTGAGATCTTGCGTGGAGCCCCAGATCGAGGGAGATTATCAGTGGTCTTGTATGTCTTCCATTTTCTAATCATTGCTCCCACAGTTGATTTCTTCACAACAAGCTGCTTACCTACTGCAGATTCAGTCTTCCCAGCCTGGTGCAGGTCTACAATTTTGTTTCTGGTGTCCTTTGACAGCTCTTTGGTCTTGGCCATAGTGGAGTTTGGAGTGTGACTGTTTGAGGTTGTGGACAGGTGTCTTTTATACTGATAACCAGTTCAAACAGGTGCCATTAATACAGGTAACGAGTGGAGGACAGAGGAGCCTCTTAAAGAAAAAGTTACAGGTCTGTGAAAGCCAGAAATCTTGCTTGTTTGTAGGTGACCAAATACTTATTTTACCGAGGAATTTACCACTTAATTCATTAAAGATCCTACAATGTGATTTCCTGGATTCTTTCCCCCCACTCTGTCTCTTATAGTCAAAGTGAACCTATGATGAAAATTACAGGCCTCTCTCATCTTTTTAAGTGGGAGAACTTGCACAATTGGTGGCTGACTAAATACTTTTTTACCCCACTGTATGAGCCTGTTTACGGACTTTGTAAAGCTGATAATAAAAATTATGAGCCTTTCTTTAAGGACGTTTGATAAATATATATGAGCCTTTTTCTTTAAAGGACGTTTGATAAATATATATGAGCCTTTTTCTTTAAGGATGTTTGATAAATATATATGAGCCTTTTTCTTTCAAGGACATTTTATACAGATGATAAGGAATATGAACCTTCACAGGACTTTATATATTTGATAACAAAATGGGCCTTCTTGAGAGAAGGACTAGAATCACCAAAAACAGTCTGCCTACACATACATGTACACATTCAGAAAAGAAAAGAAAATCTCCTGCTCTGAATTATGGGTAGGATTTGTGGATTGTTTGGTTGGTGTGTGAGTTTTTTCTCTTTGTGCTTGGGGTGTGTGTGACAGTGCTTGCTGTGAGTCCTGTTGTTTAAAGGAGCAGATAGTCATGGTGAAATAGAAGGAAAAGTTGCGTTTTTGATGCAAGAGAAGAGGTTTTGTGTTTCGGCTGCTGAGTGCAAGGAACCAGCTTTATGCGTGGCTGTGCTTATGACTGTGCGTGGCTGCATTAGGCTGGGCTGTTCAGACGGGGAGCTAAAACAGGATGTTTGCTCGCTGACGACCAGTGCAAACTGGAAGTTGTGCCTAAATTTAAGAGGTGGCGCAAGGGGTGGTGCTTCATACAGAGTGGAACTTAGTCTACTCCCCCTGACAAGATAAAATAAATAGTAATAAAATTAAATTAAATAGGAAAATAGAATAAAAATAATTAATTAGAGGTGATATTAGATTGACTAATACACTCTTTAGATTTAAACGCGTCATATGAATAAAAGTAAACAAGAAAATAAAAAAAGCTGAAATAAAAAAGCTGATAATGTATGTCTCATTGAATTGTACTGTAGTATGTATAAGAATTTTCGAGTGGTCCCAAGACACTAAACTCTTGTGTTTTTCTTTTTGTTTTTTCTTTCTTCCTCTCTTTTACTTTGCTGAGTGAAAGCTGGGGGAAAGACAGAGAAGATGGAATGTGTGTGAATTGGATCATCCAAGGGGCAGATGACAAGACATCTGGCAGTTCTTTACAGACACCGGGAGCTTGCGGATGACAGCGCATAAGAATTCTGAATCCCTTGAATCAGGCCAGTGCGGATTATCCACAAACTCTTTTCAATAGACACCTGCATTTACCTATATGTGTGTACATCTAGTTATAACCTACATGATGGCTTGTTCTCACATATGGGATTACCGTAGTTCTTTTTCTTATATTGCATTTGCAATTAGTTAGTAAGAGACTTGGCAACGGACTGACTAATCAAGGCTTTCGCCTTAATAATGGCGTATTATTGATTTGATTGATCACATGCGGAAAAACTAATTTGATTTAAATATGGTTGAGTGCTGTGAATATTGGTTCCATTATCTGAGTATGGTTTACCTTGATTGAGGCTGTTTTAAGAGTGAACATTGATGGACATTTTGATCATTCAACATAAATTAGTATGATCAGATGTATCAGCTCATGAACAACTGAAAGTGGCTTTCATAAGTGGGAAGCTTTTGGTCTCCTTTGGGGTTGGTAAATTCAGTTGTTTTTGGTTGAGTCTGATTACACGGTGCTTTATAAATATTTTTTTAATAAACCAATTAGATTTACAATAAAATAAATGGATACAAAAATTACAAAAGTAATCACTCCTATTGATGTAGTGGGAAAGAATAATCCTCTAATTCGAGATATTGCAAAAATATCAGGAAAATGGAGCAAGCGGTGGCCTGACATTGACCAACCATGGTCAGCTGAAGGAACTCTTAACCCGGATGTGATTAATACAATGCAGGTGCTTGTGTCCACATATAAAGTAAATCAAAAGAAAGGAAAAAGAGGAAAGACACGCACGGAGAAAAGACAAACAGAACTTGGCATTCTGCAGCTGTTCGTAAAGGAGGGACAGACATGGTTTGAAGCTCCAAAGGAAAAAAGAGAACAAAGTAGAAAAGAAATAAAGAGAAAGGAGGATACGACCCTGCAGTCAGACGGATGTTGGCTAAAGCGGACAAAAAAGGATATCGACCATTGAGGAAAATGGCTCCAGGAACAGACGACACTGATGAGAGTGAACAGGCTGAAAGTGAAGAAGAATCGAAGAAAGAAGGTCCTTTCTGTTTTCAACCGTTAGCAGCCAGAACAGGGGTAGGAGATGACAGAAGCATGGTTTGAAGAGAGATTGAGAGGTGTATAGACAGATGCCTCGAGGACATTAGTGACTCCACCTGTCAAGAAGTTCAACAAGTATTGGAAAAACAATTACACGAATTGCAAATTTGTCTTTGTTGAGTTACCATCATCTGGCTCTTGTCCCTTCCGGATAACAAAAACATCATAAGGAAGTTTCAACTGTGCCAAATAGCAACATCCAATCCACCATACAGCAGGAATAAGAATGCTTTATCATCACATACCCACTAAATATCTTTAAATGTTCCTATAGTCACATTACCCAGTAAAGTTTAATTCTTTACGCTTAAAATTTTACTGTCTATGATGTGGTGCATGAAAGGTTACCGTATATGTGTCATTAACTGTCCTTTGTACACTTTGTTCAAACGCCTGAGGCAGCAGTGATTGAGTCCTCATGGCACGTTTCCAAATCTGGTGAAAAGATTACAATGTCATCCACATACTGAATGACATACTTTTCAAGATCTGATCAATCCCAGCCAAGTCATCCTGCAACACTTTATTGAAAATGTGAGGGCTAAGTTTAAATCCTTGTGGGAGCTTCTTGTACTTGCAGGTTTGTCCTTTGTATGTGAATCCAAACAACCCTTGACTCTCTTCGCTCAGTGGAATACTGAAAAATGCTCCACACAAATCCAACACTGTGAAGTGTGTAGCCTCTTGAGGAATTTGGGCTAACAAGGTATGTGGATGTGGCACATCAGCTGGAAAGTCCGCCACCACTTAATTTACCGCTTTTAAATCATGTTAAATCATGTGTTTAGGCGTATTACTCTGAGGATCTGTACATATTTCTACTACACTTGCTTTTTAACAGGCCTTCAATTTTCGGTTCAATCCCTTTGATTGCCTCCTCCTTTAGTAGGTACTGGTTCTCCCAAGTAGGTTTGGTTCCTAGTCGCAGTTCAACTCTCACCGGTTGGGCTGACTTCACAAGTCCAATGTCAGTACTATGTTGTGACCACAAACATTCTGGAATTTGTTGCAGCATCTCCTCTCTCATACTGTCTGAGTCCAATTTAGTGCTGAACATTGACTCATGTGTCATCTGTACGACTTGTGGTTGTCCTTGTCCTTGAGCTGAGATCATGATTCTGATGAATTTCTGTTCTTCACTAATGCAGATAGCAAGATTTTCCTTTATTGGTGAAAAAATGGCTCCCTCAGCTTCTGCCATTATTCTCCTATATGCTTCTGCTCAAATCATTCAGCCACCATTAAAGTCACATGTGGCACAGTTTTCTCAATGTCATACTCTTTCTCAAGATAGTCATTAGAGTACTTGTGGTCCCACAATTATGCAGCACGAGGTCAGCTGAACATGCTTGGGTTGACTACTCAACCACTCCAACGGATCCAATTTGCCAGCTTTCTTAAAATATTTAAGCGTGCAGTGATGTGGATACTCAGGGGGCTTAGCATCAGGAATATTTGCCACAATGAACTTCTCCCACATCTTGGCTGGCTCTAATAGTTCTCGACTAAGATTTCCAATCCAATATACCGAATAAGTCTCGGTCTCTGGTGCCATAAATAATTGGTGGTAGACATCAGGTGGCACATCCACCAGACAGTTTGCAGACAGTAGTTTTCACATAGCATCTCTTCCCAAGTGTGCAATGGGCGTATGTTCTGACACCAATCTAGGTAGTGTGATTTTCAGATTTTAATAGCGGCGCTCAATTGGTTTTGTGAGAGGAATCAGCTGTCTCACACCCTCAAACCCGATTCTCCATACCAATTGGTCAGACATGGGGAGATGTATAGCATCTTCAGGCCGAACACAGGTGAAAGTTGCTCCGAAATCTGCCATTACTTTCAATGGTTTATCCTTTATTTTCACCTCTATTTTTGGATCTTGCTCCGGCCCTCACACTATCAGCTGACACCTCCCTTTCGAGTTTTCCGGGCACCCCTAGAAACCAGGTTCCAGACCCCTGTAAGGGTTTGTCGGTCCCCTGGGTGGCCGTGGTTGTCCTCTTAAACCTCCTCTGAAGCCCCCTCTGAAGCCTCCTCTGAACCTGTATCAGTCACGAGCAAAGTGGCCTAGTTGTCCACAATTATGACACACTCCTTGAGACTGTTGGAAATTTCCTCCTCTACCTCTTCCTAAATTTCCTTGACCTCTTCCTCTCCATATTTGCGGTTGATCAAAAGCTGGCTGTGTAAAGGAGACAGTGGGGACCACAGGTGGTTGAACCTAAATCTGTCCTTGCTGTGGTTATGGTGGTAATTGATTTGGTTGTGACTGGCTCTGCACAACCACAGCTTGTTTCTTTTCCTTCTTCTAATTATCCACCTACTGTATTTGGTTGAGTTTTCTGAGAGTCTCCTGGTCTATTTCCTTCTGGTCATGCTCCTTTTTCCGATAAAGCTATGTGATCCGTATATACACCTTTGGTCATGCTTCCAAGACCAACCACTTCTGCCAATTTGCTCCTCCCTTGTAGAAGTAGCCCCTCCTGTATTTTGGCTCGGAGATTTGATTTCTCCATTTGTTTCAAATCTGGATCATTTCCTGTGACATTTCTCCACACTTGATGAGCCTTTAACACATAAGCTCTTGGATTTTCCTGTGGGCCCAATAACTCAATGAAGATGTTGTCCAGGTGTACGTTTGTTGGAAATGCATCTCTCAATGCCCTCCACATCCGACCTATACTTACAGCAAACTCATCTGGATCATACACCGCAGTTGCCACATATCTGTTAAGGCCTGCAGCCTCCTGGATCTCCTCCATCGCTGGAACTCTTATGAAGCTAGCCAAAAGTCTCTTAATATCTCCCATGGCAGGCTGTGTTCCCACCAAACCTTTTCCAGGTTTGAGATCCACGGATGTGCTCCATCTTGAAGAGTGGGTAACTTTTCAAGTATGTTAGACATAGTCTGTATTCTGCCAAGGCTTGTACTCTAAATTTTGTCCTCAAATTATCACTGGACACATTTTGTCGGGTCTCTTTCCTTTTCCTGGACGCAGTCCATACCATAATGTGTCTGGCTTTTGAGGCTTTTTCTTCTGTAGTTTCTTCTCCGATATTAGCAGTTCCTGTAGTTGTTTTTCCAATGCTTGTCAAACTCAGGATAGGTGAAGTCACTTATGTCCTCGGGGCATCCATCTATACTCCTCTCAATCTCTCTGCAAACCATGCGGCTGTCATCCCCTACCCCTATACTGGCTGCTAATGGTCGAAAACAGAAAGGACCTTCTTTCTTCGATTCTTCATCACTTTCACCCTGTTCACTCTCATCCGTGCCGTCTGTTCCTGGAACCATTTTCCTCACTGATGGTTCTCCTCTTTTCTCCACTATAGGCAACATCCTTCTGACTGCTGGGTCAAATCCTCCAATAGCTTTGTCTGAATAACTCACAATCTCTTCTCCTATTTCCAGACTTCTGACTTGTTGTCTGCTTCCCAACCGGTTCCTTCTTTTTGTACTGTTGGAGCTTGGGTACATCTTCATGGTTGTTTTAGCCTTGCCCCTCTCTATTATTTGCTCATCCTCATCGTTGAAGAGATAGTTGCCCTCTTGTATAATCACTGGGAGCTGGGGATAAACGTCAGTAAACTTCACCTCCTTCTCATAAGGCAGGGGCTTCTTTACAGATGCAGTATGTGAGAAGGGTGCCTTAATCTTCTCCATCAATTTTTCTGTTTCCTTATAATTTATCTTTACTTCCTGTATACTCCGTTCCCTTTTTTCTTTTGCGGGTTCGAACAATTTCTGTGCCTCTTTTTCGAACAGCTGCAGAATGCCAAGTTCTGTTTGTCTTTTCTCTGTGCGTCTCTTTCCTTTATTACCTTAATTTTGATTTACTTTATATGTGGACACAAGCACCTGCATTGTTTTAATCACATCCGGGTTAAGAGTTCCTTCAACTGGCCACGGTTGTTCAATGTCAGGGCAACGCTTGCTCCATTTTCCTAATATTTTTGCAACATCTTTAATAAGGGGATTATTCTTTCACACAACATCAACAGGAGTTATTACTTTTGTAATTTTAGTATCCATTTTTGACTTCATAATGAGCCTCCTATTTTCTTTTATTGTAAATTGTAATTGAATTAAATAATTTAAAAATTATTTATAAAGCACCGTGTAATCAGACTCAACGAAAAACAACTGAATTTACCAACCCCAATGGAGACCAATATCTTCCCACTTATGAAAGCAAATTCACTTCTTCATCATCTGATGCATCTGATCACACACATTTATCTTAAATTATCAAAATCATATCAGTGTTCAATCTCAAAACCGCCTCAATCAAGGTAAACCATACTCAAATTATGAAACCAATATTCACAGCGCTCAATAGTAATTAAATCAAATCAGCTTTTCCACAAGTGATCAATCAAATCAATAATACTCCATCAATTAGGCAAATGCCTTAATTAGTCAGTCCGTTGCAAAGTCTCCCACTTAATAATTGCAAATGTAATATATGAAAAATAACTACTGTAAGCCTTTATGTGGAAACAAGCTAAACATGTGTCAATTATGTTGGTTATAACAGAATGTATACACATATACTGTAGGTAAATGCAGGTGTCTATTGAAAGAATTTGTGGATAAAACCGCACTGGCCTTTTTCAAACTGGATTCAGGATTCATATGGCTGTCATCCGCAAGTTCCCAGTGTCTGTGTAGAACTGCCAGATGTCTTGTCATCTGCCCCTTGGATGATCCAATTCAGACACATTCCATCTTCTCTGTCTTTCCCCCAGCTTTCACTCAGCATAGTAAAAGAGAGGAAGAAAGAAAAAAGAAAAATAACAACACAAGAGTTCAGTGTCTTGGGACCACTCTAAATTCTTATACAGACTGTAATATAATTCAGTGAGACATGCATTATCAGCTTTCTCATTTCTCGTGCATTTGAAATAAAGAAATGTTTACTTTTATTCATACAATGCATATAAAATCCAAAGAGTATATCAATCAATCTGATAACACCTTCAATTAATAATTTTTATTCTATTTAGCTATTTAATTATATTTTATTTTTATTTTTTCTTCTATCATACTGAGAGAAAAAGAGAGGAGGGCACTACTTCACAGCCCCTCTTGTCAGGAGGAGTTAACTAATCTCCACTCTGTATGAAGCACCACCCTTGCTTAAATTTAGCCACAACTTTCAGTATGGACTGGTCGTCAGCAAGTGAACATCCTGTTTTAGCTCCCTTAGGCCACGCACAGAGTCAACAATCAGAGCTGTTTTCTCTTACTCAGCAGCCGAGACACAAACCTATCTTCTGGAAACCAAAACCAGTTTCTCCTGCTATTTCAACAAAATGATCTGTTCTTTAAGCCAGACAAAACTCACAGCAAGTACATTCACACACACAACAAAAATGAAGAAGACAAAGAAAGAACCCACACACTAATCTAACAATCCTACTTACAAAATCAGAACAGGAGATTTTTCTTTTGTTTTCTGAATGTGTACATGCATGTGTAAGCAAACTGTTGCTGGTTGCTCTGCTCCTTCTCTCAGAATGTTCATATTTTTATCAAATGTAGAAACGTCCTGACTTGACGTTTAGACATTTGATAAACACTTGACGTTGGCTGACTTGAAGGACCTGCTGGATGACTTGTGGAGCCTGCTTTCTGCAGTCAACGTTGTACTGCAACTGCGGTCCATGCCTTCTGCCCATTCCTCTAAGCCAGGCTGTCCGCTTGGGCCCATGAGTTCCGTGGAGCATCGGGGTTCCGAGGGGTCTGGGTGTTCTGACATCCTTGCTCTCAACAATGCCTTGAGGCGAAGCTACTCATTTTACTCTTCTGCCCTCACCACGTGTAGCCGTACATAACGATATAGCGAGCTTAACACTCTTCTAATGTTACACTAATGTTTCTGTTGCAATGTAGCTTGAATGTTATTCTCCCTAAGTCGCTTTGGATAAAAGGGTCTGCTAAATGACTAAATGTAATGTAATGTAGATGTAAATAACCGGTAAAATACGTTGTCATACCTCCTACACTGTATGCATACACCAATAACATGAATGAACTCACAGATGGCGGCTAAACACTAACAAAAATACACAGATATCATAAAAAACACTCTGGATGTTAGAAATTAACACTTGTAGTGAAAGGGAATAACATAATTTCGTGATAAATATGCACTTTCATGTGTCGTAAAAAACAACGTACTACAACGTACACACAAACATACTATCCAAAGTATGTTTGTGTGTTGTCAGATAGAACAGCTGATGACATTAAGACCAGAGGTAGGTAAACAAAGCTTGGTGCACGGACACTACACCGATTCACTGCTCTCTCATGGTTAAGTGTGTATTGTAGACCTTTTTATCAGCCCAGAGTTAATTTCTATTGTTTTGACTGCAGCTTACTGTATATACCCCCAGATGTTATTGCTAAGCTTGCAATGAAAGATGCCCTTCATATGCCATACCTAACACAGTATATAACATCTTACTACTAGCATTACTTGTACTTACAACTGCACTATATATATAAATATATATATACATATGAACTTATACCATATCTGCACTACCTACTGCTATTGCTGCTCATGTTCATAGTCTTCTCCTGTAAATATCTAACATATTTGCCACCACTGTTCTACTATCAATACTGTTCATCCTGCATATGTCTTATTTATCTATATATTCCACTATACATATGTACACACTCTACACCTTACTGCTTTTTTGCACTTCTGGTTAGATGCTAAACTGCATTTAGTTGTCTCAGTACTTGTCCTCTGTGCAATGACAAAAAAGGAAAGTTAGATCTACGTGCATCGGCCGCTTGCCGACCGAAATACAAGCACATTATTAACTGTCGGAGCAGAGAGGAAAACACACTTGATCAAGACAGGAGGATGGCAGTATGCCAACACGCACCATGTCTCACTCCCACAGCTTCCTAGCCTTACTAGGAGACGTTTGTCTCTTTGTCATTTATCATGGACGGGTCGCCAGGCGTTAACCCCTTCCTGGTCCCCTCTGCCACTCCTTCCTCCTGCACCGTCCCACACACCTGAGGTTCATCATTCATCAGGCCTGCAGTATTTATTCCCTGGCTTTCCATTGACTCATAGCTAGATTGTCAGCTTATCTAACTCAGTTAGTATTGCTTGTGGCTCCTCCTGAATTTTGAGAATGTGTGTATGCAATTCATGGTGCTAACCTTGCCTTTCTCGTTCCAGTCCTGCCTCGTTGAGCCCGGCTTTCTGTCCATCCGTCCGGAGCCTGGATCTCTCCTACCTTGTCCACACAGTCCCTGCCCTGTCTGGCCTCATCCTGTCTGGCAGTCCTGCCTTCCAGGACCCATCCGCCCGACCGGGTCTCACCCTCCCTCACATCCAGTGTCTCTTAATTAGACTCCGTTGTTAAACCGCTTCTGCCAGCAGTCATTTGAGTCCCCCTAGCCCTGATCCTAACACCAGGGTGAGTTATAAAAAACAAAAACAAAGAACATCACCTCCAGAATTTATAGAAATTCCAGAGGTATATATTTCTACAGATACCTATGTCTATATTTATCATATATCCCAGCATCCATTTGTATTTGTCCTTAGATATTAAGCCAAATTCCAAATGAATGGTAGTCTTCGATAGACTTTATACTTCATAGTCAAAACCAGATATGTTGTCATTGTGATATAAGGGTGTATTCTATTACAGGCCAATTCGAGGCAGCATGGCAGCCGTGGCAAAGAGAGCCGTGCTGCCCTCTACAGCCAGGTCTTGACAACACCCCTTGGTCTGCCACATACCCCTGCGGCCAGACTTAGACCAGGGAGCCATCCAGCCGACCCCCTCCCCAGAGCGGGAGAGAAGTCAGCCACGACCATCTGACCATCACGACCAGCCGCCGGCCTATTGACCACCTGGAAGTTAAAGGGCTGGAGAGCCATGTACCACCAGGTGATCCATGCGTTTGCGTCTTTCATGCGGTGGAGCCACTGCAGCGTGGTGTGGTCTGAACAGAGGGTGAAAGCTTGTCCTAGGAGGTAATTGCGGAGGGAACTGACTGCCCACTTGATCGCCAAACTCACACACGCCCTGAGAGCTTGCAGCTGCGGTACAGCACTGGCCGATCAGTCCCCTCCACCTCCTTGGACAAGACCGTGCTCAGCCCTTTGTCCGACGCGTCGATTTGCAGACAGAAAGGGAGAGAGAAGTTAGGGTTAAACAGCACTTGCTTCCCAAAGAGAGCTTACTTTACCCTCTCAAATGCCTGCTGGCACTTCTCTAACCACTGGACCAGGTCTGGAGCACCCTTTCGAGTTAAGTCGGACAAGGGGCTGGTAAGCTCTAAAAAGTCCGGGACAAACCTCCTATAGTAGCCAGCCACGAGATCTGCTATCAAGCTGGGGTGAAACCAGGTACCCAATCGGTACCCCACATACCATACCTCCCTCCATCCTATGGCAGACTTCTTTGGCTTGGCGGTGAACCCAGTCTGTCTCAGGGACTCAATCACTGGGCCCACATGCTGTATATGCCGCTCCCACGTGTCACTGTGAATGATGATGGAATAGTCTATGTAGACCACAGCAATGCGAGCAATTAAGAGCTAGACGTAGGGAGCAACACTCCCTAATTTCCTGCGGCGGCACTGCACTGGCAGCTGCTTGGAGACAGATAGGGCACAGCACGCTGTCGCCTGTGGGTGCAGCGGAGCCCCGGCCATTCCCCTCTAGAGCGCCATGATGGGATGGGGACCAGGGCCCTGGAGTCCTCCTCTGGGGAATTGGGACAGACTGGGAACCCGGTGAATTCTGCGTGAGTCCTGGGGTCAGAAGTGGTTCTGGTCTTTTGGCTGTCACTCGGTTGGCGGCGGCAGACCAGCAGTCTGTCGCAACGTTCTCCTGCGTGCGGAACGTGTGCTACATTTTTGTCATCACCAACACAAGAGTGTTCAACATAAAACTGTCTCATGAAGTAACAGCGAGAGGTAGTATACAAATATAATTTTCAGTACCCTGGATTTTGCCTGGACAAGATGGGAGAAAGTGGTGGAGCGAAATGTGACATGGGCCGAGCTCTGGGAAGCGGAGCCCCAAGTTCTTGATCCAGGCTGTGTATGATGTTCTACTGAGCCCGTCCAACCTTCACATCTGGGGGAAAGTCGAGTCACTTCATGCCCTCAGTGCCAGAGTAGAGGGACCCTGGAGCACATTCTCAGCTGCTGCTCGAAAGCCCTTCATGCCCTCAGTGCCAGAGTAGAGGGACCCTGGAGCACATTCTCAGCTGCTGCTCGAAAGCCCTGGGTGAGGGGCGCTACCGTTCGCATCATGCCAAAGTCCTTAAGGTCATCGCTGACACCATCAGCAGTGGAATTCACCACTGCAAGCGCATCCGCCAAGTGAAGAAAACCATCACTTTCATCAGAGCTGGTCAGAGGCCAACAGCAGCTTCCAGGACCTCCTCCGCCAGCCTGCTCTCAACTGCACAGGACTGGAAGCTGAAGGTTGACCTAGGGAAGCAATTCAAGTTCCCAGTAACTGTTGCATCACAACATTGATGCCAGACATGGTGCTGCTCTCAGAAGCCTGAAAGCAGGTCATCCTGTTGGAACTCACTGTCCCTTGGGAAGGGCGCATCGAGGAAGCCAAAGAGAGGAAGAGAGGCAAGTATGCCGAGTTGGTGGAGCGGTGCCGTGCCAATGGTTGGCGAGTGTGGTGTGAGCCCATTGAAGTCGGGAACAGAGGGTTTGCTGGCCAGTCCCTCTGTAGGGCCTATAAAATTCTGGGCATCACAGGAGTGAGGAAGTGAAGGGCCATAAAGATGGTCAGAGAGGCAGCAGAAATTGCCTCAAGTTGGCTATGAAATTAACTGATTCCTAAAACGTAATGCAGTAAGTAAATAGAATAATATAGAATACAATTAAATAAAATAACTCAAAAGTAAAACAGAGTGAGGGTACATAAAGGGAATAGACTTATGTACTGTATATGGGATAGGCTATTATGGATATACAGATATGTGCATTAAAGTGGCATGTGAATAAAGTAAGGTAGTGTGTGCAGTGATGTACAGTATACAACACTACAGCGCAGCAATATAGTAACTCCGAACAGAACAGCAATACAGCACAGTATGCCGTTACCCAGAACAGTGATATGGTATGCAGTACAGTATGCTACATACAGTACAGTAAGGCAGTGGGGCCTATGTGTGTGTTACAGTGAGGACCCCTGGTGAGTTCAGCGTTGACAGTTTTTGTCAATGGCTGACAAGACTCTTCTCAACTTGGCTGCAATTCGGTTGTCAGCCGCCTGGAAGAGGCCACTTCAAGTGTCTCCTACTGTAGTCAGGGCAGGTAGGTCAGGCAGGACAGGGAATCTGCCAGTAGCCCTTGGTTAAATCCAGTGTCGTTCACCTTCGGGTAATCTACACAGAACCGCACCGATCTATCGGGCTTACCCACTAACACAATGGGGCTGGACCATTCACTCATAGATTACTCTATTACCCCTATATCCAGCATGGCCTCTAATTCTGCCTGCATTATTTTGCGTTTGGTTTTGGGCAGGCGATACGGCCGGTAGCGCACCTTCAACCCCAGGGTCAGAACCACCTGGAGTATGAAGGGTATACAGCGAGGCAGGGGAGAGAACAGGTCGGCAAAGCGCCGTTGCAGCACTGCGACGTCTGCGCTCTGGCCAGGAGAGAGATGGTCACTTGCCCTGGTGTCTGCCGGCTTTGGGACCTCCGACCTCAACTCTTCCCTCTCAAATGTCACTGTGGCCAGTGCTACGGGCACACCTTCCTTCCATTCTCTTCGGAGGTTTAGGTGTTAAATTTGGCAGACCCCCCCCTTTTCTGTGCTTTTGACTTCATAATCGACCTCCCCCACACATCGTGTGACCATGAAGGGGCCTTGCCATTTTGCCAGTAATTTTGTTCTGGACTTAGGGAGCAGTACCAACACCTGGTCTCCCAGTGAGAATTGTCTGAACCAAGCCCCTCTGTGATACAGGCGGTGCTTACCTTCCTGGGCCTGAAGCAAATTCTCCCATGCTTCCTGCCCTAACACATGTAGCATTGCTCTCAGGTCCACAGCGCACTGGACCTTATTGTTACTGGTGCTGTGACCTTCCTGCCAGTTTTCCCAATCAGGTCGAGCAGCCCATGAGGTCTCCTGCCAAACTGTAGCTCAAAGGGGGAAAACCCCATGGAGGACTGGAGAATCTCTCGCACTGCCATCAACAGGGGGTCAGCAATGTGTCCCAATTTTGGCTGTCATTGTGGACAAATTTCCGGATCATGTTTTTCAATGTTTTTTTGAAGCGCTCAACGAGGCTGTCCGTCTGCAGGTGGTAAAGGCTGGTCTGAATTGAGCGGATGCCCAGTAACCAGTACAGTTTGCGCAGTGTGCGTGACATAAACAAAGTGCCCCTGTTTCAGGATTTCATTTGGAATCCCATCTTCGGAGAAGACCTGACACAGCGCCTAGACCACATTTTTGGCCATAATCCTGCGCAGCGGCACTGCTCTGGGTATCAGGTCACGTAGTCCACTCGGACTAACACAAATTGATATCCCCAAGCTGTCTAATGGCGAAATGAGATCCATAGCGATTCTCTCGAACACCGTCTCGACTAAGGGGAGGTGCCTCAATGGCGCTTTGGGAATAGCCGGTGGATTCACCAGCTTACACTCGGGACAGGCAGCACAGAGCCACCGCACATCCGCCCAGATGCCTGGTCAATAGAAACAGGCCATTATCTCCTCGAGTGTTTTCTCGTGTCCTAAGCGAAAGGCCATCAGGTTATAATGAGCCGCCTGGAAGACTAAACCCAGACGGCTTTTAGGGACTAACAATTGGGGAACCTCTTCTCCTGATGGAGTGTCACGGTTCACTCTATATAATGGGTGAGTGAGCACAGCATCAGGGTGCACCAACACGTCATCGTTTTTATCTACCTGCTCAAAGGCCCCGCAAAATCCTCCATGGGATGGACCGGAACCCCCAGTCCATCCCATGGAGGATTTTGCGGGGCCGGGGAAGTTCCCACCTGGGGCTACCCCTCCCCCACTCTGGTGAACTCCGCCGGTGCGACCTCCGCATCGCCATGCTCCGTGCAATACTTGCATATACCTACAGATTGTGAGCGCACCCCCCATGCTACTCTCACTAAGACATCAAAAACCAGCCAATTCGTACCCAAAATCAGGGGGTGCGACAGGGGGAAACTAACCGTGGCCTTTACCATATGCTTTTTTCCCTAATTGCGAATTTCGAGCGAGTGAATATTCCTATGCACACAACAAATATCCACCCATGATGCCTTTACCAAAGCCTCCGGTCGAACCAGGTATTGCTGAATCATCATCTGCGAACAGCCACAGTCCAGAAAAGCCTGATGCCTTCTCCCCTTTAACCTTATCAGCACACGGAAGTCTCCTTCTCCTTGGGGGGAGGGATCCGGCGGACAGGGTCACACACATCACCAGCATATCTGTCCAGGCGTCTGCCCAGCTTCCGCCCCACCCTGGAAGAATCGGGTAGGAGGTGGTCATCCCTCCTCTGGCAGGGGAAGGTGCAGGAGGTGGGACCCTCCTGGGGCACTGGAAGGGAGAAAGATGGTGATGGTCACCAGGTCAGCGGTGCTGGTGCTGGTCGTGTTACAAACATTAAAGGCTCGCTTTTATCTGCAGTTTGTCAATTGGTGGTCTTAAATAAAGTGGCAGACAGACGTTGGTTTTACTTGTACAAGGGTCGGATCATAGATGTGGTAAGGAGCACCTCTCTGAGTCGAACAGTTTATTTTCAGTGAGTCACAGAATATACAGTATGGTCCGTTTGACGTGACAGATACAGAAAATATATAGTCAGCTTGATCTCACAGGTGCAGAAAATAATTGGTCGGCTTTTTGGCATTAACCCAAGGGAGGACACAATCTAAAAGGTTTGTGAAAGAATTTACCCTCTGTGCCAAAATAAAAGTGTGTGACTGGAAGCTACAGGAAGTTGTGTTCTTCATTATATGTGTGCATATACGTTTTTGTGATTACATGGATTAAGATATATTGTTATAGTCGGCCCCGCGACGACTCCGACGCCGTATCCAGGCACAGGCTCCTCGGCAGTCCCTGACTGTCAGCGTCCTGCGGCTCCCTCGGTGGGACCTTCTCCATCCGGTGCAGTCTGTGGCGGTTTGGGCGTAGGCCTCGGCGTGGTCCTCGACGAGTGCTATAGTGGTATGGAGGGAGGCTGGCCGGCGGCAACGCACCCAGCTAGAGGCGGGGGCCAGGAGATTGTCAATGAACAGTTCTGTGGCCATGTCCTCGACGATCTGGTGGGGGGATGCTCCTCCGGTCGCAGCCACCACTGGGCCATTCCGAGAGCTGCTGGGCATGCAGTAACGGCAGGCCCACGGCGGGGGAGTGACCTCAGGCGCAGACGGTGGTTTTCTCCCGACCTGTTCCATCACGGCCCTTCGGACGAAAGCGTGGGCTTCTCCTGAGAGGAGGGGAAAGCGCCGCCAGTTCAAAGGTGGTGAGGAACGCCTCGGAAATGCAAAGAGCCTCGTTGCGAATAGCGTTCAATTCACAAACATCAGCACTAATAGCCATACATAGTTAGCATGACACTTTTACCGTCTGCAGAGACCTGGTAGAAACTGTGCGAGACCAAAAAAAAAAAGGAATAAAAGGCAGTGCTTCGTGATCGTCTTCAGAGAGCTGGGGCATATTAGGGCATATTTACAGGGTGTTACACCCACACTTTTCAATTCTTAATACTGTCATGGCATCTGTAGGTTGCAGAACGGGCAGCATTCCTTGGTTTTCAAAACGCAGCCTAAAAGGTCGATCCTGCATGTCAATCAAAAACCTCTTAACAGGCCAAGTTATATGTTAACAGAGAACCCCTTCTTTGATATCACCTTCACAATTTTTGCATTCATCGAACTTGTGAGTTTTTTTGAGTTTCTGCTTGAATTTCTTTGCAGGATGTCAGAATAGCCTCTCAGAGCGGCTGTTTTGATGCGAACTGCCTCTCACCCTCATAGATCTTTTGCTTGAGGATGCTCCAAAGGTTCTCAATAGGGTTGAGGTCAGGGGAGGATGTGGGTCACACCATGAGTTTCTCTCCTTTTATACCCATAGCAGCCAATGACACAGAGGTATTCTTTGCAGCATGAGATGGTGCATTGTCATGCACGGAGATGATTTTGCTACGGAAGGAACGGTTCTTCTTTTTGTACCATGGAAGAAAGTGGTCAGTCAGAACCTCTTTATCTATATCTCTGTACTTCGCCGAGGTCATTTTCACCCCTTCAGGAACCCCAAAGGGGCCTACCAGCTCTCTCCCCATGATTCCAGCCAAAAATATGATTCCGAATCAGAATCAGAATCAGAAATACTTTAATAATCCCTGGGGGAAATAACTTAAATTCCGCCACCTCCTTGCTGACATCGCAGCCTTGTTGGGACATGGTGGCCATCCACGAACCATCCACAACTCCATCCATCTCGGACCATCCAGGGTTGCACGGCACTCATCAGTAAACAAGACTGTTTGAAAATTAGTCTTCATGCATTTCTGGGCCCACTGCAACTGTTTCTGCTTGTGAGCATTGGTTAGGGGTGGCCGAATAGTAGGTTTATTCACAACTGCAAGCCTCTGGAGGATCCTACACCTTGAGGTTCGTGGGACTCCAGAGGCACCAGCAGCTTCAAAAACCTGTTTGCTGCTTTGTAATGGCATTTTAGCAGCTGCTCACTGAATCCGATTAATTTGTCTGGCTTAAACCTTCCTCATTATGCCTTTCTCTGCACAAACCCGTCTGTGCTCTGAATCAGCCACAAATGTCTTCACAGTACAATGATCAGGGTAAGTTTTTGTGAAATATCTAATGTTTTCATACCTTGTCCAAGGCATTGCACTATTCGATGCTTTTCGATGGCAGAGAGATCCTTTTTCTTTCCTATATTGCTTGAAACCTGTGGCCTGCTTAATAATGTGGAACGTCCTTAAGTAGTTTTCCTTTAATTGCGATCAAATGACAAACTAATTATCACAGGTGTCTGAGATGGATTTCAGTGATCCAAAGAGCCCTGAGAGACAATACCATCAATGAGTTTAATTGAAAAACAAAAAATTAAATGTTTGACACTTAAATCCAATTTGCATAATAATTTGGAACGCGGTGTATAGAGGAGATAAGGAAGATGATGGTGGAGGCCAATCAGGTCCAAGCCGAGACAAACCGGCCCTGTTGGAGGAGCTGAAAAGAGCTAATGCCCTGAAGGTGGGGGAACTCCCTTTGAAGAGACCTGTGGCAAGAACCTGAAGCAGGCAACAGTGCTAGGATAAGAGGAGCTTAGTTCATTCCTTAAAGGGGGCCCAATGACGACATTGAAGCCTACCTGCATACGTTTGAGGCCACGGCAGTGAGGGGGGGATGGCATAAGGGAAGGTAGGTGGGAATCATCGCCTCATTCATGTCAGGGAATCCCTTTCGGGATTTGGACGCCATGGTGGCCAATAATTATGTGGTGCTGAAGGGGGACATTGAGTAGAATAGGATGTACGAAGTTTGGCAGGGAACAGCACTTAAATACATGGCTCTTTAGCTGTGACCAACGCCCCTGAGCACAAATGTACGAGCTGATGGGCACAGCTAAAAAGTGACTGGAACCGAGGTAAATTTGGCAGCAGCGATAATAGAGACTATTGTTGTAGATAAATACCTTTGGTGCATAACGTATGAGGCAAAGAACAGTATTAGTCTAAGCTCCTCATCTCCTGCAAGCGCCTTGGAAGAAGCCGTCGAACAGTACCAAGCTACCACTGAGATGCTCCGCGTCGGGTTGCTATGCCAACAGGTGTGGGAGTATTCTTTACCGCCAGGATGAGCTGATTGCACTCTCCAAGCCTACACTGCTGCCTGGAGCAAGACCCCAAATCCCTGACGAGTTGAAAAGAAGACGTCGGGGATGCAGGGCCAGTGTCAAACAGAGACAAAGGAGGTAGAGATAAAATACCTTTCTTCCCTCGATTGTCATGGGGAGCGTGAGGTCCCTGACGAATAAGATGGAAGAGCTCAGAACGCTGACGAGGACACAGTGGGAATATTGGGAATGCAGTAATATGTGTTTCACAGAGATGTGGCTGCAGGAACATATTCTGGACGCTAACACCACCGTCCTGTTGAACTGTTGTTGAAACTAGGGTTGCCGTGTTTACTTGGTGTTACTGGTGTTGCACGGTGTTCAGGTGTACACCGATTACGTTACTTGCCCACTGCCCCTACCGTTGTCTTGCTTTTTTTTTGAGAGAGAAATACAACCCAATACCTTACATTTTTCACATATCAGCGCCCTTGTTAATTTGCGACCATTTCCTTTATGTTCACCAATCATGCCCGTAGAAGAGGGAAGAACCCCACCTCTGACAATATTACAACCGAAATATAAGACAAGAGGCAGAGCGGTGAAGTTCTTGTATCGTGGTGTTGGTTATGAGGAGAGATTTGTTTATAAAGGCGGTACATTGATAATGTAAGGTTTCAATGCGGATTTAGTTAGTTAGTTTTCCCAACCCTGGTCAAAGGGAAGAGTGAGAGTCGGACCTTTTGGCCCACGGTCCATAATTTGTGATGCTCTGGGCGACAGAGCCCCAAACGGGGTCATAGGGGCTGAAGGTGGGTAGCACGTGTTTAGTGCAAGTGGCATGGACGTCAGCAGTGTTGAAAACTGGGACAATAATGGTGTGATTGGCCGGGGTGCGAATGCCATTCCAGCCAACTGGGAGATGGCTCTATGCATTATGGCCACATAACCAGAAAACCCTGTTCAGTAGACGAGTGCCGTTATGGCTGGGAGCTGAGTCAGTGCTATGTGTCATAGTGCCGGGAACATATATTTAATAAACTGTATTTGCGGCAGTTATATTCTCAGGAGGGTAAAGTATGTGAAATAAAGTATGATCATGGACAATGTATATGGGGACAACAACAAGTATAGCAATGGTGAGTAGGAAACAAACAGTGCCGCATAGGCCACAAGCGCCCTAATAAGCGCCCCGATAAGAGCCCCAGGTGCTGGGGGTGGCGGACGGCCTGTACACCTGGTGGCCTGCCAGCATTGCTGGGGTGAGTGGGGTGGGCGGGGGGGTGGAAGTAATATCGAGGTGCCCCACGCTGCTATAAGTATGGGCACTTGGAACTCACACCGGTCTGGTCGGCTGCGGTGGGGCGGGCCACCTTTTTGTGCGGGCCGTGTGTGGGCATGTGGGTCCTGCCGGGTGTGTCGGTCTGTCGCTGTGGGGCCGTGATCTGGGCCCGCAGTCTGTGCCTTGCACCCGGGGCCCGATGTTGTTTGTTTCTATGTTTATTAGTCTCACCTGTGGTGATTCTCCCCCTCTTGGAGTAGTGATCAGTTGTTTATAGACCCAAACATGATAAATACTTTGCCAAAGAGGGGGTTTGATGGTGGTTCTCTATAACCAAAAACTGTGCTCTTGTCATTCTACAGGTCATCCACAGGACAGAGTTATTCCAGCAGTTTTTGATGATTTAAGAATTAATAAAAAGTTGCATTGCAAGTTGAGAGCTTGAACTCCACTTGCAGACTAACTCTGTCCTTGATGCAATGGCATACAAATACTCTGTGTTGTATGCCCAGCATGCTGACAGCACAGGTTAAAAAAAAAGAAAAAAAAGAAGCTCAGAGCACAGTTTGCCACACCCTTGTCATTAACAAGTCATAGTTTTAAAAATATTTGCTTGATTTGCACAAGCGACACCTTGTTTGGAAGCTCAGATTTTCCACTTTAAAATTATGCGGGGGAAAAAAGCCGCCAAATGACCCTAAAGTCTGCGGTGGGTCACATATTCAAAGCTGAGCTTTGTGCTGCACTGGGTGATAACCTCGCATTTATTAAAACTGGATTGCTAGCTCTGAAAATGGAATTATCCACCAGCATATCCACTATGCGATCAGAGTTTACAGAAGTTAAGGGTATCATAAAAGACATGGAACAGGCTCTGTCTACCTACATGGACGACATCACTACTCTTCAAAACAAAGTGGACCACTTTGTTCAGGATGGAAGATATTTATGAAGATTTGAGCTCGCCCTTACAACATCCGGATAATAGGTGTCCGGGAGGACTACCCTGCCTCCTCTTCGGCTTCCTGTGTGGCTACACTTCTGCCAGAGGCTTTCTAACTTGAGAACGAGCCGCTTGTTAACAGAGCCCACCACACTCCTGATGCCCAAACCCAAAGCCGATGACTGCTCCCGCACTACATGTATAGTAGCAAAGCTGCACTCTCTGGAGGCTAAGACATTCATTAGGTCGATAACCAAATAGAGACTGCTGCCCTTTTTGCGATGCTAGTTGCAGCACCATATTTTCAACTCTTATCCACATCTGCCGCTCAAGGTGCTCTACAGGTTACTATAATATAATAGTATTATGTCTATTGTGATTTCAATAGCTGCTGTATTGATTCACAATATTGGTTCCAAGTGCCTCATACTTAGTATTTAATGTTCACTACTCTGCAGGGATTTGCCTGTTAGTTTTAGCTCCTGTTGGAGTCTGCACTGCTGTTCCTATCATTTGGGGATGGGGACACTTGATGTGCGGGTGCGGGGAGGGTTTGGGTCGGTTGTTGTTGGTGTTGGTCATGTCTCAGATTTTTATTTATTTTATTTTTTCTTTATTTATTTTCACATCATTTCCACCTTCTCTTTCCCTTCTCTACTTTCCCCTCTTGGGGGGACTCGGTTGCTTGCTTTTCCCTTCATTCATTTCCTATTAAAATGACAGCTTGGCAAATGCTAATACACAAGACTTGAATACTGGATCTTGTATGAGGCTCATGAGCTGGAACGTTAAAGGTATGAACAATCCGGTTAAGCGGGGAAAAATATTTTCTCATTTAAAACATTTAAATACTGACATAGTATTCTTACAACAAACCCATCCACGTCAAATCAGACTCAAATGTCGATGGGTGGGTGAGGTTTTTGTATCCAACGTTCAATGCCAAAGCCAGAGGTGTAGCAATTTTGATTAATAAAAAAAAGTCCAATTTACAGCCTCTAAAATTATGGTCTATAAAAATTGTAGATACTTGATTATTGCAGGCAGTCTATGTCGCAACCCTGTATTGTTGATGAAAATATACTCTCCACCCAAGTTTCAGTTGTTTTGTAACCTCCCTTTCCTCAACACACACCTAAACTGTGTCACCGATCACGCTTTAGACCGCTTAAACCCCCTCACTCTGACTCAGTCCTACATGTCCAAATCAATCTCAGAATTTATAACCAATAACGGTTTTGTTGATCCCTGGAGATTCTATAACCCACAGGCTAGGGAATTCTCCTTTTTTTCCACACGTACACAAGTCATATTCAGGCATCGACAATTTTTTTGTGGACAGCTCTCTTGTCCCTGAAGTGACCTCTTCTGAATATCACCTCATTGTCATTTCAGATGATGCTCCCCATCGTAAAAATATGACATTTTTGGATTGGCCTCGCTTTTCATGAACCTGGAGGTTCAATGCCCTGTTGCTGTCTAACAATGCATTACACGCTTTTATCCCATCCTCAATTGATGATTTTATAGCTATCAATTAAAAAAACACTCTTTCCTCTTCATTACTTTGGGAATCCCTTAAAGCATATCTGCGTGGTCAAACCATTTCCTCCTCACCATATTCCAATATAAGCCCAATTCACTCCACAGACACGCTTATTTTACACACAACAACCATTAATGCAACTTTTAAAACTTTCTATTCCTCTCTTTATCAATCTGAATCATCATTGGACACAGCAGAAATCACTTCCTTTTTCCAAAAGCTTGAAGCCCCTATTGTTGACATTGTCATGGGCTGGATATACCTCTTAATTTGGAAGAAATTATACTCAATATTAAAGCCATGCAAAACAATAAAACACCTGGCCCAGACGGGTTCCCTGTTGAGTCGTTGAAGAAATTTATAAACAAACTAGCCCCTCTCCTTTTCTCTGTGTACAATGAGTCCCTAGAGTGTGGTTCACTTCGCCCCGACTTCAACTCAAGCATCCATAATGCTTCTCCTGAAGAAGGACAAGGACCCCACATCTTGTGCATCTTACAGGCCCCTGTCTTTGCTTAATGTAGAAGCTGTTTTTAATGTCTTCATGCTTTTAATTGTGACTTTTTCGTATCTACTGATTTGGTTTCAATTCAGACGTCACTTTAAATTTAAGTCACCCTCCACCCTGATGCCTTTAGTAAAGAATTATTTGCCCCCCCCCAGCATCGGGCTCAGCATTGGAGTGAGTCAGGGGGCTTCGGGGGTGCCCGAGAGTAGTTTGCGCTGGAGACAGAGGCGTGGCCGCCCAGACTGGAGGCACAGGCTGTAGTCTTGCCCCCCTCCCCTCGCACGCCGGCCCTCCCATAGGCGGTTGTCCAGGCGGATCGCAGTATCTACCAGTTAGTCCAGGTCCTTCGGCTCGTCCTGCCGCGCCAACTCATCCCGCAACTGGCTGCTGACGACCGCCGAGATGGTCCGCAGGTAGTCCGCGATGTCCCAAGGGGCCTGGTTATGTTGACCAAGCAACTGTCCTTGGTTCTGGAGTGCATGGCGGAGCCCCTCTGTGGCAGCTGGGTCCATGTATTTTGGCCAGACCGTACTGTTACGACCGGAGCTAGGAGGGACCCAAACGCACGACACAGAGAGACGGGAGGCATACAAAGGATGTTTATTAGACCACACGGTTGAGATGGCCAGAGGGACCCCGTAAGGTAGGGATGGAGCAGGGCAGGGCAGAGATGATGACGACTAGGAGGGAGGGTTCAAGGATCCCGGTGGAGAGACGGGGAACCAGGCTGGATGGAGAGGGACAGACAGACTTGGTCGACGAGAGGAGACGAGCAGGTTAAGGGAAGACGAAACAAGGAGACACAAACTAGGAAGTTGGAACAAGCGCTGGACTAGGAGCTAGGAGCTAGGAGCTAGGAGCTAGGAACTGGCCAGTAGCAGTACAACTTGGGTAAGCTAGTTGACGGTCTGGCAATGAGTGACTGGGAAGCTGGGGAATAAATACTGTGTGGGTGATGAGGGTAATTGATCCCAGGTGTGTGAAATTGGCCTATGGGAGGAGCCGCGGATGGTCAAGAGCGGCCTATAGAGGTGCTGGGAGGCTGTGGGCCTAACAATCAGTGGATGGAAAGTCGGGGAATAAATACTGCAGGCCTGATGAATGATGAACCTCAGGTGTGTAGGATGCTGCAGGAGGAAGGAGTGGCAGAGGGGTCCAGGAAGGGGTTAGCGCCTGGTGACCTGTCCATGATGAATGACAAAGAGACAAACAGCTCCTAGTGGAGCTAGGAGGCTGTGGGCATGACACCTGGTGTATGTTGGCATTCGACCAGCCTGATATATGATGTTATAGTGTCACGTCTTGATCAAGTGTGTTTTCCTCTCTGCTCGGACAGTTGAGAACGTGCTTGTATTTCGGTCTGCAAGCGGCCGATGTGCGTCCCCTTCCAGAATGAAAGATGTGAACTTACGATTAGATTCAACTTTACTTTATTGTACTGAGAAGAATAGAATTCAGTTTAGCATCCAACCAGAAGTGCAAAAAAGCAGTAAGGTGTAGAGTATGTACATATGTATAGTGGAATATATAGATAAATAAGATATTTGCTGTATGAACAGTATTGACAGTGGAACAGTGGTGGCAAATACGTTAGATATATACAGCAGAAGACTATGAACATGAGCAGCAAGTGCAGGGAGTGCAGATATGGTATAAGTACATATATATATATATATATATATATATATATATATATATATATATATATATATATATATATATATAGTGCAGGTGTAAGTACAAGTAATGCTAGTCGTAAGATGTTATATACTGTATATAACGTAAGGTATGGTGTATGATGTGAATCGTTCATTGCAAGCTTAGCATTAACATCTGGGCGTATATGCAATAAGCTGCAGTAACAACAATGGATATGAACTCTGGGCAGAGCGAAAGGTCTATACTACACACTTAACCATGAGAGAGCAGTGACTCAGTGTAGTGTCCTTGCACCAAGCTTTGTTTACATGAATGCACAGTCCCCTACCTCTGGTCTTAACGTCATCAGCTGTACTATCGGACCACACACACACATACTTTGGATAGTGTTAATAGTGGGTTTTTTTTACACATGAAAGTGTATTTTTAACACTTTTGTTATTCAACACTTGTGTTATTTCCTTTCACTAGGAGTGTTTGTTTCAAACATTCAAATTGTTGTTTTATGATGTCTGAAAGTGTATTTTTGTAAGTGTTTACCGCCCTATTAATGTATGCACTGCACTCGCACCATGAATGTTTTTACCAAATCTGAAAATGCTTCTAGACTCACCTGTAAGGCAACAGGAAAACAGTACACTAGACTAAAAATGTTGTTGCTATCTGTGTTTACATAAGTTTAAATGTATTGAACCAGAAGACTTACCAGTGAACAAGTAAATAAATCATTAATTCAAACATTCAATATAAAAATCACTAAAAAACATGTATAAACATTTTTAATTTATTGTTTAATTTTACATATTATACTCTTCCTCATAAAGTTTGTAGCTCTTATGCTCCGATATTTCCTTATCAATGTTGTATAACATTTAAAATGTTTTAAATCGTTTTTAACATTATCCACCATTTTTTCTGTCTTGTGAAGGACTTTGAAACTTTGTTTTGAAAGGTGCTTTATAAATATAGTTAGTAATTATTATTATTATTATTATTATTATTATTATTATAATTTTATCTTTTTTGTTATTTAGAACAAAGTCTTCCAAACACCATGAAGATCAGGAACAAATTAACACATTGTGCACATTGCACATTTACAAAGAAAATTGATGGAAAATTGATACATAGGCTCTCATCTCCACCATAAGCACTTAGTAAGTTAAAGGGCTTGTCAATTACAAGACTGTCTGCTTTTATAACGTCTTTCTCATAATTTTCAAATACTTGGTAGCCATGAAAATGCTCACTGAAATGTCAAGCAAAAGCTTGTTCACTGGGAAGTGAATAACACTATCGACTAAAAGTATATTTTCTATTATGCAAAACACTAATATTTCCTGTTCGATCTCATTGCAAATGGTCAGTTTTGCTCTGTCCAGCTGACTTTAACCCCTTCAGTAGAAAGGATGTTTTTCGGAAAAGCAGCATGTAGGGCTCAAGCAAACATTCTCTCATTCTCTCTCACGTCTCCCAAAGATATCCTATGGACATTTGATGTTTTGTTTTGAAAGTGATTTAGTGATGTTCTGGAAGTTTTCAAGCATGTTTTTGAAAACCCTGTGTTTTGCCTCAAATCTCATGGTCCACATTATATATATGGGGTCCAATTTTACTTATACAAGCCGGGTAATGTATCATAAAGTAATGTTTTGGATCAGATTTCTATCTGGATACAACTGTTTGAACAAGTTGTGACGTACCATTAGTAAATGATTTAAATGTAGTCATGCGTACTGTTAGAGATGGAGAAAATATGATGTTGCATGAAAGCAGCAGCAAAATCCAATCTTGGATTCAAACAAAAAAAACAAAACAAAGAAGTGTTGCTTATCAGATGAAGAGTCTTGAATGAAATTAAGTCAGATATTATTGCCATTACTGTCCAAGTTAATCCTTGTAGGATACTTTTTGATCAAGTACCCATAGTCAAAAGCGTAAGTTCTACACAACAGATCAACTTTTGACGAAACATTCTCTGAGAGATGCTATTTCTACTATTTCATATGGAGCACCCCCTTTAAGAATGTCATTAAACAACTGTCAGCTGAGTTGAATTCAGCTTTAAATCAAACATGGATAACTTATGCGGATGTGATTGCAATTGCATTGGGTCTCATTGCAGTGCATTTAAAAAAAGCTAAATTCCATGCAAGATTATCTTGGGTTTTTTTTTTTCAATTCAACGCAAACTACAGAAATGTTGTCCACTAAAACACTCTGTAAAATCCACAATTGCATGTATCCCTAAGTTGTACCCAGTTATCTGACATATAGTGCAATGGACTTTTTCAGTAGAGAAAGGCAAATCAAGGCCATGACACTCCATTGTTTTGATTTCATTAATCAGAGGCTGTAGAACAGGATCAAAGCCATATTTTTTCACATCTTCAGTATGAAACAGTGCAATCAAATGAATGTTCATTCAGAGTTCAACCTGGGTGGCCGATTTCTGAGGACAAAAAGAGAGCACCTATTATGTGAACAGACTCATCTGTTGTTGTACCATCGATGTTGTTGACTGTTGTCTGCACGAAAGTGTGGAGCTGGAGCAGGGACTCATCATAAAACAGGTCAATCAAAAGCACCCAACGACCTGGTTGCTTGGCAGGGGATGAGCTGTTTGTCCACAGCAATGGAGAAAGTATCAATTCTGTTCTGGGTTTGGCCAACAGCAAGGATGTATGGTTGTTTACCCTTCTTTCCTGCATCGATGCTGAAGCATGACTGAAAAACAGAACAATAACATGACCACCTTAAAGTTCAAATTCTTAAACGTACAGTGGTATTTGCTGCTAATCGGTGTAATTCACCGATCAGCCACAACATTAAAACCACCACTAATATCCAGGCATGTTGTCCTGTGGTATCTGGCACCAATATGTTAGCAGCAGATCCTTTAAGTTTGATAAGTTGCAAGGTGGGGCCCCCATGGATCAGGGTTATTGTTCCAGCACATCCCACAGATGCTCGATCAGATCAGACCCTAACCTCAGCCATCCACATGATGTAGAAGAAAGTGTGATTCATCAGCCCAAGCCACCTCCTTCCATTGCTTCATGGTCTAGTTATGATGCTCATGTGGGAGACCAGGTTCAGCATGGTCACTCTGACCGGTCTGTGGCTACGCAGCTCCCAACGCAGCGAGCTGAGATGCACTGCGTGTTCTGACACATTCTAACATAGCCAGCATTAACTATTTCAGCATTTGTCCTACAATAGCTCTTCTGTGGGATCAGACCAGAAGGGCTAGACTTCACTCCCCAGGTGCATCAATGAGCCTATGGACGCCCATGACCCTGTTGCCAGTTTTCCGGTTGTCCTTCCTTGGACAACTTTTGGTAAGTACTAACCACCGCATACCAGGAACACCCCATAAGACCTGTCTTTTTGCAGATGCACTGACCCAGTCATCTAGAGGTCACAATTTGGCCCTTGTCAAAGTTGCTCAGCTCCTTACACTTACCCATTTTTCCTGCTTCTAACACATCAACTTCAAGAACTGACTGTCTCACCCCTTGACAGGTGCCGTTGGTATGAGATGATCAACGTTATTCACTTCACCTGTAAGTGGATTTAATGCTGTGGCTGATCGGTGTAGATCCTCCAGATTGACCAGTCAGTTGCCCCTGTGTAGTGAGAATGTGAGCTTACCCGGGAGTATAGCAAGTTTTCAACTGCTCACTGCATACTTGAGTCTGTAGGACACCAGAAAAGTTGAGTTGCTCAACAGGCCATGGCAAACTGTGTGTGTGTGTGTGTGTGTGTGTGTGTGTGTGTGTGTGTGTGTGTGTGTGTGTGTGTGTGTGTGTGTGTGTGTGTGTGTGTGTGTGTGTGTGTTTTGTGTGTGTGTGTTTTGTGTGTGTGTGTGTGTGTGTGTGTGTGTGTCCGAGATGTCGTCTCTGTTGAGGAATCCTTGGAAAGTTAGCAACTTTAAGATTGGTCCTTTCTTTTTTTGCAAACTTACATCTCTGGGGGAAGAAAACACCTTTGCAAGTTGTTTATAATTGAGTTAATATAATTGAAAAATTGGCTCATGGGATTTTAACAGATGAGACATACATTCCCTGTGAAAGTGCAACATTTTGACGACTGCACCATCTGTCAGTGGCAAGAGATGGAGAAGGAGCAGCAGAGAAGGCATGTTACTGTCCCAGTCTATTAAGAGGCAAAAGGAGTGAAAACCAGTCATTAGTATCTACTTGGAATGCACTCATTTAAGTGAAGTTAAAAATAACACTAGCTGTTTAGAATATAAACTATTGACTATATGACCAGGCGTCATGGGCTCTGCGTGCACAACAGCACTGCTGCTGAAAAAAATCAGACGAAAAACATTGCATTGATTACAAGAGATGTAATGATGAAACATACCTTCATTTTAAATGCTGTCATGTACTGTCAGGCATAAGTCAGGGTTGGCCTCTATCACTTTGTGAGAATCTCTGCCTACAGGTAGGGTTTAGGGAGTAGACGGGGTCTCTCTAGCCGTGGTGTGCCAACATGGTGAGAGTTTAAATTATACAGAGGAACAAAAAGACTCGCTGGCCAGAAGACTTATAATAAATAATAATGATGATGATGATGTTTTCGGGCGCAGGAGGGATGACCTTCCGCTCTCTGTCCTGGTTGGCTGACGAGCATGTGTGTATATGTGTGTCTATACCATGCACTGGACACGGTGTAAGTGGACATTCTGACCCATAATCTGCATATTTATAGTACCTAGCATGATAATGTTACAAAGCGTCTTACACTAAAACTCATCTTGTTCTGTTTCAAACGTTTTCGAACATTAGCTTGTTGGTGAAGCACGACCACCTGTATACTTGGGATCAAATTTGGTCGGTTTTTTATTAATTTCTGCTGCATATGTGGATTGATTTGAATGTTTTTACCTCTTTTTAGGGGGTCCAAGTCTTAATTACGGGACCCCCTAGTAATTCGAACCATGGATATAAGGGTATAATAGACTGGATATGAGGATACATTGTTGTCTGTCAAAGCTTTACATGAATAGGGAAGTGTTAGGAAGAAAAGCTAAAGCCATCGGCCACCTTTTTTTGGGGACGGGTGCAAATTGGCACTTCTATTTGTACAGTATAATACATTTCATACTAAACCTTTGGCAATTAAAACTGCATAACCATATGTTGTCTTCACTCTAGGTACAGTTAGTAGACCGGTCCCAGATGAACTATGAGGTCAGAATATTGTTCATATTGGAAGAGCAAATAAGCCATTGAAAGATTTGTTAACAAGCTACAGTATCTTAAAATCATTGATTTTAGGATGCACACAAAATGTATAGTATATCGTCGATAATGTTAGCCATCAGTCCATCTTTCCTCTTAACAACTCCAGTCTACACAGTGACCTCTGTGTTAAATAGGCCTATAGACCAGTTTTCCCCCTAACGTTTTTTTTCTGCCATAGCACACCATTTACAATTAAATAATCCCATGTCACACCACTATCTCGTTAACCGAAAAAACCCCCACATTTATTAATAAAGGGCTACTAATAGTTCCCACTTACAGTGTTAAAAGTTACCAGAGAGCACCCTTACAATTTTGACCTTGCAACACAAGAGCTAATTTACATTATTTATTTATTTTAAGTGGAGTTTGTGAAAAGATTCCTGCCATTCTCTCAGAATTCTGGTGAGCAAGCTCTTACATCACTTGATGATAAGGGTCACATTGTGGTTGAAAAATACAGAATAAGGCAATGATTGTAATGGGTGTAGCTGGGGAAGGAGGGATAATTTTTATGATGGAAATCACTTGGTCCTCCTATGAGAATGTATGCCTCTCCTGTGTTGATTGATGGAGCGGATGAGTGTGTATTTTCAGCCAGTAAAAAGGACGAGTAACATGTTGGCAGTTCAGCTTTATGAGGTGCATGATTGAAGGGACTAGCTACGCTTTCTTATCATAAGGAATACGTCCACACCAGCCTTGTACTATTTTGTAAATGGGCTCTTATTTGAATGTATGCTGCTGTCTGAAGGCACCCTTTATTCCATGGATCTCCAGTTCTACAGTTATGTATGTGCCTGGAGCGCTGTTGGCATTTCACGGCTGATCGGTGTAGATCCTCCAGATTGACCAGTCAGTTGCCCCTGTGTAGTGAGAATGTGAGCTTACCCGGGAGTATAGCAAGTTTTCAACTGCTCACTGCATACTTGAGTCTGTAGGACACCAGAAAAGTTGAGTTGCTCAACAGGCCATGGCAAACTGTGTGTGTGTGTGTGTGTGTGTGTGTGTGTGTGTGTGTGTGTGTGTGTGTGTGTGTGTGTGTGTGTGTGTGTGTGTGTGTGTGTGTGTGTGTGTGACAATAAAAGATGAGCTAAAGCTTGTCCAGTTGAATCTTAATCAAAGGGGGTTGTGCCAATCCTTGTCAGTAAAAATATGTTTTTACAATACTGTTGGTGTCTACGAGGGTCAATGTTTGATTAGGCCTTGTGTAAACATGACTTGATGCAAGACTTGAATGATTCGTTCATAGCGAACAAATCTTTTAGAGTCGGGAGTCAATCTCAGAGCCAATCAAATCTTGTGATCCCATTTATCATTCACCTGAAGTCCTCCATCGCTCACTGTATAACCCAAGGACAGAATCTGAAAAACCTGACATCCATTTCATCTACTTGTTTCATGTTGCAACAATAAACTCACTACCAATTACAATTAGCCTATAGTGAAAATTTACATTGGGTTTTTCGGCATAACACTGGGAAATTGAGCTTTTAAAATTTTCCAACAGTTAGTGCCGGGACCTCCCCATAGATTTTCTTTGCACAGATCCCATGCCATGCTGGCCCTCCCTACATTCGATGTCCTGATGATTAATCCTTCTCCCATTCTAGAAAAGGTATTGTAAATGTCTTTTGCAGTGAGAAATATTGTACTTTCTTTTAGATTTGATTGATGTTTATTTTGCCCATTCTGTGATAAAATGAAAACATCTCATTGGCATCTCTTAAAACATCAAAAGGTTGACAAGGACCTCATCTCTGTCTCATTAGAACAAGGCTCTGCATGTTTCCCGTGGTGTGTCTTGGTCACAGGGAGACTGGCAGGATGCCACAGGACAGACAATCGCTGTGAAGAGCAGGAAAAAACAAGTGTGTTATGTAGGTGGAAGGATAAAACCACTATGAGATCACAGCTAAAGTTCGATTCGATTTTTAGCCAGACTGAAGCTATAAACAGGAAATGTGACAATAGCAACCATAAGCCGCTCCAAATGGTTATAGTAAGGTTTGCTACCTGTCTGAAGGTGCCCTTGGTGAAGCAGAGCTTGGTGATTGCCCAGATTGGTATGGGGAGAATGGAGAGGAGAGTCATGGTCCAACCCAGATAATAGGCCCAGTGTGGGTACATGTAACCTTGGCTTGACGTCAGGGGCTGGTAGTCCACAAAAAAGCAGATAAGGCAAACCTAGAAGAAACAGAAAATGGGGCTTGATGTGTTTCAATTGCCCCCCTTCCCCCAGGGATCAATAAAGCTTGTGTCACCTCAACACTAGTCATGTCTTGAACCTAGAACCTCTGGGGTAACTGTTTCTCATCACATTGGGACACTGGAGTAGCAGGCATTTGGTCCCAATAGAGCTAGGCAACCGTGACTTGGTAGAGCAGAGTGACTGGGGGTTTGCGGATCAGTGAACCAAAGGACTGGACAGAGCGGCTGGCCTGTGGAAACCTGAGGAAATGGGCTGCTGGGACACTGTAAGGCTGGCTGGCAGGGAAACACTGGGAACGAGCCAGCAGGGCTCACTATCCTAGTGAACATTCCACTTACTGTATTACGTTTTAGGAGTCAGTTAGTCGGTCTATTAGAAAGGAATTTTCTACGTTTTATTTTATTTTTTATTTTTTCCTTGGACATATTGTGTGCTATCACCGGGTGCGTTGCATTACATTTCACTGCATATATGTATGGAAGTATGTATATGTATGTGACCAATAAAAAATCTTGAATCTTGAATCTTGAAATCTTGAACTGGATATGAGGGGACCTCAACAAAATAGCCAGCAGGGGGACGGCTGGTTGACAGAATGGCAAAGAGACCTTGAAGACCAATGGAACACTTGCCCAAGGACTTGGGCAATGCCAAAGAGACACTAGACCATAAGAGTTCAATTTTCATTACTTGAGCATTTGATGTTTGAGCATTATGCAAATACAATGATTTTGAGAGTCCCAGTGTTGAGAAGATGGTCATCGAAGAGCTTTGATTCAGGGATGAGTTAAACTTTGTAAAAAAAATGCTAAATGCTAAAACTAGTCAGTCACTACCAGTGTTGGGGTTAATGCACTACAAAGCAACACGTTAGAGTACTCAGATTACTTTTTTGTAGTAACGAGTAACGTAACTTGCTTTGTAATTCAAGTAATCAGTAATTTAGTTATGTTTTCAAACAAGCAATCAGTTATTGTTGAAATGTATTTCCCTGTTCCTTTTGTTGATACAAAGAAGAGAATCCAGATTCAATTGTACCAGGGTTTCCGCTTTGAAAGAAATGGTGCTGGTCCACGTGTCCTGGAAGATGTCAATGTCCCGGCCGAATAAATTCCGGTCAAATATCATCTGTATTTATTGACCTTAAAAATAATTGATAGGCAGGCTATATAAAGAATCGCATCTTTAATGTATGCAGATTTATATTTGTTTTTAATCTGTTCTTGCCATCACTTCAAAATCACGAGAACCTAAGTGCATTTGTGACCCAACACAGCAAAAGCCGCCATCTAGTGCATTTCTAAAATCGCCCCGGATTTTATGTATGCATATTTTAGCTATGGCTGCAGGCAACAGTACACATCGATACCAGTATCCATTCTCTGACTCCCTGAAAATAAACTGTTCGACTCAGAGAGCTGCTCCTTAGCACCTCTCTGATTCGACCATTGTACAAGTAAGACCAACGTCTGTCTGTCACTTTATATAAGACCACCGATTGACAAACTACAGATTAAACGACCCTTTAATTTCTGTAAGAATGGAACGTAGCCTCAGTTCATGCTGTCGCTCCTCTTTAAATCAGCATTACTACTAAAACTAAAGAATTTGTGTCCTTTGAACGCAGCATTGGCTGACGTAATGATGCGGTGGGTTTTCTGAGTCCTGGTGACACGCAGAATTACTACTACATGCTGATACACTTGATGCATGTTATTACTTTGTCCTAAAAGTTAGAACGTGGCTGTCTACTACATGCAGTCCACAGAATCCTGCCTCACGGTGTCTCTGTGGAAGGAAATCACTCCATGCGGAAGTTCCCAACAAAACTGATCCATTCTAACAGATGAAACGCTGCATGTCCCTCGGAGACATTTCATCAAATATTATAACTTTTTGGACTAAAATATAACACGATTCAGACCCTGCTCTGGAGCTCTGGAACAAGAGATATGTTTTTGACTGTTTTCGACTCCTACAGTTTGTGTGTTACATATGGCTCAAATGCCACAGGAGGTACACGGCACCGGGTTAATGCAAACAAAATGCTTTTATATTTACAAAAAGGGCAAAAAAGATCAAATATAAAATGAAATTCCCCATTGATGTCTGGCAGGTAAGGCGGACATCAACATACACACACACACACACACACACACACACACACACAGGCAGTTTGCAACTACAGAGCGCATTGAGTCTACACTACGCAGCGAATGTGCGTTCTTAGCCTCAACCTGCAAATATATAGCAAACTGGATGATGATGTCACAAAGCATCTTACTCTACAAACTCGTCTCAATCCACCGCCCAAGTTTTAGAGAAGAAGTTTTGGAACCTTGGCGTGTGGGCGATGCATGAACATTTGCCTACTTCCGGTCAAATTTCACTTTTTAGTCGATTGCGATCAAGTGGTAGATTGCAAATGTAGTGCCAGCAGATCGCGCACAATTCAAAACATTTTTTTTTTTTTTTTAACCAATGTGACCAACATGTTTGATGAGCTTAATTTAGAGCTGCAAGGAAAAGACAAAACCATGTTCAACATGATCAGTTCAGTTAATGCTTTCAAACGAAAAATGCAACATTTGTTCTCAAAGCTGCAGCGCCATGATTTGGGGAACTTTCAAAACATCGCATCAGAGCTGGAGATCAAAGGGAAGGCGTGTGCGCAACTTGAAAGTGCGCGCTCCACAGAGCAGATTGAAGAGTCTGTCAGACTTTGACAAACGCTTTCAAGACACTGCTTTACTCAAGCCAATCGCTACATTTATGTGCTACCCATTTAGGAAAGATATTGTGGTTGATTCACTTGCATCAAAAATTGCAACACTGTTTAACTCAAACTCATCTGCAGTGGAGGATGAGATGTTGACACAACAGGCTGACATTCAGCTGAAGTCCAGGGCTCATGGACAGTTTTGGAACATACTCACAGAGGAAAAGTACCCAAACATGAGGAAATATGCTACCTCCTTGACTGCATTCTTCAGCTGCACTCATTTATGCAAGTCAGCCTTTTCACACATGAAGATTATTAAGTCCAAATACCATTCAACCTTGACTGATGATCATTTGGAAGCCTACTTGAGGCTGGCTACTGTTAAAAAGTTGTTGAAATAATATGGCGCCTCTGGTTGGAAACAGTTCCATATGTCCTTTTGTGACCAGTCGCGCACATGTTGTTCCTACACGTAGCTGCTTGCGAAAATGTTGCGCACATGTTGTTCCTGCACGTACGACTCTGGTTGGAATCAGTTCTTTGTGATCCATATGTCCTTTTGTGACCAGTTGTGCATTAGTGGTTCTGCACGTAGATTAGACTTTAGGGTCCAGGGAAAAAGGAACGGGGGTCAGACTTCGCAAACTGACCCTGCTGTACTTTTTGATTCTGCCGGACAATAAATATGACTAACTCCTAAATTTGTGATACGTCACCTGATTGACGCTCCTACTTATAAACGAGCACACGGAGAACCTCGAAGGTAATTGTTATACTTGAATTGATCAACAGAAATAAGTAATTGATTAAAACAGGTCTTAATTGTTATCATACTTGAATTGATCAACAGGAATACGTAATTGATTAAAACAGGGTTAAGAAAGGTTTTCTCCAACAACTGAACAACTTGGTGATCCCGAGGATTTCTCCAACACTGCCAGCAGCTACTGTCTGCACTATGCAACCCTGGCCGACTCCATTCAGTGCAAGTCATCAGAGTAAGTTAGTGACCATTAATGAATTGAATTGTATTCCACGTGAGGGTTATGCAGTGATGCAAGGTACCCCAAAATATATTGTATATGTAAAGAATACTCAGTATATATATAAACAAATATATTGTGCATTTTTTAATGCAGGTAGACCATTTTGACCTGGTCATTTTAAAAGTACAGTGCTACCTTGATTTACGAGTGCACTAACATGTGTTTTCCGAATCACGAGCCGTCGTTCCGTAAATTTTTTGTATTAATTTGCAAACAAAAATGTGAGTTACGAGGAGCGAGCTTCAGGTGCAGCCGATAGTTGGGTTGGCAAGGGAATCCG
The DNA here is from genome assembly GCF_960531495.2 of Zeus faber. Taxonomy (NCBI): domain Eukaryota; kingdom Metazoa; phylum Chordata; class Actinopteri; order Zeiformes; family Zeidae; genus Zeus; species Zeus faber. The sequence goes on from NC_137205.1 coordinate 7,689,397, forward strand.
GTCAGCATCCCGCGTCTCACTCGTTCACTTGACGTGGTTACCTGACTGTGGAAACATCTCTTTTGTGTTTTTTGCTCGCGTTTTGTGCTTTTTGTGCAGTTATTTTGCCCCAAAAAAATGTTTAACCATGGGTTCTCAGAAAGTAAGAGCTGAGAAGAAGAAGCGGATGATGTTGATTGAATTAAAACATAAAATCATAGAAAAACATGTGAGGTGTGCGTGTGATGGAATTGGGAGTTTTTTCACTTTCGTTAAGCGAAAGTGAAGTGAAAAAACAAATTGTAGCAATTAAGTTCAGCAATAAAGTGTAGCAACAAACGAAAGCGTCCGAAAAAGCACGAAATTAAACAAACTCTACCCTCCACCTCCGCCAGCATCTTCTGTTAGTCCAAGTCGTCTGATCTCCAAGCTAAATACACTTTATAAAAACAGTTTATTTCTTTAGATTCTCTTTTATTATATTTTATTAGGTTTTTATACAATATTTGTTATTTATAAATACATTTTTATTATTTAAAAACACGTAATAAAACATTTTGGGTGTTTTTTTGGGGGCTGGAACGGATTAATGGTATTTCAATTAATTTCAATGGGGAAAACTGATTTGCTATACAAGCAGATTGAATTACGAGCTCTGTCACGGAACTAAATAAACTCATAAGTCAAAGTACCACTGTAGGTCGAAAGCTGAAAAAGTGTGGGCACACCTGTGTCAGCCTATATGCATTGAGCCCAGTAGCCTCTTGGTTTTATGTTTACTTGTATCAAACATAATTGTTAATAAAGAGCTGCAAAGGGGATATTCGTTATTGGGTCTGTCATTCCTGTAATCAGCCTGCAGAGTTACAGGTTATGGGCCGTAGACTAGGATATGCAAAGAGCCTGAGGTAGAGTAAATACATTCAAAGGTAGACATACAGTCGGCCATCGGTCCTCTGGACAATATAACCTAACCAACATAAGCAAGGAATCGCAAGGGGGTTTTTATTTTTTGGTAAGGCAAAAGTACTCTAACAAGTCACTTCTCTCAGTAGCTAATACTATAATGTAATAAGTTACTGTGAAATGGCAGTGATTTTGTAATATAAAAAGTTACTTTTTAAATTAACGTTACCAGACACTGGTCAACACCTCCAAGTAGAGGATGTTTCTATTCTATATCTGTTCCATTGCTCTGTATATGGCACTCGTCCTTTATTCTCCATTCAGCCCTGTTCTCTCAAGAGTCCAGTAGGTGCTGAATGCTCAACTCACCAGGTAGACCAGAGGGGTTAGGTAGCGCCAGCAGAATTTGAAGAGAAGGCACGGCCTCCGCCCTGCCATGTCCTGAATGGTGTCATACATCTTGTCAGCCCCTGGACGATCAATACAGTAAGTAAGAGGCTGTATTCATAACACTGTTGAAAGTATTATTAAGAAATATAGAGCTAATGCAATCTATGTTGCAATGGTAGATATTTAATTACACACACACACACACACACACACACACACACACACACACACACACACACACACACACACACACACACACACACACACGTAGTGATTACACATACCAAAGGCCCAGCCAACAGCTATGCATTCAACCAGACACACAAACAATAAAGAAGCTCCATTTGGGCCATAGTAGTCAGTCAGCTGGAACAAAAAGATTCCACCCTGAAAAGCACAAGAAAGGAAGAAGTAAACATGAAGAACATTATCAGAAGTACATCACTTGTTATGAGTTACAGTTATTATAGCAAAAAGCACAGGTAAAAGTCACAGAGGTGGTTAGTTAAGGAGTGTAAGTGTAAAAATAGCAATAACATCTCAATGAGAAGCCAAAATATTTTGTGGATTTTTATTCATTTATTAATTTATTTATTTATATTTTATTTATTTATTTATTTATTTTCAAAAAAATTCTCCCACACTTGTTTCTCAAGATAACCACCCCATGGGCATATGATGTAGTGTGATTCAAGTATTTTTGTTTTTCCCTTTACATTGATTATGTTGATGTGAGAATGATACTGTATTTGGCTCGTCATGGACAAAACACCCAATAACTCAACTTATTGAGCGTTTTTTCGTTGTATTCGTTGTGTGATTAGTAACTGATACACACCTGCGTAGTGAGACTGATCTGGAAGAGAAAGCAGATGACGCAAAACACAAGGAGGAACAGTTCTCTGCGCCACGACCTGAACATGTCACACACCGAGGAGGTGATGGTCTCCAGGCCTGCAAACTTGGAGGGTGGGGGGGTGAGGGTGGGATCAGGGTTGGGTTCAAGAGAGGAGCCTGACCGTTAACATACATGCAATGCTACTTTGTCCAGAAAACAATGCAAACTAAATCCAACATACTGGAAGTCGGCTGAATTACCAGTGTGTCCAGACCCAGCAGAATGAGCATGAGGAAGAAGCAAACAGCCCACAGTTGAGGAAGCGGCATCATGGCCACAGCTTGGGGAAATGCTATGAAGGCCAAACCAGGGCCTGCATCAACACACAGTGGACCATGTCATTACCCGTAGAAATATTATTTCACGACAGTATGGTTCTAATAGGGCATCGTTTTGTGAGACGATTACCAAAGTGCCTCTCATCAGATTTTATGAAGCATACAGTCTGTGAAAGTGTTCTGTGGAATCTGTTCACCCCACATTATGGAACTAACAGATGTCCCTGATTGGCCCGACTGTTCTCGAGAAATATGCAATGACTTCAGAAAACCTTCCCTGTGGGGGCCAGAATGGACCAGTGAAAGTAAGAAATTGTATAGCTGTACAATGTTAAGGAGGTCATGGTAATTAGCATGAGACCAGTCAATGGATCATTGCTTAATACCAAAGTTACAGGGATTTCTGAAGCAAATTTGTAGACTAAACTTGAGTATTAAAAATTTCATATATGAATTAAAATCTGAGAACTACAAGGTGGAAGATACCATTTCACTGTGTTGTGTTTGATCAATGTCTCTATCAATTATTCTATCAAGGCTGACATTTACACTGATCAGCCAAGTCATTAAAACCTCTGACAAGTGAAGCAAATAACATTGCACATCTCGTTCCATTGGCATCTGTCAAGTGGTGGGACATATTAGGCAGCAAGTGAATATTCAGTTCTTGAAGGTGATGCGTTGGAAGCAGGAAAAAATGGGCAAGTGTGCATCGCAGCTTGTTGCGTATGGGACTGTGTAGCCGCAGATCGGTCAAAGCGCCCATGCTGACCCCTGTCCACCGCCCAAATGGCCTACAATGGGTGCGTGAGCGTCAGAACTGGACCATGGAGCAATGGAAGTAGGTGGCCTGGTCTGATGAATCACATTTTCTTCTACATCATGTGGATGGCAGGGATTAGGGTCCGATCGGATTGACCATCTGTGGGATGTGCTCGGACAACAAGCCCGATCCATGGGGGCCCCACCTCCCAACTTACAGGACTTAAAGGATCTGCTGCAAGGTCTTGGTGCCAGATACCACAGCACACCTTCAGAGGTCTTGTGGATTCCTTACCTTGACAGGTTGGAGCTGTTCTGGCGGCACAAGAGGGACCAACACAATATTAGTTGCTTATTAAAGGTGGTTTTAATGTTATGGCTGTTAGGTGTATATCCTAGGGTTTAAAAAAGATTGCTTGGCCAGTTGGGGTATCCTGTAGATTTTGTGTACCCCCTTTGCTACCTCTTTTCTGGGTTACTTGCCAATTTCTATATGCAGTGATAGCGCATATATGTGACACACCGTGTATTTTAGGGTCATTTCACGGCGATTTGAGATTTTTGAGATCGCACCATTTGAAAGTGGAGAATCAGAGCTTCCAAACAAGGTGTCACTTGTGCAAATCAAGCAAACATTTTTAAAGCTATGACTTGTTAATGACAAGTGTGTGGCAAACTGGGATTCTGAGAAAATCACCTCTAAAGTTTTACCCACACCAGGTTCATTCAGCCAGCTCCCAGAATGAAAATGGGGTTGGCAGACAAACAAAGCCTCATGGCTAATTAACATACTGCTGAATGGGCCAATCATGAACAGCTCAACAAGACAGCTATTTTTGTTTTAAAAAAAGTTTTATTTAACAGTAAGAATAAACATGTTTTATAGAATGAAATTATTTTGGAGTTTAAAAGTACGGACAACACAAACAAAATGTAGAGTCTATCTAATAATACTGTATCTCAGTCTCAGAAAATCTGAAATCTGAAAATCTGTCACCAACCTCAACGGACTTGATCACATCATTAACTTCTTTCGTTGTAACAACAAAGGACGTATCGTCGGTCTCCTCCAGTGGTTCTTGAAAATATTCAGTTTTATCGGCACATTAAGTTTGAAATCTGCTGTTTGAAATGTTCTCCAAGTCCGGAGTAATATCAGATTCAGCAGCGCTGTCGTTCTCCGCGTCGTTGTCTTAGAACTGACTACCATCGTGGAAAATGAAATCCAGTACGCGCTGCTAACACTGACTTGGATCTATCGCATTGGTCAGATTAAGGTCCGAAATATGATTCAGAGTTTCCACCACCCGCTTCGGGTAATCCATAACGGAGAAGAAATGATACGGAGAAGAAAGTTTTTATAGACAAGCGAGACCGAAACACCCCTGCGCTGTGCTTTAACTGTCTGTTTATGGAAGTTACGTAGGTGTGTGACACGAAGGGTTTTTCTTCTTCGCTGTTTCACCACAGTGTGTGTAAAAGTAGTACAATTTAAAGGTTGAATTCTATTAAAACGGTTACACATTGGGACTTCGCGTCACATGGAATATGGAGTAATGATCTCCACCTGGACCCTAGCTTTAAAGGAAACGATCGATCGGCGTTGTTCAATGCTGTTCCGCGTCCCGGTATTTGAACTGCGTTTCCCTATGTAATCTAACAGAAATATTTAACTCCACGGTTTAACAACAATTTATAAATCAAACTCGGTTTTAAAAATACGTTGAGAGATAAAAAATAAACACAAAGGAACACGAATCTGGAAAAATCGAATTTTACTTCAAGAAAGGTTTTTCAATTATTATTATTATTTGGCTGCTCCTGGCGATTTTAGAAAAGCGCAAGATGGCGGCTTTTGCTGTGGTGGGACACATATGACTGTGGGGCTCGAATGTGCTGTAGATAGACATCCTACCTGACTCGACCACCATGTCGATGGGAACCCCCTGCTTTTGGGCCATGAAGCCCAGAGCAGAGAATACAGCAAACCCAGCTACAAAACTGGTACCACTGTTGAGTAAACACAGCCAAAGGGTGTCCCTGTGCAAAACACACGTAAAATGGATCATCACCTGCTTGCACAGGAATAACATAGATTCTCAAATTGGTTCAATGCAAATTCTATTTACGTAAAAGTCGGCTATCACTCTGAGGTGTTGGTTATGTGTTGCACATCACTTGTATTGTTGTAATTGTATCAATGTAGAAAAAATGTTTTGCTTTTTGATGGTATAGATAAAATGTTTTTTCTGTGAATATACATTTATGCAAGTTAAAGTATAGGTACTCCTAACTTAGCGACCGAGTTCCGTTCCTATGTCTTGGACGTTTAGCGAATTGGTCGATAACCAAGGACCAGCCCCTTAACGGTATTTCAGTCTTGGAGATTGAGAACGCTAGTGTAGTGAATACTGACCCACTGCGGGAACAACACTCAGACTGAGTAAGGATGATGCGCGATGAGATGCTTGACGCTGAGACGCCACACTGTATACAACACGCTGCATTGTACACAGCATACAATACCAACTGGTTGGAGAGAATGGAAGTGGGAACCTGTCTATGGTGTAAGTTGAGATCTGCATGCCTATTATTATTTATGTTCAAACTTTCATGAAGGAAATCTAATTGTGTCAGCAAAGACAGCTGAGGAGACAACTGTTGGGGCCTCCAAAAATACAGTCAGCTACCATTAAAATAGACTAATGGCAAAATAAGGGAGAATAGGAGTTCTGTTTGTCGTGAGCAATTCAAAACAAGATTCCTCAGAAGCGGCTCCTCCAAGCGGCAGCTCCAAGAATAGGTGTGTGCAAAGGTATAAAAGTGTGTGACATTGTTGGAAAAATCAGCTCTTCTGCAGAATTTCTTGGCCTCATACTATTTGTTTGAAGTTTTAATAAAGGTCTTTTTGAAGTGAATTTCTTGGTTTTCCTAATCTTTCTCTTAATTTCTTAAGAGAAAGATTTGTTGTTGTTTTTCCACGGCAAGAGCGGGTCATAAGTCAGAGCGGCCATTAAACAGGTAGGTCGTTAAGTGTAGAGTACCTGTATTTTATTTTTTACCTTCACTAATTTGAACCTCTGCATAGCAGATTCCATTCAAAATTATTGTTGACCTGTATGGATTAGATTTAGACTTAGATTCATTCAGATATTCTGATTATTATTTTGTAAATGAAAACAAATGAAGAGAAAGAATTCCCCAACAACAGATCTCCATCTGATCCAGACTCCACTGGCAGACTGGTTCAACTGCAACTCCATTTAAAGTACCCTAGCTTAGATCGACAGCTACAGTGTAAACGACACTATCATGGATTATCACCGCCTGATCCGAGCACCCTTGAGGGAATACAGCCCAGGATTCACAACTTATGCTTTGAACTACTGGGTCCTACATCACTCACTTGTAGCAGTTGTTCTTGAATTTGTTATAGCTGCCAAATGTGTTCAGAGTCCCCGACGCCACACCGTAGGAGAAGAGGATCTGTGATCCTGCCTCCATCCATACCTGACAGAAGACACACACACACACACACACACACACACACACACACACACACACACACACACACACACACACACACACACACACACACACACACACACACACACTTTAGGACTCAAGCATAATTTATTATTCAAAATATAGGATTAAAACAGTCTCATAAGCATTCACAAACAAATCTCAAGTTTCTAACTCTTATAACACAGTGCAAAAATATTCACAATTTATTATGAAAAGTCACTGTGAGAGTCTCTGCCCACAGGTAGCGATTTAGGGAGGGAGACTTTCTTTTATGGTTTGCCAACATGGAGAGAGTTTTTATTGTATCGTGAAGAAAAGGCTTGCTGGTCACAAGTATAAATAATATAATAATAAAAATAATAATAATGATGTTGGTGATAATAATTTCGAATGCAGGAGGAATGGCATTCTGCACCCTGGCTCCTGGTCAGCAGCCTGTGCGCCGATCCCCTTTGAAAGCTCCCTGCCCCGAGTCAGACCAATCAGGGCTGCGCGGGCGAAGCAGTTTGGCAGCCGTGGGAAAGGGAACCTTGCTGTCGTCTGCAGCCAGTGCTTGACCACGACCCTTGGTCCACCATAGTCACTCAAAGCAAATGTATGTATATGTCTCATAAGTTTAATGTAGACATAGAATTTCTATGTTTTAAATTCCCTATTTAATTCTGTGCATTTATAAATGTCTTGCTGCAGTCTGGGAATAAATATACATATCATATCAATGCCAGTGTTTACATCTAAAAAAATACATCTTTCTATAGATATAGATATTTTAAAAAAATAATACCGGAGAGATATTTGTATGGGACCCATCTATATACAAGATTATTTTATTTTATAAATTCTTTATTTCAATCTTAATGCTGGGCATAAATGTACTGTTGCATTCTGGGACATGGGCTGCTCCATTATTTATTAGAAAAAGTACAACAAATTCCATGTACAACCTACAAATGGAAGTCATATACAGTTACAGTGAATATCGGCAAAACTGTGACAAAACTGTTTGCCCTGTCTTAACAGAGGATGCCTCAGTTGTGTCTCCAGCATTCAAATCTCATACCAGCTGTCTCTTAAGAGTCTCTCCTCAAACCATTTTTCTCTTCCTACCACACCTACCAATTAACTATACAGTATCTGATTCACTGAGCTCTCCATAAGACAGGTTTTATTTGAGTTACAAATATACACACGACAACCCCCACCCTGATGCCCATGTCTGCTCCTCTCGACCAGCCATGTGCGACACATGGTAGACAGCCTGTACAGATGACAATATTCCAATTGTAAAAATTGAGGCACAGATCTAGAATTACAGATACACTCTGCATTTATTTGTGCATTGTAGTTTGTGAATGCTTATGGGTGTTTTAATCCCATAAAAAGTCTGTGCTTGCCTTCAAACTCTCACTGCGGAATTTCCCCTGCAGAAGATCAATTAAGTGCTATCTTATCTTCATTCTCGCATTAGACGTCAATATTTTAACAAAACCATGTGAGATGAGTTTTCCCACCTTGAGATCCTTCAGCCGTGTGAGATCTGGATACAGGTAGAAGACCACGCCCTGCCAGGCACCTGGTAGCGTCAGCCCCCTGACCAGCAGGATTGCCAGCATCACAAAGGGGAACACGGCCGTGAAATACACCACCTACTCACACACGCACACATACACACACACCTTTGTGGATGGAGGGGAGAACACTTTATAATAATTTTATATACAGGTACTCCTCACTTCACGACCTACCTGTTTAACGACTGTTCGGACACACGACCAGCTCTTTGACCAGTCCGAATTGTGCGCTGCGTGCAATACCGCAGTGTGCAATGTCTCAGCGTTAAGCATCTCATCGCACATCACCCTTTACATACTATATACACTATATACACTATATATAATATATACACTATATACACTAAATACATCTCATCTCATAAATCGTTCTCAGTCTCGTTCCCGTACGGGTCTGTCAGTGTTCACTAAACTAGCGTTAGCAATCGCCACACCCCCTTACTGTGAAATAACACAAGTCCTCGCTTATCAACCTATTCGCTTAACGACCGGGTTGTAAGAACTGAACTCGGTTGTTAAGTGAGGAGTACCTATATATATATATATATATATATATATATGAAAGGGAAGGACTTTGAAACTAATGATGGAGTAAATACGGACAAAATACCATCTCATGTACCTTTAACATAGAAATGCATCTTATTTTAACAATGGATGAATTTGATCAGGCAATGCCCAAATCAACTGGCTAAACATGCTTGGAAGTTAGCAATGAACTGAAATAAAATGGCACAACAAACGACTGGTTCAAGACTAAATGCAGTTTCCCTCTTGTCCCACCCGGAACTATCTTAACCAAGCACAAAATGGACATTTTTTCCTCCAGGGAATAAGTTAAACAATGCCTCCAAATAGAATCTATTTGTGGTGTGTGGATGGTTTGAGCAGCTACAGCTGACGCTCATTGGTTGGGCTAACAAGCGGCAGGTTTAAAAACCCTATCCACACACTGGCTCAGAAGAGGAGCCTGTGTCATGACATGTTCAATCTGCTCCTGGGCTTATTCCACCGAGCCTCTTCTCTACAATAAACTAGTGTCAACAATCCCCTGTGGTCTGTGTCTCTGTGCCGGAGGACACTGATAACATCACTTGGGTGGTGTGTGGTGGTGAAACTGCCACGCTATTGTTGAGAGATTTCTTGAGTTTCTTGTTCAGTCAGATTAATGTGACCTTCAATGCTGCAAGTAATCAAAAAACAATACACATGACTTTAAGGCAGTATGTACAGAATATGAGAGCAAACACCTGAGACAATATTATCAAAAACAAAACTACACTTTCACATTTTGGAAATCAATACTATATATATATATATAAATATATATGTGTGTGTGTGTGTGTGTGTGTGTGTGTGTGTGTGTGTGTGTGTGTGTGTGTGTGTATGTATTTTATTTTTTTTCTCCATTATCTTTCAAGTCTAGTGTATGGTTTTAATGGTGAAAATTGCATTTAAATTTGTCAGGCCCCCAACTCTGCACATGTAAAAAAATGTGGTCCCCAACAGAGTGGCGTTGAACAGAGTGTAATTGCAGGTTTGATCGTGACCTTTCCAGTGAAGCGGACTCCCTTCCAAATGCAGAAGTAGCATGCCACCCAGCAGGCCAGGAGACACAGCACTAGCTCCCACCTCACCGCCCCCAAATCCTCTATCCCCCCAGACAGGGCAAGGACTCGCCTCCTGGAAAAGGAGGAAACCCATAGACAAGATTCACACAACTGTATTCATAAGAAGTGTTAAAGGGGGTGTTTAAGGCCAAAATCTAGTTTAAATTCATTATGTTGCTGTTTTAGTGGATTGCTAGAGGTCGACGCTTGCTTACTCCCAGAACTCAGCGGCTGAAGAACTGCTGAGACTTTGATCTGTCAAATTGGCCGTCAGGTTGTGGCTGTATTGTGTCCTCCTGTTGGAGGAGGTAAGCTCCATGCACTTGTCTGTGGACAAAAAAAACCCCAAAAAAATCATCCCCAAATGAAAATAAGACAAACCTGGTAGGAACACCAGTAAGTTATTCATCCATTCATCATCATTCATTGATTCATCAAAGACCATGTCCATCATCATGTTCTGCCTCACCCTTTCCTCATCCTCGCTCTCTTCTCTCTCCACCCAAACATCCATACCTGTGTTCCAGTGGTTGCCACACGTGGACCAGGGCAGCTGGGACTGGAAGGAGTTGATAAGGTAGAAGAGGGACCAGGCCAGGATGATAATGTAGCTCCTGGAGAACAGTTGGATCATGATGATGGAATAGCCGACTCCTGGGGGGAAAGCATGAAGGAAAAAAAAACATATATCAAATTGTCCATACTGTCTGATAAAGTTATGACATTTTAAATTTTATTTGAATTTTTATATCCAAAGTTTCCAAATTGTGTACCCTGCACCAGGGGGCATAGCTTCCTCCAGCAGGTGATGGTTCCCTCTTGGGTGTACTGGCCCACAGCAGTCTCCAGTAGGAACATGGGAGCGCCACACAGCACAGTAAAGAAAAAGTAGGGAACCAGGAATGCACCTGCACGCAAACATTACTTTTGTGATTTTGTTTTGGAAGAATCCTTTTGAATAATGAGTGTTTGTTTCATTCCACTTACTGTATATGCTGCACACCCTGTCCACAGGGTATTAAAGTGTAAGATGCCTAACCCACAGTCAACATAAAAAAAATACTTATCGGCTGCTGACATTTTCCCCAGAATCCCCAGGATCACTGAACTTGATTGAATGATTCAGGCAACTAAAAGTAATAGTGCACTTCCTATTATTAATGTATATATATTGCGCATGCATTTTATTCCGATAGTCCTTATATTCATACCCTCTAATGCACTTTTGGGCAAAATTGTTGTTTTTTAATTGCTCTATAAATAAAATGATGATAATACTGTACATTTTGTAACTTTAGTTTTAAAAGTTGCTAAATAATTCCCCAAATTCTTCAAAATATGGTCAAAAATACCCTTAGATGTATGACTATAATGTGGGTTTCCCATTTTTTTAATGATATTAAATGAGTTTCTCAAGCTTTTTTTTTTTTTTTTTTTAATATCCTTTATATACCTATATACCTCTTAATGAAGCAGCACCTAGTCGTGCTCACATTTCACTTCTAATATCCAGCTATCTGATGTAATGCTACTGATCAACAGTAATGCATTGGTGGGTGTGTTGGGAGGGAAGTCAAACTTGCTTTGGCACCTTTATTTTAATCAGGGGAGAAAATGTTTCCATAACATAGCAAAATACAAACACAGAGATAAATAAATGAAACCAACTACATTTCTACTTTGACTTCTGATCTAGGTAGTTGACAAATGGGATGGAAACCAACTTAAAATACTTTTATTTGTTTGATTACTTTAGGAAGAGAATTAGATAGTTCTGTACTATACATTTTAACTCTCAGAAAATGTAAGTTGCTCCCAACAATATTCTGTCTATGACATTTTTATTTAAGAACAACAAGCTTAACCTGTCGTTATTGTCACCAACACACCACGACACATGCATTACTTGCAGCAATGGCTGACACTCAGATGGAAGCCATGAAATGTATTTCCTGCATTTATCGCATCAAGGCTTGTACTTCCTCTGGGGGGCAGGCCAGGAGTGGTGGGCTCACAATACAGTGCCCGGGGAGCAACTTCCATGTCCATCGCTGGTCAAACGATGTCTGCTGTGCATGTTTTAAGTGGGGGTCCTTATGATGTTATATGGAGGAAATCTCATGTGAGCACACGCAAACTCGACACAGAAAGGCCCCAAATGAGGAGATACCCACCAGAGCGTGGCACCAATAGCGCCACTAATCATTTAACATAACCTAAAACACAAAACACAATTCATATTGGTTTCTTAACTCTCAATTGGTTGATATCAGATATATCACAAATATGAATAATTATTGTAATAACATTATAAGAACAATTAACTTGTTGTGCTGTAAAGTAAGTATTGAGCATTGTACAACTCACCTCCACCGTTCTTGTAGCAGAGATAGGGGAATCTCCAGACGTTCCCAAGACCCACCAAGTTTCCCACCACAGCCAGAAAATACTCCCGTTTATTGCCCCACCGATCCCTTTCCTCAACTTTCATCTCCATTTCTCCCATCTAATGGGACAGCAACTGCAGTAACACCCTGCAGTATGCACCCAGGTTTCTCAATGTGACTTATTACTGGTGGATGCCACTCATTGCAGAATGACAGGATGTCAGAGCGGTGTGACAGACAGGCAACAGCTAAAACTGGTGCTGATATTTGTCAGTGACAATTTTTGACAAAAAACATTCCAGACAGGATTGCCATGTTAAACCGGTTTGTGGGAACCGGGGTGTCGCCTGCAGTGGTGAAGCTGTCAGAGCTGTTTTGGCGGGATGAGAGGGACTAACACAATATTTGTGGTTATTAGTGGTGGTTTTAATGTTATCGCTGATCGGTGTATATCCCTTGGCTTCACATTTTATGGGTAACTTGCCAATTTCTATTTGCAGTGATAGCACACGTATGACTGTGGAGTTCCAATGTGCTGTAGATAGACATCCTACCTGACTCGACCACCATGTCGATGGGAACACCCTGCTTTTGGGCCATGAAGCCCAGAGCAGAGAATACAGAAAACCCAGCAGACAATACAGCAAACCAAAACTCGGACCACTGTTGAGTAAACAGCCACAGGGTGTCCCTGTGCAAAACACACATAAGGCATTATCAACTGCTTGCACAGAGATTCTCAAGGTGGTTCTATGCAAATTAGATTTACTTAAATTTGGCTATCACCCTGAGGCGTTGGTCATGTGTTGCACATCACTTGTATTGTTGTAATTGTATCAATGTAGAAAACGTGTTTTGCTTTTTGATGGTATAGATCAGGGGTGTCAAACTCATTTTAGCTCAGGGGCCACATGGAGGAAAATCTGTTCTCAAGTGGGCCGGACCAGTAAAATCATGGCATAAAAACTTAAAAATAACGACAACTTCAGATTGTTTTCTTTGTTTTACTCCAAAAAGAACTTGGACTTTGTCTCAGTGTATCTACAAAGCAATTAAACTTTAAGTCACAGCCTATCTGGGATTGAACAAAATACAAAATAAATAATAAAAAAATAAAACAACTCTTTTATGTATCAAATACCTCATTTGTCATTTCCACATATTAATCCTGTGCTAACTCAACAAACCATACAAACGGAGGTAGAAACTATTCAAGAGGGTTGATTTACTCTCTGCCTTGTAGGCTACACTATTTATTGACAGAAAAATAAAAGCTGTGCAATGCATGAACAATTTCAACAAACCAAACTTATGAACTGAAGTGACTGACATTTTTACAGTTATTCACACACTGTTAATTTTCTTTAAATTTCCACATTTTCACAGAACTATAACAGGGTGCAGTATCTCATGCAGCATTTTAAGCGGGGTTACATCAATATCAGGCGTCACATCCTGATTGGTAGCCAATTTCACAATGTTATTCAAGTGCTTGTTTGTGAGCCTTGAGTGCAGCTTTGTTTTATTGATGCTCATTACAGAGAAAACTTGCTCACAAAGATATGTGGTTCCAAACATGCACAACACTTTTGCAGCAAGGGCTGTCAAGTTGGGGTAACGTGGCAAGAGATACTGATAAAATGTGTCCAAGCCAGCTGCGGCAAACTTGCTCTTTAAATCTGAGTCACACTGCAAGTCTTTTATTTCAAGTTGGATGTTGACGGGCAGATCAGAAGCATTTGTGGTGAATGGCGAGCAAAAAACTTTGAAGTCTTTCTCCAGTTCACCAAAAATCTGAAAGCGTGTCTCAAACTCATGCAATAGTCCCCTTATTTTATCTTTGAACCGCTTCATGTCTGTAGCATGTTGGGTCGCGCACACATCTTTCAGATAAGGAAAGTGAGCTGCGTGTTGTGTCTCCCACAATGACAGCTTTAACGTGAACGCACATATGCTGTCATAATACTGCGTGACAACTTTGTTGCGCCCTTGCAGGATTTTGTTCAAGTTATTCAAGTGCTCTGTAACATCCACCATAAATGCAAGGTCCTGCATCCATTCTGTGGACTGAAATTCTAACACTGGTTTGCCCTTTTTTTCCATGAACTGTTCAATTTCCTCTCGTTATTCAAAGAAACGCCTCAGCACAACACCTCGGCTTAACCATCTTACCTCAGTGTGGTATGGCAGCCCATAATTGTGGTGTTTCTCTCTGAGAAGGCTGTCAAACTGATAGTGATTCAGGCCTCTGGATCGGATGAAATGAAGAGTTTGGACGACCACTTTCATGACGTTATCCATCTTTAATGCCTTGCAACACAAAGCCTCCTGATGCAAAATACAGTGAAAAGTCCAAAAATCACGTCCTCCATTTGCACTTTCTCTCTGAACTTTGTCACAACACCTGCTTTTTTCCCGACCATTGAGGGCGCACCATCTGTAGCCAGGCTGACAGCGCGGGACCAGTCCCCTTCGAGCCTCTCTAGTGCACCGATGAGTGCGGTGAAAATATCAGCTGCTGTTGTGGTGTCCGTCATTGGCACCAACTCATCAAGTGTCATCAACTCCGCGGATGAATATTGCCAGTTGCACAACATCAGTAATGTCTGTGCTTTCGTCAATTGCAACTGAAAAAGCAATAAATGACTTACTCTGCACTTCAATTGGCTGTCCGAATCCGCCGAAAGATCAGACATCCTGTCTACAACTGTATTTCTTGTCAGGCTGATATTTGCAAAAGCCTGGCGCTTTTCAGGGCACACAATCTCCGCAGTCTTCAGCATGCATGTTTTTACAAATTCCCCCTCAATAAATAGCTTTGGAGCCACTGCAATTTCATTAGCTATAATGTAGCTGGCTTTCACTGCAGCATCACTGATTTCTCGGCTACGAGTAAACACAGACTGCTGTTTCTTCAGAACCGCCAATAATTCATTCACCTTCTCTCTTCTCTGTTGTCCTTGAAAGTTGTTGTATATGTCAGCATGAAGAGTCTCATAGTGGCGACGAAGGTTATATTCTTTCAGCACTGAAACATGCTGTGAACACACCAAACACACAGATTTCCATTCACTTCTGTGAATAAATAGGAGGATGACCATTTTTCTTGGAAAACTCTGCACTCGGCGTCCACTTTTCTCTTTTTTGACAGAGACATTTTGGGGCAATGAGGGTGCCAAAGCACATAATATTCAAATTGATCAGGCAGAATGACAAGCTAGCTCTGGACTGGCTGTAGCCTACTTGTTCAGCCCCAGTATAAACAGTTTGCTTGCTTAACAGAATTGCTATTGCGACACCCGCTGGACACATTTAGAACAGCAGTTTCATTCATTGAAAAATTGCAGCTCAATTTTATGCTTTGCAAAATCATCTCGTGGGCCGGATTAAAACTGTTCGCGGGCCTGATCCAGCCCGCGGGCCGTATGTTTGACACCCCTGGTATAGATAAAACGTTTTTTACTGTGAATATACATTCATGCAAGTTAAAATACAGGTACTCCTCACTTAGCTACCAAGTTCCGTTCCTAAGTTTGGGACGTTAAGTGAATTCGTCGATAAGTGAGGACCAGCCCCATACCGTTATTTCAGTCTTGGAGATTGCAAACACGAGTGTAGTGAATACTGACTGACTGCGGGAACGACACTGAGACTGAGTAAGGATGATGCGCGATGAATGCTGAGACACCGCGCAGTATACAACACGCTGCATTGGTCGGTCATTAAACAGGTAGGTCATTAAGTGTGGAGTACCTGTATTTTATTTTTTACATTAGTACTGTAGTTTCTGGATGATTTTGATGTGTTGATGAAAAAGGAGTGACCGCTGACGCTGACGATTAAAATCATAGTTTTATTACACAAATCAGCATCAAACCAGACTTGGATAGGACATTCAGGAGAGAACAAAGCCGTATTCTCGGCTTTACAAAGTATTCTCTCTCGAAAGAAGTAAAAGACTTGTCCTTTATACTGGTACGGGGATCATGTAGCCCATCTGGCCACAATGCATAGGTCACAGTTCAGCACTTGTCTGATGTAAATCTACCAATTTTTTCCTCTGGCCAGGCTGGAGGCATTAACACATTTCCTCTCACATAGGGCCTCTGAATAGACCCGACATGGAAGCAATAAATCAATAGTAACATACGTTAATATTATTACCGCACTATAGCTCAGCTTTGGGAGCTCAGTGACCTCTTCACCTCAAACCTTCCAATCACCTCATATTCCCCCCTTCGAGACTATACAAAGTCTCGACAGAGAGAAGAGTAATTTAACTTATGATATTAATTGGGTGAATAGAAATCACTTAATAACAAACAAAATTGGTTAAAATATACCCTTCTGACCAAGCTTCATAGCAGTCATAGCAGTACAGCAAATTTGTGGAGTGTGAGAGCGAAAAACCCATCTGGCAGCTTCCTTTCTTAGTACATCCAGCAAACAATCAAGACAGGAAAATTCTCTCATGGTCCCTCTGCCCCAGACAACCACAGAAGGTACTCCAAAATCAATTAACAGAAAAAGACGAAGGGTTTAGAAAACTGTATAAGATTTTACATATAAATGCATACATTTAGAACTTTAGAAATAAATCAAAAAGTTTGTCCAAAGTCAGGCTGGTCAACCCATCAGACCTTCCAGTAGACCTTTCCCTGCCTATCACCAATGCCCCTAAAAAAAACCGCAAAAAAAAGAAAATACCTGAGGTCCCAATGTATTCACTTCATCCTATTACAGACAACTCAAAGAAACCAATATCAAATCAAAGTAATATGTCTTGCTAAAAATATCTAGTGTAGAGTACAGGATATTCATCACTTAATACAGGTTACATTGTAATCAACAAACTCCAATATAATAAAAACATACAGGACACATATGTATTTATTGAACTGTTGCTTTTTCAACACCATCAACTTTTAATAATATTTCACTCGACACCCCTGATCATGATGCCCTCATTCAGGGTCCGCCGTCCATTTTCATCCTCCATTTTCAAGTGTCCATGTTTGGGTGTTCAAGTCCATCAGGCTGTTAGGATCTCTGGACACAGCTACCCTCTGACTGGTCCTGAAAGAAAGAATCACCAGCCAGTATCTTGCACAAACATCAAATACAGTATAAAAATTTCACTTTTGCATTATACTTTAACATTATTCCAATATATGATTAACCAATTCAGACCTGTGTGCTGACAGATTTTAATAATGTGATTTTTCAGCACACCATTCATTTTTTCACAAACACCGTGGCTTTGCGGATGATAAACAGCTCCTAAACATTGTTTAATTCCCAATTTCTGCAGAATTAGTTTTACTGTTCTATCCACAAACTCTTTCCCATTATCTGAGGAGATGGGATCTGGAAGTCCCCACCTGCTTATGACCTCACGACACAAGAACTTGGCTTGGCAACTGACTGAGCATCTTTACGCTTGGTTGGACATGCCTCAGGTCACCGTGAAAATCTATCCATGACGACTTACATATATCTTTTCCCTCCTATTGATCTTATCATGTCAACAAAATCCACAACCAACCCACGCATAGGACCTGTTGGAGTTGGGAATGTGACCTGGTGGACTCATCACACCCCTCCGAACATTATTTTTAAGACAGATTGTACATCTGCCTATGACATAATCATTTTGCTCAAGCAAGTACGGTGCCCAAAAACCATACTCTTTTGTGATTTTTCTCCTTACCTCCCCCCTTGCAACATGGGCTAACCCATGTGCTTCCTGAATCATCAGACCTAGTAGGTCAGGGGGTGCTGCCATCAGTCCTTCATGATTTCTCCACAGACCAGCAAAATCTTGTGTGGCTCCTCGGTCCAACCATAATTGTTTATCGATGGCTGACGCCGCTTCTTGCATCGCGATCACATCTCTGAGCGTGATTTTATCTTCCAAGTCCACTTCATGGGGGACCAGAAGAACCTTGCCTGCTTTATTTGTTCCTGTTACTGCTTTTGCAGCCTCATCAGCCGCTTTGTTACCTTGTGTGACCCTTGACGTGTCCATTTTGTGTGCTGCACACTTAGCTACAGCTATTTCCTTTGGTTTCATCATTGCCTGCAACAATTTCATTATCTGGCCATGATGCTGTATTGGAGAACCATCGGTTTTCTTAAATCCTTGATTTTTCCACACTGATCCAAATAAATAACACACATTATGGGCGTATGCAGACTCTGTATATATTGTCACTCGCTTGCCTTCGGTCAATAGACAAGCTTCAGCCAGGCCCACAAGCTCAGCAAGCTGTGCAGAAGCAGGTTGTGGTATTACTTCTGCTTTCTCAACAACAAATTCAGTTCCCTTGGCTTTAACTACTGCATAACGAGCACTCAATGTGTCTCCTTTTCAATAGCAGGACCCATCAGTCCAATATTGCACATCTGACACATGCAGTGGGAAAGCTTGCATGTCTTATCTGAGCTTTGAATACCCCTCTACTTCCTGAATACGATCATGTTGCTCTTCATCCTCTGGTGTTGGCAAATTCTCAGCTGGATTTACTGTGACGCACCTTACTAAGGTGACATCTTCCTGCTCTATGAGCCTATGATAGTCTCTCAGCTTAGATACATAGTCAATGTACATTTACCAAAGTTCAAAAGATTTCTGAGACTATGATGGGTAAGAATTGTCACTGGGTAACCCATAGTTACTGATGATGCTTTATCATACATTAGATAAACTCCCACCATTGCTCTGTAGCACCGTGCTAGCCCCAACTCTACTTCTGAATATGCAGGAGAATAATACGAAACAGGTTGAGGGCTTGTCCCTGTACCTGTGGGCTGACAAAGAACTGCATAACATGCATATTTGTCTCCAGTGGATGTTGCCACATACCGCAAAAAGTTAGTAGTCTGGCAGCGCTAGCACTGGAGCTTCTTGTAGCCTTTGTTTGATCGTTTCAAATGCCATAAGACCTTCCTGGCCCTGTTAGGCAGGCATAATCTTCTACCCAGGCTGAAAATATCCCGCAATACCGAGAATCTCTCTGACTGTTCTAGGCTTTGGTGCCTTTCGAATGGCTTCCAAATAACTCTCAGAGATGCGTCTGTGTCCATGGGTTATTGTTTAACCCAAATAAACTACTTTTTCTTGACAATACTGGAGCTTCTTCTGAGAGGCCTTGTGTCATTTGTCTGCCAGTAGTTGTAACAGTTTGATTGAGTCCTCATGGCACGTTTCCTTATCTGGTGAACAGATGATGATGTCATCCACATACTGAATGACAGTACTTTTCAAGATCTGATCAATCCCAGCCAAGTCATCCTGCAACACTTTATGGAAAATGTGCGCACTATGTTTGAATCCTTGGGGGAGCCTCTTGTACTTGAAGGTTTGTCCTTTGTATGTGAATACAAACAACCCTTGACTTTCTTCGCTCAATGGAACACTGAAAAATGCTCCACAGAATTCCAACACTGAAGTGTGAAGTGTGTAGCCTCTGGAGGAATTTGGGCTAACAAGATCTGGTACATCTGCTGGAAAATCCTTCACCACTTCATTTATCGCTCTTAAATCATGTACCAATTGATAGGACTCATCTGGTTTCTTTAAAGGCAATATAGGCGTATTGCTTTGAGGATCCAAACATACTTCCACATCACCTGCTTTTAACAGTCCTTCAATTTGTGGTTCAATCTCTTTGATTGCCTCCTCCTTCAGTGGGTATTGGTTCTTTCAAGGAGGTTTGGTTCCCGGTCTTGGTTCAACTCTCACCGGTTGGGCTGACTTCACAAGTCCAATGTCAGTACGATGTTGTGACCACAAACATTCTGGAATTTGTCTTTTTTCTCATGCTGTCTGGGACCAATTTAGTGCTGAACATTGACTCATGTGTCATCTGTATCACTTGTGGTTGTCCTTGTCCTTGAGCTGAAATCATGATTTTCATGAACTTCTGTTCTTCACTCATCCAGATAGCAAGATTCTCCTTTATTCAGCTTCTGCCATCATTTCTCCTCTATGCTTCTGCTCAAATCCTTTAGCCACCATTAAAGTCCCATGTGAAACACTTTTCTCAATGTCGTACTCTTTCTCGAGATACTCATTTGTGTTTATCTTCATAGCTGCTCCTTGTTGTCCCACAATTAATGCCCGAGGTCAGCTGAACAAGCTTGGGTTGACTACTCAAGCATTCTTCGGGATCCAATCGGCCAGCTTTCTTGAAATATTTCAGCGTGCCTTGATGTGGATACTCAGGGGGCTTAGTATTTAGCATACTTGCCACAATAAACTTCTCCCACATCTTGGCTGGCTCTAATAGCCCCGGACTAGGATTTCCAATCCAATATACTGAAGAAGTCTCGGTCTCTGGTGCCATAAATAATTGGTGGTAGACATCAGGTGGCACATCCACCAGACAGCCGTCTGGTGTACACCGTATTGTACAATTTAGTTTGCACCTAGCATCTCTTCCCAAGAGTGCAATGGGCGTATGTTCTGACACCAAAATAGGTAGTGTGGCTTTCCGATTTTTATAGCAGAGCTCAATTGGTTTTGTGAGAGGAATCAGCTGTTTTACACCCTAAAACCTGATTGTCCGTACCAATTGGTCAGACATGGGGAGATGTATAGCATCTTCAGGCCGAACACAGGTGAAAGTTGCTCCACAATCTGCCAGTACTTCCAATGGCTCATTATTTATTTTCACATCTATTTTTGGATCTTGTTCCAGCCCTGATAATACCAGCTGACACCTCCCTTTGGAGTCTTCCGGGCACCCCTAAAAACCAGGTTCTGGACCCCTGTAAGGGTTCGCCGGTCCCCTGGGTGGCTGTATTTGTCCTCTGAAGCCTCCTCTGAAGCCTCCTCTGAAACCTCCTCTGAAGCCTCCTCTGAACCTGTTGCAGTCACGTGCAAAATGACCTAGTTGTCCACAATTATGACACGCTCCTTGAGACTGTTGGAAATTTCCTCCTCTTCCTCTTCCTAAATTTCCTTGACCTTTTCCTCTCCATGTTTGTGGTTGGTCAAAAACTTGCTGTGGAAAAGAGACGGTGGGGACCACTGGTGGCAGAACCTGAATCTGTCCTTGCTGTGGTTGTGGTGGTAATTGATTTGGTTGTGACTGGCTCTGCATAACCAGAGCTTGTTTCTTTTCCTTCCTCTTGTTATCCACCTACTGTATTTTGTTGAGTTTTCTGAGAGTCTCCTGGTACGGTTCCTTCTGGTCATGTATCTTTTTCCGATATAGCTCCACTTGATGCGCTATGTGGTCCGTATAAAAACCTTGGGTCATGTTTCCAAGACCAACCACTTCTGCCAATTTGCTTCTCACTTGTAGAGGCAGCCCCTTTTGAATTTTAGCTCAGTAAATTGATTTCTCCATTTGATTCAAATCTGGATAATTTCCTGTGACATTTCTCCACACTTGATGAGTTCTTGACACATAAGCTCTTGGACTTTCCTGTGGGCCCAATGCCTCGATAAAGATGTTGTCCGGGTGTAAGTTTGTTGGAAATGCATCTTTCAATACTCTCCACATCCGACCTCTACTTGCAACACTTACTTGTGTTCCCCCCAAAACCTCTTCCAGCTTTGAGATCCACGGATGTGCTCCATCTTGAAGAGTGAGTAACTTTTCAAGTATGTTAGACATGTCTGTATTCGGCCAAGGCTTGTATTCTAAATTTTGTTCTCGAATTATCACTGGACACATTTTGTCGGGTCTCTTTCTTTTTCTCGGACGTAATCCATACCTCAAAGTGTCGGGCTTATGAGGCTTTTTCTTCTGTAGTTTCTTCTCCGTTATTTGCAGTTCTTGTAACCGTTTTTCCAATGCTTGTCGAACTTCGGGACAGGTGGAGTCTCTTATGTCCTCAAGGCATCCGTCTATACTCCTCTCAATCTCTCTTAAAACTATGCGTCTGTCATCTCCTACCCCAGTGCTGGCTGCTAACGGTTGAAAACAGGAAGGACCTTCTTTCTCCGATTCTTCATCGCTTTCACCCTGTTCACTCTCGTCCGTGTCGTCCGTTCCTGGTGCCATTTTCCTCACTGGTCGATCTCCCTTTTTCTCCGCTATAGCCAACATCCATCTGACTGTGGGATCGTATCCTCCAATAGCTTCGTCAGAGTCACTCCCAATCTCTTCTCCTTTTTCCAGACTTCTGACTCGTTGTCTGCTTCCCAAATGGTTTCTTCTCTTGGTACTGTTGGAGCTCATATACATCTTGATGGTTGTTTTAGCCTTGCCCATCTCTATTATTTGCTCATCTTCATCTTTGAAGAGATAGTTGCCCTCCGTTGTAATCACTGGGAGCTGAGGATAAACATCAGTGAACTTCACCTCCTTCTCATAAGTTGGTGGCTTCTTTACAGATGCTGTATGTGAGAAGGGTGCGGTAATCTTCTCCATCAATTTTTCTGTTTCCTTTTCATTTTTCTTTATTTCTTGTCTACTTTGTTCACATTTTTCCTTTGCAGCATCCAACCATGTCTGTCTCTCTTTTGCGAACAGCTGCAGAATGCCAAGTTCTGTTTGTCTTTTCTCCTTGCGTCTCTTTCCTTTCTTGCCTTTCTTTTGATTTACTTTATATGTGGACACAAGCACCTGCATTGTTTTAATCACATCCGGGTTAAGAGTTCCTTCAACTGGCCACGGTTGTTCAATGTCAGGCCAACGCTTGCTCCATTTTCCTGATATTTTTGCAATATCTTTAATAAGGGGATCATTCTTTTGCACTACATCAATAGGAGTGATTACTTTTGTAATTTTAGTATCCATTTTTGACATCCTAATGATCCTCTTATTTTATCTTTTTGTAAATTGAATCGAATTATTTAAAAAATGTGTTTATAAAGCACCGTGTAATCACACTCAACCAAAAACAGCTGAATTTGCCATCCCCAAAGGAGACCAATCGCTTCCCACTTGTGAAAGCCAATTTACTTGTTCACCATCTGATGCATCTGATCACACTCTCATGATGTTAAATTATCAAAATTATATCAATGATCACTCCCAAAACAGCCTAGATAAACAACATTCAGATAATGAAACAAATATTCACAGAACTCCACACTATATAAATCAAATCAGCTTTTCCACATGTGATCAATCAATCAATGATTCTCCATTAATTAGGCAAATGCCTTAATTAGTCAGTCCGTTGCCAAGTATCTCACTCAATAATTGCAAATGTAATGTATGAAAAAGAACTACTACAAACCTATATGTGAAAACAAGCTAAACACGTATATTATAACAAAATGTATAGACATTTTGGTAAATGCAGGTGAGGTCTGTTGAAAGAGTTTGTGGATAAAACCGTACAGGCCTTTAACTGGTTTAGCTGCATTCAGGATTCCAAAATGCTGTCATCCGCAAGCCTCAGTGTCTGTGAAGATCTGCCAGATGTCTTGTCATCTGCCCTTTGGATGATTAAATTCAGACTCATTCCATCTTCTCTGTCTTTCCCCTCTCCCCTCTCTTTCCCCTTGCTTTCACTCAACATAGTAAAAGAGAGGAAGAAAGAAAAAAGAAAAAGAACAACAGAAGAGTTCAGTGTCTTAGGCTCACTCTAAATTCTTATACACACTGTAATACAATTCAGTGTGACATACACTATCAGCTTTTTTATTTCACGCACGCTTGAAATAAAGCAATGGTTACTTTTAAACATGCAATGCATTTAAAGTCCAAAGAGTATATTAGTCAATCTGATATCACTTTTAATTAGTTATTTTAATTCTATTTATCTATTTATTTTTATTTTATTTTATTATTTTTATTCTATTGATCTATTTAATTTAATTATATCTTGTTTTTTTTTCTTCTATCTACACAGTCCCTCTTGTCAGGAGGAGTTAACTCAGTTTCATTCTGTATGAAGCACCACCCCTTGCTCCACCTCTTAAATTTAGCAAAGACTTCCAGTATGCACTGGTCGTCAGCCAGTGAACATCTTTTTTGGCTCCCGTAGGAACAGCCCAGCTCAATGCAGTTACGCACAGTCATAAATCATAGCTGTTTTTCTCTCAGCAGTCGAAACACAAAACCTCTTTTCTTGCATCAAAAACCAGTGTCTCCTTTCACCCCAAAAGACCATCCGCTCTTTTAACCAGACAGGACTCACAGAAACCATCGCCACACACACCCCAAGGATAAAAAGAAGAAAAAACCCACACGCTAATCAAACAATTCACAAATCCTACTTCCAATTCAGAGCAGGAGATTTTCTTTTCTTTTCTGGATGTGTACATGTATGTGTAGGCAGACTGTGGCTTTAATCTTTCAGAAGGCTCATTTTGTTATCAAATATATAAAGTCCTGTAAAGGTTCATATCCTTTATCAAATGTGCAAACGTCCTTGGAAAAAAGGCTCATATACATTTATCAAACGTCCTTAAAGAAAAAGGCTCATATATATTTATCAAACGTCCTTAAAGAAAGGCTCATAATCTTTATTATCAACTTCACAAAGTCCGTAAACAGGCTCATACTGTATATGTTTATCACTAAAGTGGAAAGAAATTATTCTCTTTAGGTATTATTCAACTGCTCACCACATATGTATAACTATTTAAAAATACATATATTCTATATATCACTTACACATACACAAAACATACACAAAGTCGTCACACATCTGTAGCCGCGGCACTTTCACACACACACACAAAAAGAAAAAACGAAAAAGATGTCTGGCCAACAACACATCTGATCCTCCACGGACTTCAACAGCGCTTAGCTTTTTATGTTTTAACGTCGATTCATTAATACATTTCTAATTTCATCAAAATTTTCACTTTGGCCAAACTTTTAACAAATTATCTTTTTAATAAGATTCTCTCGTCATGCATGTTCACTAGTTCTCCTAGGCAGGTTCAGCCCTGTTTATCCCCACTTTTCTCAAACTTTATTTTTCATCTTTTAAGCCTTTAACTTGTAACTATTTTTACTTCACTTTTCATCTTTTTTAATCTTACTTTAGGCTTTTAACTTTAATCTCTTTTTCACTTTTCATCTTACTTTATATAACTTTATATTGAGTCAATTCCCCTGGCCAGGGTTATTTCCTCTTTTTTTTTCCCACCTAGATTTGACTATATAATATTTTCATTCGGCCAACTTTCACACAGCATTTAATGTACACATGTCTTCGTTAATCTTGCATGTTTATTTAAATAACATTTGGCTCCTAGTTCTGCCATTCTACAATTACTTTTTACTTAAACTTTCTTCAGATCTTTTAAACCTTTAACTTTTACTTTTAACTTCATACTTAATTCTTTTTTTCTTCATTTATTATTCTCTTATTCCCCTTATTTACGTCTTTTACAACTTAATAAACCCCAATTAAGACGGAAACTCACTTCACACGTAACACATTATCTCCATCTCCGCACAATCTGCTCTTGTCAGTGCAGTCTATCTGCACAAAACACAACCCCTTCAAGAACCACACACAGCCCAGCTGATGCTGACTTGATTAAAATAATAGTTTAATTACACAAATCAGCATCAAACCAGACTTGCCTAGGACGTCCAGGAGAGAACAAAGCCGGAAGTATTCTCTCTCGAAAGAAGCAAAAGACTTGTCTTTTATACTAGTACAGGGATCATGTAGCCTATCTGGTCACAATGCATAGATCACAGTTCAGGACTTGTCTGACGCAAATCTACACATTTCCTCCTCTGGCCAGGCTGGAGGCATCAACACATTTCCTCTCACATAGGGCCTCTGAATAGAGCAAACATGGAAGTGCAGATAGTGCAGATAAATCAGAGCATCCGGTGTGGCTCACTTCCGTAATGTTGTTTTGCATTCGTGTTTCCTGTCAATGCGTTTATCTTTTCTGTAAATGCGGTTGGTTTTTTTTTTAATTTTGCAAACACGTGCAAAATCTATTTGCATGTGTTTTATTAAGTTGCAGGGTGTTGATACCCTTCAACCGTCTCTACCAGTCACCTCTTCTCATGTTAGCTGTTCCGGATCTTCAAGTTCATCCACCTTCTGTCTGTCAGCCACCAACTTCCTCTGCCAGCCTGTTGTTCCTGAACACCTGAGCCTATACCATGCCCCTGTCAGTTGTAAAAACTGCTAAAACTTCTGTCTGCCTCTCGTATCTGCATTTAGGTTCTGTTGCCAGTATACCTCGTGACCAAAAAGGAAGTTAGCAGGATCTGTCTCTCTGAAGACAGCTCTGTCATCTGAATAGGTATGCTGCGGAATGCTCAATTTCATTGGAAATCCTGCCTCCTCTATGATAGCACCTTCTGATCCCCGTTGGGGGAAATTCTGGAATACAAATTATACAAACACAATACATACAATCAATCAATATATATACACAATAAACATTCAATGGGCAAATGGATATACACAAATATGCACTTAAGCAGAGTCTACAAAGCTGTAGTGATTAAGATTCTTTATTTGTTGCACCGCACATGCACTGGCAAACACATGCATTTTCAAATGGTGACTGGTAAAACTTATTCTCTGACACATCCTGGCTTGTCCATCTTCTAGGGACCAATTTCAATGGTTTTGGTGGGGGTCCTTTCTGATGTTACAAGGAAGAAACCCTATGTGAGCACAGGGAAAACATGCAAACCAGCTCTCCCACCAGTCCGTATTGTACGCTGTGTAAAATACCGCAGCATGCGCTATTCGTGCATGCTGCATGCGTGCTGCTGGCGTGGCGTCAAGCATCTCATTGCGTAACACCCTTTATATACTACATACACTCTATACACTGTATACACTATATAGACTATTGTGGGAGTTCCTGCCCACAGGTAAGGGTTTAGGGAGGGAGACGGAGTCTTTCTGGCCATTGTGCGCCAACATGGCGAGAGATTTTATGGCGTCGTGTGGGCACTGATTGGGCCGATTTTAATCAGCTTGGTGGCCATGGGAAAGGGGACCGTGCTGTCATTCGCAGCTGGAGCTTGACAACGCCGCTTTGTCCGCCACATAACCCCACTGCCAGCCTTAGGCCGGGGAGCTGTCCAGCCAACAGCCAACCCCCCCCCCCCCATAGTGGGAGATAAACCATCTGACCATCTGAGCCACCGGTCTGTGGACCACCCGGAAGTTAAAGGGCTGGAGAGGCAGGTACCACCAGGTAATCCAGGCTTTTGTGTCCTTCATGCGGTGGAGCCACTGCAGCAGGGCATGGTCCGAACAGAGGGTGAAAGCTTGTCCCAGGAGGTAGTAGCGGAGGGAACCGACTGCCCATTTGATAGCTAAACACTCCTTCTTGAGCTTGTAGATGAGGTACAGCACCGGATGCTCAGTCTCCTCCACCTCCTGGGACAAGACGGCACTCAGCCCTCTGTTTGACACGTCAGTCTGCAGACAGAAAGGGAGGGAGAAGTTAGGGTTAAACAGCACTGGCTTCCCACAGAGAGCTGACTTTACACTTGCAAACACCTGCTGGCCCTTCTCTGACCACTGGACCGAATCTGGAGCACCCTTTCGAGTTAAGTCTGTCAAGGGGCTGGTTAGCTCTGAAAAGTTGGTGACAAACCTTTTATAGTAGCCGGCCAGCCCCTAGAACTGCCTCACCTCCTTCTTGGTCTTGGGTTTCGGCGTGTTTGTGACCGCAACGGTTTTATCAAGCTGGGGTCGGACCAGGCCTTTGCCCAAGTGAAGTGTGCTGTGGGACGGTGGTACCCCAGATACTGGGGTACCACCGTCCCACAGCACACTTCTTCAGGTTGGCGGTGAGCTCAGCCTGCCTCAGGGACTCAAGCACAGCGTCCACATGCTGCATACGCTGCTCACAGGTGTTGCTGAATGAATAATTGAATAATTACGTAATCTAGGTACGCCACGGCGTATGCTACATGCAGACGCAGGAGGCCGTCCATGAGTCTCTGAAAGGTGGCTGGGGCACCGAACATCCCGAACAGAAGTGTGCGAAAGTGGTATAAGCAAAACGATGTGGAGAACGCCAATTTTTCGCTGGACTCCTGAGACTAGGTAATCTGCCGATAGCCCTTGATTATATCCAGTGCCGTGAACAAACAAGCTGTACCTAACCGGTCGAGAGGTTTATCGAGGGTCATCGGGTAGGCATCGAACTTGAACACCGCGTCCACCGGTTCACCAGTAGTCGACACAGAAATGGACTGACCCATCAGGCCTACCCACCAGCACGATGGGACTAGACCAGTCACTTGTGGACTCTACTATTACGCCCATGTCCAGCATGACCTCCAATTCCACTTGCACAATCTTGCATTTGTGTTCGGGCAGGCAATATGCCCGAGAGCGCACCTTCACCCCGGAGGTTGTCTCCACATTGTGGTGTATGAGGGATGCAAGGCCTGGCAGAAAGGAAAAAACATAGAGAAGCAATGCTGAAGTGCAGCTAGGTCCACCCTCTGGGACGGAGAGAGATGATCACTTAACAGGACCGCCGTATGATAAGCCACTTTTTGAACCTCCTGTCATAACTCACCCCGCTCAATGACCGGCGTGACATGGACGCTGCCTCCCTCCATTCTTTTAAGAGGTTTAGGTGATAATTCTGGGTCGCCCCCTGCCTGTCAGACCATTCAACCTCATAATCAACCTCGCTAACCTGCTGTGTGACCACAAAAGGCCCTTGCCAATATGCTAGCAATTGAAATCTTGATGTAGGGAGCAACACTCACACCTTGTCTCCCAGTGCAAATTGTCTGAGTCGAGCCTCCAGGTCGTATAAGAGGCGCTGACGTTCCTGAGCCCGGAGCAAATTCTCCCTTAACAATGGTCAAATCAGCGCATGTAACTTTGCTCTCGGGGTCCATAACATTTAATTCTTACTGGTGCCAGGACCTTCCTCACAGTTTTCTTTAATTTGGTCTAGCACCTCCCGGGCTCTCCTGCAAAAGAGGAGTTCAAAGGGAGAAAATCTTATGGAGGCCTGGGGAACCTCCCGCCCCGCAAACAACAGGGGGTCCAACCACTTGTCCTAATTACAGCTATCGTCGTGAACAAACTTTTGAATCATGTTTTTCAGCGTTTTATTTAAGGCACTCCACCAGGTCGTCAGTCTAGGGATGGTAAACGGAGGTCCAAATTGAGCGGACGACCAGTAATTCATAAAGTTCCTTAAGTGTACGTTACATAAAGGTAGTGACCTGGTCGGTGAGGATTTCCTTCGGAATCCTGACTAGGGAGAACACCTGAAACAGCGCCTGCGCCACACATTTGGCCGTAATTCAGCGCGGGGACACTGCTTCTCGGTATCGGGTTGCATAATCCACGAGAACTAAAACAAAAGGATTGCCGTGGGCACTGTGGTCTAATGACCTGATGAGGTCCATAACGAGTGTTTCGAACGGGACCTTGACTAGGGGGAGGGGCCTCAATGGCACTTTTGGCATAGCCTTAGGGTTGACTAACTGTCACTCAGGACAGGCAGCACACCATTTACACACATCTGCTCAAATGCCTGGCCAACAGAAGCAGCCCATTATCCGCTGTTGTGTTTTCTCGTGACAGCATTTCCCGGCAGATCTTTGGCACAAACAACTGGGTTATCTCCTCTCCTATCTGAGTGTCACTGCTCACTCATTATGACATGTTCCTAATCAACAAATAATATAGGTGAGTAACCATGGTGTCTGGGGGCATCAATCCATCAATTTTAACAACACGTTGCACGTGGCCTCTTCCTGTCATAGTTATGGCAGTAAATGAGGTCGGAAAGGAGAGGTATGCAACAGGGAAGGTGCTGGGGTGCAGCCACAGTAGACCCCCAAGCCCCCAGGGAAGCCAGAGGCCCGCAGAGCAACCCCCCCACCTGGCCCAGAGGAGCATAACCCAGTTCCAGGGAGCACGAGGAGACCCCGCTCTCTGGGGGTGCACACAAAGAACCAACTCCCAAGGGAAGGCACAAGATGCAGCCGCAGTCACAGAACCTGGGCCGTGGGCGCCAGGCATGGACAGCAGGCCCGGATCCAGGCCCCGTGCCGACAGACCCGCCCATGCTGAAGGAGAGCCGGCGGGAACCCCATGTCCACCCACACCCCATCCAAGGGTGAGGCCCGCCTCACCGCAGCCAACCAGACCTCCCACTTGGCCGCGAGCGCCCATCCATGTAGCAGAGTGTGCTCAGCGTGGGGCACCCAGATGTTACTCCCCATCCCACTGACACCAGCAGGCTGCCAGATTTATGGGCCCTCCACCACCCCCAGCAGTTGGGGAACCTGCCCCAGAGAAGTCGCAAAGTGGGAGGAAAGGCCAACAGCCGCCCCCAGCACCCAACCCACACACACGCCAAACCGTCAGCGACCCGCCACCTTGGAAAACCCCAGTGCGCAATGTGTGCTGTTGGCATCTGCAGTGAAAATTGCAGGGTGTGGGGGTGCGAGACCTTCAGGCAAGTCGAACCTGAGTCACTCGCACCCATCCTGCCCCCCAGACCCTGGTCTCTCGGAGTGTCGTTCGGAGTAGGATTGATGTGTGAGTGTATGTGTTCTAAGCTAATATGAGTGGGATTCAAATTTCGGGACAGACAAGAAGCACCCCGGGGCAGGAGCGTGACAGGGAAGATGGCAGCCACCCGTCACATCCCCACCCACATAGCTCGCAAGCCACCCATCCCGCAAGCCCTAGGCCTATTGTGTGGTGATGTACTGAATATGAGTTTTGGCAGTGTGTGAGATGTTCAATCATTGGAGATGGTTGTAGGATGTTTGTCAATTTGATAAAAAAAAATGTTGAGACTGCTGAAGTTGAAGGAATTGAAGGAAGCGGTGACCACCAATATTATACCTTTGGGTTAAGGTTGGGGAGGATATAAGTAAATTGTTTTCAATGTGTTCCAGATGTGTTCCAGATTCCTTGTCTAAATATTATTGGTCTGTTTTCATGCAGAAAATCTGGGTTGTGCCAGATTGGCATGAATTTGTATGGAGATCGAGTGTGACCATTGAGTTTGAGGAATCTCCACCAGGCTGACAGAGTTGTTGCGATGAATGGGTTTTTAAAGCAATTATGGTTCCTTATTTACTCAGTAAGGAATGGGAGATCAGATAATGATAACTCCTGACATTCTGTTTGTTCAATGTCTCGCCATCCACGCCCAATTGTTGTTCTGGTTGTAACCACTTAATTATAAATTGAAGATGGTTTGCTAGATAGCAGTATCTGAATTTTGGAGCTGCTAGGCCTCCACAGTCTTTTTTGAAGTGTTGCTGATTCTTGGTTTCATTTTTTTTTAAACCAATGTACTGTTGGTTGCTTTGTGGTCATTGAAAATATGAAGTTTATTTTTGGTAGTATATTAATTTTCACTGCTGCTATCCTAACAATTAGTGAGAAAGGTAGGTTGTTCCATCGAATGAGTATGTATTATTCAATGGATTTGAGCAATGGAGTAAAGTTAAGGGTAAACAAATCTGACAGATTGGTGGATATATCCACACCAGTGTGATGGTTAGTAGAGAATTTCTATATTTGATTGAACACCTCTGGTAGGGATGATATTGGTTCTGTATGTGCAACAAGATATCATCTCCATACAAACTCGTTTTATGAACAGAGTTTCCTGTTTGTATGCCAACGATATTACTGTTTTCACGAATGGCCGCCACGAGGGGTTCAATAATGATGGCGAATAGTAAGGGGAGAGAGGGGATTCTTGTCTTGTGCTGAGTGAAACGCGATGAAGTGGATCCAATTAAATCTGTCAAATGCTTTTTCGGCATCAAACGAAGCAATGACAGTATTTAAGTTGTTCCTTTGAGATATGCTGATCAGACTGAATAAACAGCGCATATTGCTGGATGAGTGTTTGCCTTTTACAACGCTTGTTTGGTCTTGGTGAATTATAAATGAAATTACTTTTTAAATTCTGTTGGTTAGTGCTTTACAAATAATCTTTAGATCACAGTTAATTAGCCTTATGGGTCTATAATTGGAGGTGAGGGTTGGGTCATTATAAATTATTATAATGAATCAAAATGAGAGGAATGGTGTAGGTTGACTTAATCTCTGCAACCATTCTGATGAATAATGGGGATATAAGTGGCCAGAACTGTTTGCTGAATTCCACTGGTTAGCCATCCAATCTGGGTGATTTATTGTTGAATATAGAGAAGAGAGCATTCCTGAGTTCTTCTGGATTAAGTGGTTGAGCTAATGTGGTAGCCTGCCCTGTAGAAAGTTTAGGGAGGTCAATATCATCAAGTCTCTAAATATGTTATTGATGTTATTCTACACTGTGGATCTTTGATGGCTGTAATAAGTATTTTTTCGTTATCGCATTTCAATTTATTGGCAAGAAATTTACCTGATTTGTCATTGAAATAAAATAATTTGCTCTCATTCATTGCATCAGGAATTGTGACATTTGATGGATGATATTATCATGTTGTGATGTAATTGTTCGGATCTCATTTCCGATTTGGATTTGATTTCTGGAAAGTCGTTCACTTCAATGAAGTCCATTCTCTGGAGAATAAATGGTTCAATTCTTTATCTGTCAAAGGTGAGGTGTTAAACCGACACCAACCGGAGGGTTCAGGTTGGTTTAATTTATGAGGTTGAAACTAATCAGCTCGTCATCGGAGATTACAATAGGGTGGATTTCAGGATTAGTTATTTTGGACATTACAGAGTTACTAGTCAAGAAAAGGTTGATTCTAGAGAAGCACTGGTCGGGTGGTAAATAATATGTTTATTCTCTATTTTGTGTTTGTCTACACAGACAAAGGACAAATGAACAAAGATAAACATAGAACATTGCAGAGTTAGACATGCTAGTGAGAGACGGAATAGAGTGAGAGTGATGGGAGAAGTAGGGAGGGAGGGATAAGGGAGGTGAGATGATGAGAGAAGTAGGGAGAGGGGATTAGGAAGGTGAGATGATGAGAGTGAGCAATATTTAAATCCAGATTTTATCACATTACTAATTATTATTAAGTCGAAACCCCGAATATGAGGTGGCACCACTATTTCAGATGTATTAAGAGGAAAAAACCCTGTCTTATTTTTTGGTTGTAATGTAGTCAGAAGTAAGGTTCTACCCTCTTTTATGGGCATGATTGGTGAACTACTTTTTCCTCCCGGATAATAAACTCATGAAAACAAATTTGACATGGGGGGGGGGGGGGGGCATGGATTGTTCTCGTTATGCATGGGCGCTAATTACGCATGGAGAAAGACAGGTTTCGATCAAGAACAGATCAAAGGTCTTCAATAGCCTTCTTTCTGACCTCTCCTCCCGTGACAAGTGAAATGTTACAGCCTGTGCAACTCTGATGTGCGCGCACAAAGCCGCTTTCACTTTTGTAGTGCCCAACTAAGTATTGATAACACGCTTAGTAATTTACAAATTAGAGTTTTTTTTATTCAATTAAAAAGGGCGCTGATATGTGAAAAATGTAAAGTAATGGGTTGTATTTCTCTCTAAAAAAAAGCGAAACAACGGTAAGGGCAGTGGGCAAGTAACGTATCGGTGTACGCCTGAACACCGTGTAACACCAGTAACAACAAAAAAACGCGGCAACCCTAGTCCAACAACAGTTCAACAATAGTGTGACAAAGATGGCGCCTTGCGAGTGGCAGCCTGTTGCATTAGTTCTGGTCAACATCTTGTGTTTTTTTTGTATTTTCTTCTGTTTATCTTGCATTTCCTTTTTGGCAAAACACTCCATACAGTAGCTTTGTTCCACGCTAACATGGAGACTGTGCAGCTCAACGGATTTCTGTTGATACGCCTGGCGCTTTTAACTTCTGTTGTGTCGGGTTGCTATGCCAGCAGGTGTGGGAGTATTGTTTACCGCCGGGACGAGCCTATTGCGCTCTCCAAGCCTACACTGCTGCCTGGGGCAAGACCCCAAATCCCTGACGAGTTGAAGAGAAGATGTCGGGGATGCAGGGCTGGTGTCAAACTGAGAGACAGGAGGTGGAGATAAAAAACATTTCTTCCCTCGATTGTCATGGGGAATGTGAGGTCCCTGGAGAATAAGAAGGACAAGCTCAGAATGCTGACGAGGACACAGCGGGAATTTCGGGAATGCAGTAATATGTGTTTCACAGAGATGTGGCTACAGGTAAATATTCCGTACGCTAACACCACAGTCCCCAGCTTTCAGATGGTATGGGCTGACAGAGATTGGAGACAGGGCGGTAAGAAGAAAGGAGGGGGGATCGCTGTTTGTGAACAACCGATGGTGTCCCGGACATGTTACTGTGAACTGTTAGCCGTGAGTTTTCATCCGTAATATCTGCCGAGGGAGTTCACATGCACCATCATTATTGCTGTTTACATCCCACCATCAGCTGTTGCCGACACGGCTTGTGACGTCATCAGCTCAGTCATTGCCAGACTACAAACAAAACAACCATATGCATTCATTGCAATTTCTGGAGACTTTAACCACATTTCTCTCTCTGCTACAATTCCAACTTTTCAACAATTTCTCAACTGCCCCACCAGTGAAAATAAAACGCTGGACTTTTTAAATTCCTGGTAAATTTGAGAGATGCATACAGCTCCATTAGCTGTATTAGCCCCATCAACTACCCCCCCCCCCCCCAAACAAAGAGCGCCCCTGTGCCACCCACCTGTCTGTTTCCTGTTGTCAGGTGAAGAGGCAGATGGAAAAACTGCAAGGGGTTATGGGGTTATCCTATTTATTTTTATACAGTCCAGTAGTTATTGTATGTGTATATGTATATACATATATGCAAATGTGTGTGTATCTGTATATATGTATATATGTGAGTATATATATATATATATACTTATGTGTGTGTATACATATTTATATAGTAATTGTTTTAAAAACATGTGATTTTGTACATTATGTGTGTTTTGTCATGTATGTCATTGCTGCTGCAACGATGGAATTTTCCTTTGGGGATTAATAATGTATCTTTATCTTATCTTAACTCAAAAAGATTAAATTGACTTTCACAAAACAACTTAGGTTCCTCAGACTGGGCATTCACAAAACAAAAAAAAGGAGTTAACTCATTCTTATCTCATAACTGATTCTGACAAACATTTCTCCTTGCTTCTCTTGACTTGCAAGCCACAGTGTCCTCCAGCAATTAGTCTATATTCCCCTCAGCTGGGGTCTCTCCTTCTGCAGTTAGGGAAGTGTAGTCTTTTTGTTGGCAGCCATCATGGATGGGATGTACATTGTTGGAGCAATTCTCCTGCGTGGTCGGTGACTTTAATCTGGCCGCTACCGGAAAACAAAATTGAGAATATTAAAGATATTTATTCTGCAGAATAAGGAGAAAACAGTCACATAAACTCTCATTAAAAACAGAAGGCAATGTGTTTTAAAAGTTACGTAACATACAAATGGCTATTGTCCTTTATAGAACATGTAAAACATCATTCACAAGATTGATCATGTGCATTGTTCTCTCACAACCTTCTTTGGCTAACAGTCCCTCTGACAACAGTACATATCACCCTTTCCCGGCTGGAGGCTCCCTTAGGGGCCCTTGATGGCCACAGGGCATCCCTCCAAGATCGAGTTTCGACATTGGTATTGTTGTGCTGTCGACCTTACCTGTGAATGACAGAAAAGTTGAAGGCCTGGAGACTCAGGAACCATCTAGTGACCTGCCCATTAGTCTACCTATTCCTGGCCATCGTCTGCAGGGGAGCAGGGTCCAATTAATCGCTAAGCATTCCTTCTCCAGCGTTGAATACCTACTCTCATGTGACAATAACTTCCTGCTACCGTATAGGATGGGATGCTTCTCACCCTCTTTGACTTGTGACAGAACCGTCCCGAGACCCAACTCATGCGCCTGCCTGTACTACAAAGTCTTTATTTAAATCAGGGACCACCGGGATGGAACACAGGGCCATCTTCAATTGCCATTTTATGTGCGTTTGGAACCCTTACGGGCCGCTGATTCACTACATTACCCAATTTCAAGAGTCAAGACTCAAGAGTCTTGATTTGGTGCGTATATGGTGCTCTACCAGATGTGTGTATTCTGACCTCACTGAAAACACATCCTGGTTACAGTCCACTATCTCTAGTGTCTCCTGTTGCTGCTGTGGTGTCAGGGTAGGTACCACTTTCACTTCCTCCCTCAGGGGTTCACCTGACTCCTTGGGGGGTAGACAGCCTAAGAACCCCTCCCGTGCATCCCACTTCTTCAGGAGGTTCATGTGGTATATTTGTTTGGGCTTTCTTTTCCCATTCAGGGTCACCAGGCAGGTCAAGGCTCAGGGTTCTGTACCCCCCATTAAAGAAGCATACAGTTGTGCTGCGCGATCTCCCGATGATTCCGTGGTAGGCATGTGTTTGTCTGCTTTGCTACAGTGCCAGGGGATATGACCCTCTTGCCCGCACCTATAGCGTTGCCTACCAGCTCTGGTCAAGGGCCCACTGGTCTCTGACTCACCCCAATAATCTTTCGCTCAAACTGTGGGACCTGCTTACTTCGGACCGGCCTTTGGGTTTTTGGACGGGTGTTGACTTGACGCCCTGGGGCTTTCAGTGGCTCCCTTTTACTCATGCGGAGCATCTCAGTGGTAGCTTGGTACTGTTTGACGGCTTCTACCAAGGCACTTGCAGTAGATGGGAGCTAGGGAGCTTTGACGTAGACATACATTATGGCCCGTTGGTATTTATCCACAACAATAGTCTCCATTATAGCTGCTGCCAAATATACCTCCGGTTCCAGTTACCTTTTAGCTGTGCCAATCAGCTCGTGCATTTGTGCTCAGGGGCGTTGGTCACATCTTAAGTGCCATGTATGAAAGTGCTGTTCCCTGCCAAACTTCATAAATTGTATTCTACTGGGAATCTCCCCCTTCAGCACAACATAATTATTGGCCACCGTGGCGTCCAAATCCCGTAAGGCCCTTTGTGCCTTTGTGCCCTTTGTGGGCAGGACCTTGGCTGAGGCAGGGACGGGCAGGACCTCGGAAGCGGCGTCGTGCAGACTGTGGCCGGGAGTGGCATCAAGCAGACCGGGACAAGCGAGGGCGTCGTGCAGACCGGGACCGGCGGCGTCGTGGAGACCGGGGCCGGTGGTGGTGTCGTGCCAACTGGGCCTCGTGGGAGGTGGCCGGTGACTTGGAGGCCGGAACCAGCTCGACCTCGAGGGAGGCGGTCGGCGGCTCAGAGGCGGAAACCAGCTCGACTTTGGGGGAGGCGCTAAGTGGCTAGGTGGTGCAGGACAGCAGAGATTTGGGAGTGGCAGGTGGCGGGCGGCGGGCGGCGGAGACTCGGGAGAGGCTGGCGGAGACCCGGGAGCGGCGGGCTGCGGGGACTCGGGAGCGGCGGGCCGCGGAGACTGAGCAGCGGCGGCCACCAGAGACTCGGGAGTGGCAGACAGCGGGTAACGTGGGTGGCCACGGGGACCCTCTGGGTCATGTCTTTTCCCAGGGGATATCCGGGGGTCCTGAGAGAAAAACACGAGGCGTCTTCCAGAAGGGGGACTGCTGGGGATCTTTGGAGGCACGAGGGGACCAGGCAGGTACTGGCCTAGCCGGCTCAGGCCTGGGGGTCTGCTAAGTCCTGGCACCAGGGTCACAACTCCGCATCTGATATCTTGGAGTGAGGGCGGGGGGCAAGCTGTGTGTTCCTGGAGGGGATGTCCTTGATTACAGCTAGCCGGCGGGGCTTGAGATTGGCCCGGGGTGAGGAATCACATAAATGTCCTCACAACTGGGTCTGCTGGGTTCATGGCTGGTCAGTTTGTACTGTTAGGGGGATGGTGAGGAGGAGGAACCCAATTGGAAGACACGCGGTTGAGGGGGTATTGACAGGGGTTTATTGAGAGCAGACACAGGGAATCCGGAACAGGCAACAGACTTGGGATCAGGACCAACGTGACGGGGAAGACAGGGACTCACAACCAGGCAGGGAATCCAGAGTCAGGGACCAAGAGCAGAGGAGCCGGCGGAGAAACAGCAACTCAGAGACCAGGGCACACACACAGGGAAACAGGCAGGCATGAACTAGCCACGAACCGACACCGACAGAATGAATGGAACCAGGTTAAATACAAGGGGAGTGACGAGGGAAGTGGAAACAAGTGGTGTGATAGCTGACTGGGGACAGGTGTGCAGTGACAGGGAGATGAAGTGAAAGTCGACACAGACAGAGGGAGCCAAAGAGGGACAAAGGACCTAGTGGCAGACAGGGGGAGCTAGAGGCAAACAGAGACAGAGAGGATCAAGGCAGGGGGAGGGTCATGACACAACCACCACTTGGCTTAGCATTCCCCACCTTTGTACCAGGTCCACCATCATTGGAGGTTGGATCTTCCCTCTTATATTGGCAGGGTGGGTGAACATAAAGGAAATGGTCGCAAACTTGGGTTCCAACTCAAAAAGATTATACTTACTTCCACAAAACAACTTTTCATCCAGACTGGGCATTCACAACACAAAAATGAGGAGTTAGGGAATAAATGCATTCTTATCTCAAAACTGTTTCCGACAAACATTTCTCCTTGATTCTCTTGCCCTCAAAGCTTCTCAGTCTCCTCCAGCAATCAGTCTATATTCCCCTCAGCTGGGCTTCCTTCTCCTGGAATGAGGGGAGGTAGTCTTTTGGATGACAGCCATCATGGACTGATGTTCCTGAAGGGAGCAGGGAAGGCAGCGGATACTGTTCGGTTATTTCCAAGCACCATGCACCTTTTTGAAGTGCGTGGAGACAACACTGAATCCACTTCAGAGAAGAGGTATGATAATATTGTTCAATCTAGACAATGTTCTTGTGTTGTCTCACTCCCGCAAGGTAGCGAGAGTACACACCAAGTCTCCTATGACACATCTCTCCCACCTGCGTTTCACCATCAACTGGGAGAAAGCAGTCTTTTTCCCAGGCAATGGGCATTCATCTAGACTTCCTAACCATGAAAGCCACACTGACAGCCCCTCATCAGAACGCTATAGTAATGGTGGTGGAACGCTCTACGGCAGCAGTGACCATTATGCGTCTGTTAGGACTGATGTCTCTGGATGGAGCGCATGTGAAGCAGACCCAGTGGCATGACTGTGTTTGCCACTGGGTCTTCTGCTCTCCATCCAGAGATGGTCCATTTGTCTGAAAGTGGATGCTGTGTGTCACAAAAAACTTGTTGATGAACTATTGGGGGAATCCCCGGGTCCTGCCCCTTGAGCACCCCTGGGAAGGATGCCCGGTCACATGACTATCTTCACGGATGTTTCTCTCCTCTGTCCGAACACATAAACGTGTCGGAAATCACTAAAAAAGTTATTTTAGTTAGAATAGACAACCAATTGGAGGTGGCTTATATCAACCTACAGGACGGAGTGAGGTCAGTAAATGTGCACTGCTCAGCGGCCAGACTGTCAAATGCCCATGGGCACATGCCAACCTCCGCAGCCAGGGAGCTCTCTAGTTTCCTGGAATACAGAATGTAGGGGTTGATCTGATGTCCCGCGGGAGTCCACCAGAGAGCGAGTGGCCCCTGAATCTGGTCATAGTTTAGCAGATCTGGCGTCGCTTCAGGAAAGCATGGGTGGACATGTTTTCACGACGCCCCCTGGACCAGCGAGCTACTATACGCATTCACTCTGATCCACCTCATAGAGGATCTGATAAAAAGAGTGAGAACGGAGCGGCCATGCCTTGTCCTAGTAGCCCCGGAGCGCACCGCCGCACCTTGGTTCCTGGAGCTGGGCCAGTTATTGGTGGATGGACCATGGCCAATTCCCAGGTTACTGGGTGCTTTCTCCCAGGCACAGGGAATGATAAAACAGTGTCCAATTCTAGGTCAGCCAGCCACTGGTGGCCTGGTCCCTGAAAGATTTACATTACACCAATGGGGCTTGTCATTAGTGGTGATTAATTCAATACAGAGTAGTTTTACCTCACATTTTACTTATTTTTAGGTTTATGTCCAGTGGCTATAAAACATTTAAATTGTATGAGTATATCTATAATAAAACTAACTTCACGCACAGTTAATTTATTGCAGAAATAAAATGTGTTTATTTTTACATTTTACTCAAGAAATTCTAGTTCTCACTGAATCTTAATTTTACAACATGGAAATGATGACAGTTAATTTCACATATTTTACTCTCCAAAGTTCTGGGCCGCTGCACCCGAGGCTCCTGAGGTTCAATACCATCTATGGTTCAATAACAATTCTGACCATTATTGCATTTCCCTATAACTTTTAGTTGTTTTTTCAATATCTTATTTGATACTTTAATAGGAATTATAGAACTTATGTTGTCAACATTTGTAATGTGTTTTTTGTACAAATTGTCAACAAGTTGCTTTTAGGCTGTGTTTTGAAAACCACAGACTGCTGCCCATTGCAACCTACAGATACCGTGACAGTAATACAGTAGTCTGGGCGTGCACCCCATAAAAATGTGCCACAGTTGCACCAGCTCTCTGAAGATGATCACGAAGCACTGCCTTTTTTTTTAACCTTTTTTTTTGGTATCGCACAGTCTCCACCAGGTCTCTGCAGATGGTAAAAGTGTCATGCTAACTGCGTGTGGCTATTAGCGCTGGTGTTTGTGACTTGGACGCTTTTTTCAGCAAGGCTCGTTGCATAGAAAGGGACCAATTTTGCACCAAACGTATGTGTGGCAGGCCAAGGGGGCATGGTCAAGCCGCTGCTGCAGA
Source organism: Zeus faber (assembly GCF_960531495.2). Taxonomy (NCBI): domain Eukaryota; kingdom Metazoa; phylum Chordata; class Actinopteri; order Zeiformes; family Zeidae; genus Zeus; species Zeus faber. The sequence goes on from NC_137205.1 coordinate 7,730,286, forward strand.
CAGGCGGTGCAGGCTCCGATCCTGGGGTTGGAGGGATCAACGGAGGGACTCCCCTGATTTGTCCGATCCAAAACCAGGAAGAAAGATAGTTATTGGGTCCCCACAGTGACGAAGGTGGCTTGCTTCCGGGACATGCTGCTGACCGGGCACTTGGAGCGTGCACACTACCGAACGTGCCGGACACGTCACAGGGAAGCACATTCCAAGCACTGAATGAACAATTAAGAATTTGCCTGCAAGAAATTAAGTTGTCCTTTGTTGTCCCATGAGCCTCCTTTTTTTTTAAACAACTGAATAAATACACGCCAACCAGCGTTGTTTTCCCTCTGCCTGCCTCCTCTTCCCCATTCCCTGGCTCTGGGCCGGAACACACCTCCACAACTGGCCCCTGAACAGGATGGAGAAGCGCGAGCCAGAATCCCGACGGCTTCCCCCCTGGAACAAATGGTGGAGGCCCTCGCCACAATGCAGGAGCAACAAGCTCTGCTGTTCCGGGAAATGGACAGGGCAAGAAAGGACATCCAGCCCCCCCCGTTCCCCGCCACAGAAGATGATGGGGGAGGACAATTCCGAGGCGTTCCTAACCACCTTTGAACTGACGGCCAAGGCTGCCAGATGGTCGGACCGCGAGTAGGCTTGGCGGCTCGTTCCTCTCCTCTCGGGAGAAGCCCACGCTGTCATCTGAACGGCAGGGATGGAAAGGATTGGGAGAAAACCTGAGGGCCACCTCCTGCGCCTCCAGTCACTCCCCTATGACACCTTCCTGGAGGCGGGCCAGCAGTGGCTACGACCGGAGGAGCATCCCCGCACCAGATCGTCGAGGACATGGCCACCAAACTGTTTGTTGACAATCTCCTGGCCCGCACCGCTAGCTGGGTGCGTTGCTGCCGGCCAGCCTTCCTCCATGCCACCATAGCCCTCGCTGAGGACCACGCCGAGGCCTACACCCGACCAACTGTAACAATATATCTTAATCCATGTAATCACATAAACATATATGCACACACATAATGAAAAACACAACTTCATGTAGCTTCCAGTAACAGATTTATATTTTAGCACAGAGGGTAAGTTCTTTCACAAACCTTTTAGATTGTGTCCTCACTTGCCCCATCCTCAAAGTTTTCCTTATCTTGGCCTGACCAATTATTTTCTGCACCTGTGAGGTCAAGCTGACTGAATATTCTCTGTATCTGTGACGTTGAACTGACCATATATTCTCTGACTCCCTGAAAAAAAAACGTTCGACTCAGAGGGCAGTTCCTTAGCACATCTCTGATCCGACCCTTGTACAAGTAAAACCAACGTCTGTCTGCCACTTTATTTAAGACCACCGAATGACAAATTGCAGATGAAAGCGACCCTTTAATTTCCATAACAATTTGGCGTCACGGAACAGGATCGAGCTGCGTCCAGGGAGACCATTGACGACGGAGCCGGCATCAACTAAAATCCTCATTTCGAGGACCGTTCTGCGGTGGGACTCTGGGGCGCCGCCTCGATCTACGTTTCTGATCGTAGAGGGAGAGTTTGTGATTCTTTGTGGAATGTATCCAGGTCAGAGGATATGACGATATCATAGCTCTCGATATAGTGATACAATTCTTAGAATATAGTGAGTACAGGCCATGGTTTATTCTTTGTTCTTTTATTCCATATTTTCAAATTTAGTGTTAAATAATTCTGTATTCTGTATTGTCTAATCTATATTTCTCCTTCCAACCAACAGTGCAGAGCCAACTGTTATCTGCTCACTAGCACCATTCACAGAGTTTGTTTTATTAACAATCTCCAGGCAGCGGAATTGTCACAAAACCAAAAGCACCCACCTTTTCAGTACCAGCCAAACATACAGTAAAAATGCAGATACAGTGGCAATATTCCTGCACAGAGAATAGAATCTGTGTGTTAAGTGTTATATGAATTATTGTTGTGTTTTGTGTGTAAACGGAATCTGTGAGAGTATGGAGGTTTGTTGTATGGTCTGAACCCGGACCATCGTCTGATCCACGACCCAGTCAACAGGGCCCATAGGAACTCAGGTGCACAGAGCCATTTAAAAAAGTCTGTATTAGTGTTGACTGTCTGGGACGTGGTTCAACTTGGTAGTTGTAGAATGTGTGTTTTCTCCTCGTCTGCACTGTATTTTGTGTTGCAGCATTATTGCTGAAATGTTGTTTGAGTGTTGTTGGGATAAAGATGACAGAAATATTATTGTTTTGTGAGGGAAATAGAACCACATGGAAAAGTGGATGAGAAATGGACTGTTAAAAGTCACGAACGGAGAAAGGAGGAAGTGAGCCGCTCGAAGGTTGGCGCATACTGAGAAATGTTTCTGGAAGAGATTCCAACTGCATGCGCTTTGCTGATGATGTGTGAATGTGTGTGTGTGACTAACCCCGCCAAGGATCCACAGCTTAGCCACCACACAGCGAAGATTATAACACTGAGTTCAACCCACTCCAAGCTACACACATTTTGCATAGACAATAGCGCTGATTATTATCTAAAACCCATATCTAACCCAACTGACCCCAATGGAACCAATGGAACCAACTGAACCACCAGAACTGTCTCCCCTGCTCACCTACATCCATTTGCCAACCTATATATGTATATATATATATATATATATATATAAATCTATGTAATCACATAAACATATATTCACACACTTAATGACAAACACAACCTCATATAACTCCAGTCACATATTTTCCATTATTCACATAATTTCCACAGACATCCAAGCCGAGGTGTCCAAACATTGGCTCAGCTGCGGAACGCGAGGAACAACATTCGACACATAGTTCACCAATGACCAGTAACGCCAAACTGACTATATATTGTTTCTGGCTTCCCACAATACACCTTTCGACTCAGAGAGCTGCTCCTGAGCAAATCTCTGATCCTACCCTTGTACAAATAAATCCAACATCTGTCTGCTTCTTTCTTTTGAACTGACTGACAAACTGCAGATTAAAGCGACCCTTTTATTTCTGAAACAGCCTCAACACAAAAGTGAGTTAAAGTATCTGCTTGGATAACATGGATAAGCTGGAAGACAGTGGTGTAGAATCCAGAAGCAGAGATAAGGTTCCAACAACCGGTGTGATAAAAACAAGAGTAGTAGAATAAAACACAGAGGACAAAGAAATGAGATTATTAGTTTAGAAAAAATGCTGGAATAAGAATACAGTTCAGAGGAAACAGTTATCCAGAAAATAATATTGCACTCCAAAGGCTTTGGTCAAAAAAAAATTTCAACCTCTTCTATGACAGACGCAAGGACTACATTCTATATGTGACCCACTGCGGCAAAACCCGATTTGTAGCGCATTTCTAAACCTTTCTGGAAGGAAAATTAGATTCTTCCATATTTGTGTTCCATTGTGATTTTTTTTATCTATTAACATATTTTCAAAGCCGAGTTTGATTTATAAAGAGTAGATAAATGATAAACCATCAAGTTTAAATATTCTCGTTAGATTACATGGGAAACGCAGTTCACTTACCGAAATGCTAAACAGCGTGAAGGTCGATCCATCGTTTCCTAATATTCAGCAGGTGAAAATCATTCCTTCATATTCCATGTGATGTGAAGTCACAATGTGAAACCGTTTTGATAGAGTTCAACCTTTTAATCGTATTCGTTTTACACACACCTCGACACATTGTTGTGCGAAAAGGTGAAAGATCACTGGTGTGGATGAAGTCACTTCCATTAATAGGATGAGGGCAGTAGGTTTTACTTGTCTGTGAAACTTTCATTTCCATGTTGTTATGGATTATGAGAAGTGGGTGGCAGAAACTCTAAATCATATTGCAGACTTCCTGACCAGTCCGATTGATCCTGACAAGTCCAGTTCCCAGCGCGACTTGTCAGTTTTCCGACACTGATGCTGAATCTGATAACGGTGTCATCCTGGACTTGGAGAACATTTCAACAACAGCGGATTTCCAATTGAATGTCATGATGAAACTGAATATTTTCAAGAAACACCGGTGGAGACCAACTACACACCCTTTGTTGTTACAACGGAAGAAGTTTCTACAAGAAACAATTTCTACAGCACAAGGACATTCACTTGGAGAGGGAGGTCTACAACTCAAAGAACACCTGTGAATGCCTCAGCCTCTCTTTGGGTGGTCGTGTTCAACCTGCGAGCAACCACATCAAGATTCATTGCATTCTGGGAGATGGCTGAATGGGTCCAAGTGTTGGGGAAACGTTGAGGGTGATTATCTCAGAAACACAGTTTGCTGCACCCTCGTTATTAACAAGCAATAGCTTTAAAAATGTTTACTTAATTTGCACAAGTTACACCTTGTTTTGAAGCTCTGATTCTACACTTTCAAATGCTGCAGGAAAAATAGTCAAAAGGTACTCCATGCAGTACAAATGTTTGATTTTGGGTCAGTGTGTAGTCAGGGTTTTCCTATATAGTGGACAACCCCTCATAACCTCCAGACAGCCCGACTTCATTCCAGACCTGTTGATTAAATCAACCGTTATCTCCCACTTTCAAGGAGAGAGATACAAGTCTGCCTCACTGTGAGCCCCAACACAAGGCCATTTTGTTTCATTAAACTATCGTCTGCAATCTAGCTGACAGACAATCAGATGTGGGAAAGCGATTATAAGCAAAATGTGCAACCACTCAGGGGGTCAGTGAACTGAGCAGTGAACCCATTCACCCTCCTTTCCTCCTCTCCATCTCATGGTCACACAAGATTTCAAAAGGAGAAGCTAAAGCTCTCTGACCATGCCCTCTGGGTGCTCAATAAAACATCAGTATGACAGGCCAATATTCACACCTATCTTGGTAACCGCCTTCCCGCTCCCCTTTAAAACACATACAAACACACTCACACGGTCAAAAGAACACACAAATTCTTTGCCTTAGTCTACCTCTGAATTTACAACGAGGTGCGAGCTTATCTGAAAATGCCCGATCCATGTCATAAACCAGGCCCACATTCTTGAATAACCCTTCCCCAGTTCCTCTGTGTTTTTAGACACAGTTATATCAATATGAGATATTAACTAAATCTGCCCTATACAGAAAAAATATGACCTCTCCATGACGCTCCATGATGATGGAGATGTGAGTGGAATCATTAAAAGTGTATTTTTGTCACGTCTTTTTACTGCCATCTGTTTGTACAGCCATACGGCCAAACATAACATCTTCTCCCTATTCATTGCATTTTTTATATTTTTACTCAAATCATGTGTTTGTTTTAATGTATTTTCTTTTTAATGGCATAAATATTGATGTTTGTTGTGTTTGGTAGTGAGAAGTCATATTTTCTCTTATGCTGAAGTGACTACAAATTCCAGGTGGAAAATTGCAAAAATGTTTTGCTAAGATACAATTTTTTTTTTGTTTTTTTTGTATTGTTTTTAGACTTTTAATCTTTTTGGTTTTACTTTAAAACCGGCCCAGATCTGCAGATTCACAACTCAGATCCCCTTTTCTTAATTATTTTAATAGTCTCTTCAACTACCCGGTGTTGGATGTAGTATAGCGCACAAAATGGCGGCTGATAGAAATGACAGGGAATTTTACTTAAAATGGCGCCCAACATATAAAATGTCTCTTTATGACATCTCTCATCCAAATAGCCTTTATGCCGACTTGCCAAATAACCTTTATGACGACTGGCCTAGGAGGAATTATATAGGAGACACGCTCGCTCTCTTGCTGGGTCGCTCTTGCTTTGGGCTCGTCTCCTGGTCTTTGTCGTGCACCAATAAAGGATCCATTTTGCATCGCACCCGTCTCCATCTTATTGAGGAAGCTCCACACATCAACCAACCTGGGAGGGATCCGTTTTTCCAGATCCCAACACCGGTTAGATAATATTTGTATCCCAGCAACCGGATTTCAGAAGTTAATAATAACTTAATTAGCTGCAAACAGCAAACAGCATTATTTACAATTTTTTTTTTAAAGGAGTTAACTACAAACTTAAACAGAGCCACTACCTGACGACCCACACACCACGGCGACTCCTATGTCACAGACTTTGATCCTCCACCAAGACACAGATGCAATGCCTCAAGGCCAACCCCACAACCGGGATGAGGGGATCTCCAAAAGACCCCACTGACCCCATTCGTGTCTCTTCAAACTGCCAACACTGCGCTCCTGTGGTCACGGCGCTGAAATGCATGCAATGTCTTCGGACAGAGCCAAACGCAACACCACTGGAGTCCCCCATCAATGCAGCTACACTCACGGACCTTGACAAGTAAACCACCAGAGAACCCCTCTGCCGTGTTGTCTGATTAATGCTGCATTCACATGGAAGATGGGAGAGAAGACCGGCAAACAGATGATTAGGTGATCAGCTGAGTGATGGCTGATCACCTGTTAACAGTTAACAGATGATGAAGATGTCAAAGCCGCATAACAATATCCACAAATCTATCCATAATGCGGAATAATCTATTGTCAAATCTGCTTGGAGATGAATATGATGCTTTATACAGTAGCCGGCGTGTGTAACTTTAACCAACTATGAATGACAACACATATAACAATGATTTAAGTTTGCTATGAAATATTAATAGTAAGCTTCATTATTATAATTACATGCATTACTACATTTATTTCATATAATAACAGTGTCACAGCGCCAGCCATGCCTTTCTGTCTCCTTGCAGTATGTCTCTCCTCCCTTTCCCTCTTGTATCTACTTTGTCCATGTCTCTACCTGACAGTGCAGTGTGGGCGTGGCTCCTGGTTCCAGTTCTGTATGACACAACTGCTCCTCCACCACTCGCCATAATCATACCGCTACCTAGTGTGATATTCTCCAGACTGTTCTCCATTGAATTCTTATGTATTTGTGGCACCTTGCCTTGTTTGACCCTGTCCGCCTCTCCCTGGTGCCAGCCTGCCTGCCTGGCTTTCTGCCTGCCTACGCCTCACCTCCAGCCGGTCCAGACCTGTGCCTTCAGCCTGCCCAATCCGACCCCGGAATGACCCACCTGCCCTTTTTTCCGATCCAACATCATCTTATTCCCCCTTTGTAAATAAACCTTCTATACTTTCCCATACTGTGTGCTGCGTACGGGACTTATCTGCCTCGTTCATGACAGTGCTGAGTATGAGTTTTGGTAGAGATAGACGAAGCATATCCTGTCATGCCCGCAGTCTTCTAGCCCTACTAGGGGCCGCTTGTCTCTTTTATCATGGACAGGTCCCCCGGCGCTAACCTTTTCCTGGTTCCCTCTGCCACTCCTTCCTCCTGCACCGTCCCAGACACCTGAAGTCCATCACTCATCAAATCTTGCAGTATTTATTCCCTAGCTTTCCATCCACTCATTGCCAGATCGTCAGCTAATCGAACTCACTTAGTACCTTTTGTGGCGCCTTCTAAAGATCTGAGAATTTGTCTGCGCAGTCACCGTCCTTACCTGCCTTGCTCCCTTCCAGGCTTGTTGGCTCATCTGCACTCTTGCAGGCCAGCTTCAAGGTCAGGAAGTTACGACGGAGCTCTGGAGGTGGAATGCCAGACAGTATGGGGAGAAACTCGACAGGGGTTGATGGCAGGGCACCACTAATTAGTCTCATGGCGGTGTTAAGCACAACATCAACACAGGCTGTATGGCTGCTGTGACTCCATGCAGGGGCGGCATACTCAGCCGTGGAGTATGCAAGGGCAAGGATAGAGGTGCGTAGGGTAGTGAGGTTTGCACCCCAAACATTGGTGACATGAAATCATATGACACAATTCTAATTCCGAAATCACCAATGATTAGAAATAGTTCAGTAGGAGAAATAACACCTCATTAACTTCTTGTTTTTGTCGATGTGAACAAGAGACTCTGGAGTGGGAACAGAGTACAGTATGTCCGTCTTGTAACGCAAGAACTGGCCACACACCTCAATCACATCTTTACTCCTCTTCACAAAATTGGATGCCCCATTGCTTGTAGGGATCATTTCACTAGCATGTAGCCAGCAAGGGCATTCTTGCATTAAGATAGCTTACCTACTGATCTAGCACATCATCTAGTATATCAGAATAGCATGTTCTGACAGAGTTTATGCTCTTGCATCCGCCTATACAGAGTTTGCCTTGAAATCCCATGGAGGTAAGTCAAAGAAGTCAGTGTACTGAGTACCCTGTAATCTCTCTCTATGTCGTCCTCAGACGAGCCTTCCATCGGCTTCTCCAGTCATCCCTTTTCTCCATACATCTGGCCAGCTCCTTTGTGCTTTCCGCACCAGCATCTTTCCTGAGCACATCCACATAGGTTGATGTGTGACATCCTCTTGATCGATGCCCGTGTGTTGGTTCCCACAGTACAAGCTTTTTGGCCCGGAGTTCTCGGTGGTGATGGCAATGGCCTGCTAGTCTTATCCTCCTTACTGCTATCTTCTCTGATACACTGGGTAGTACCCCATACAGACGTTGGTTGGTAATGTGTTCGTCCTGGTTGATGTTCAGTACCACACGTAACATTCTGGTGTAGCACCCATCCAGGGACTTCTGTAGGGCCTTTGTTAGTGTCCAGCACTCGCAGCCGTATAGGAAAACGGACTCCAGGGTGGCAGAGAAGAAACTGATCTTGATGTGTCGGGGGAGGTTGGATTTCCACACACTGGTCATGCCATTAAGTGCTTTCCTCACATTAAGGTCCTTTTCCGTGGAACCGAATAATTATTATAATAATTATATTATAATTATATTATAATATTTATAATTGTATGATATTAAAATAAATTGTTTCTTTGATAATCGTGATTCAATAAATGTTATAAAAATGTATGTATTTCAATCTTTCAATAATTAAACAATTCCACATGAATGTTTCAGTTAAACTAGAGGGCTAATGAGATAGCATTAGCTTTGACTTGAGTTTTCTATATGTTCCAGATGTGCTGGATGGCGAGAACAGCTTACAGAGCTAGTGAGAACTAGCTCTGTAAGTTACAGAGGCTCCTAAATCCCTCCCATTTTTTTAGGGTTCGTAAAACGGTAGCTCAGGAGGTAGAGCTGGTCGTCTTGTAATCTAAAGGTTGCTGGTTCAATCCCAGGCTCCTCCTGCTAGCATGCTGTAGTGTCCTTGAGCAAGAGACTTAGCTCCTGATGGCTGCCTCCGTCGGTGTTTGAATAATTGTAAGTTGCTTTGGATAAAAGCGTCTGCTAAATGTAATGTAAACTGGAGTGTAGAGTCCAATAGAGGAAGATGTAAATTTGTAAATATTTATACTGACAGTCGTTATGCATTTGCTGTTTTTTGGTGATTCTTAACCTCCCCTGCCTTTTAGATGCCATAAAACTCCCAGCTTAAATTTCCATCTGCAAATGTGTTGCCCACACTAATGCCTCTGACAATGCAGCCGCAAAAGCCATCGCTGTATCTGACACTGCTCATGTTCTAAAGATGGTTGTCTCCCCCACAGATGAGGAGGACACTCTAACCCTGATTCCCTCCAAACACAGACATCCCGCACCGAACTGTTGTTGTTGAAGCACAAAGGTTATTGTGGAAAAGACATTCGGTAAAGCCCTCAAGGGAAATTATACCTGACTGATACACTGACTTTTTCAATAGTTTGGTCGTTTTGACTCATGGTAAAGACCATGTCTCAGAAGGGGAGGTAGTTAGAAAATTAAGCAAATATGACCAAATCCCAGGCTTCACAGTTTTTGCCGAAAGTTCTTGTAAAATATGTAATATTTGTGCTCAGAACAACGCAGGGAGAGGGGTCAATACCGCTAGTTCTTCCCCTCCTACTCCAAGTACTTCCTCGAGTGCCTAATGATGGACTTCATTGAGTTTGTTAAAGAAATTAAAGGGTCGCTTTAATTTACAGTTTGTCAGTCGATGGTTTTGAATAAAGAGAAAGACAGATGTTGGTTTTTACTTGATCAAGGGTCTGATCAGAGATGTGATAAGGAGCAGCTTTCTGAGACAAACAGTTTATTTTCAAGGAGTCAGAGAATATATGGTCAGTTGGACGTCACAGATACAGAGAATATACAGTCAGCTTGACCTCACAGGTGCAGAAAATAATTGGTCAGGCTGAGATAAGGCAAGCTTAGATGATGGGGCAAGCTTTTTGGCAGGAACCAAAGGGAGGACGCAATCTAAGAGGTTTGTGAAAGAATGAACCCTGTGTGCTACAATAAAAGTGTATGACTGGAAGCTACATTAAGTTGTGTTCTTTATTATGTGTGTGCATATATGTTTATGTGATCACATCGATTTAGATACATTGTTACAAGTTGTCATTACGGTAAATAGAAATACTGTTTAGTGATTACTGACATGTTTTCTAAATGGATTGACGTGTTCGAACGTAAAACCAATTACGCATGTGCCGTGGTGATCCATGACTTCTGGAGAAAGAGCGGGTGCTCCACCAGATTCCTGGGGCCATTCCAGATCCTCCTCACCACCGCAGCAGCAGCTAAGGTGGCAGAACAACCATCCTGGGTCCACACATCTCACTGGAGACGTGTGCACCCACTCTCAGAAGAGAGTCATTTTTCATATTTTATATGGCATTATTTATGTTAGCAATGGCTACTGTTTGTGCAGATACCATGCCTATGCCTTCCTGCCCTTAAACTGGTATGGATTCTCTAATTTTGTGAATCTCATGGTAAGTACAGTATATACAATTATCAATGACAGGTATCAATGACAGGGCACACCCTGCCCGCCACCATTAATGAGAATTGACCCAATTTTATAACCTTGCGTATCAATTTTACATTTCTCTAGGTGAGAAATGGGGCTTTGTCATTTTCCTGTGGTATTACCGGTGGCACTTTTCTCGCTGATCATATCGATAATATGAATTAAGTATAAGGAAATTTCTTATATTTATTCATTCAATTATTTTGTTTCGTTTTGTTTGCTCACAAATTTTTTTAAAGGCTTTCCACCTGCTGTTTACTAATGTAAAAACACACCGACTTACATTGCTGGAGCATGAGACGGCCCTGGTCTATGTGTTACCCCTAACTTTACAGGTGAGGCTTGTATCACTTTGATTCCTGATAACTCCAATAACCTTACTGGCCACGGTTCTTTTGTGCTTTCAGGCCTTCAGACTCGTCTGGCTTCATTTTCAATGGCTCAGTTCACATCGGCCCTTGGGGTATTGTGCTTGCTCAAATACATATTCCTGTGTTTTGACATCATGTAATGTTTCTGCACGTCTCTTCTGACTTGGAAGTCAGAAGCTCTATTTGGGCAACTCTATTTGAAGACACCACGCTAAATGGGGAGAAAGGAACACTCGGACTGTGCTGACTGTAGTAACCTGAGAACTCAAATCACGGAGTTAGACTCTCGGATATCCACACTCCACTCAATTCTCGAACATGAGAATTTCCTCGACACACTAGATGCTTCTTTAGCTTGTAGCTCAAACTCCACTCGCCCTCACTCCCCACCTGATTATCCTGCGCCTACTAGGGGGATTGATGAGAAGAGCTGGCCTGCCCCCGGAGCTAAGACACCTAGCCCTGCCTCCACACCAAGCAAAGCATGGTCCCAACCTACAAAACTAAGAAAACGAGGAAGACAGCTTTCCCGCACCCGCTCTCCCCCAATCCCACTCCAAAACAGCTTCGGACTGCTACTAACCATCAATGAAGAAGGGGCTGATACCACCATTGCTCTGCCAGATGCTAAACAACAACGCAATACCACACGGGCTGAATTTGAAGAAACCACCGACCCATCAACACACTCCACACCAACGCGGTCACGTACTTTCCAGCTCCACCCGGGAACCATCAATTTTACACCTTCGTCCTCTCGGACCATCAAACCCAGGCACTCTATCACCGCTCATGACACTAGCAGGGAAGCTGTTACTAAAAGTAGCACAGAAGCAAACATCGCTAACGCCACTAGCACAAAAGCTAAAGCTAGCAGGCCCAACGCTACCAGACCACCAGTAGCAAATACTGCCAGTACCAGCACTTGCACTAGCAAAAAGACCACTCAAAGACATTCTGCTACAAATGGACGTTATGCTACAAACCATAGGCCCTGCGGCTAAAACGAAGGGTGACGTGGCGTCTAAGAACACGATGCCACAAGTGAAAACCAACACTACCATCATTCCCAGGTACCCTAACACCGCCCACGACACTAGTCGGGAAGTTTTTGTTTTCGATGCTAACAGGGAACCCATTGCTGTTGAAAGTAGCACAGAAGCTAACATCGCTAACGCCACTAGCACAGAAGCCAAAGATGCTAAACAAGGACATAATGCTACAAATGCTACGGCTACTGACAAAACGAAGGGTGACGTGGTGCATAACAACACGATGCGACAAGTGAAAACATTTTAAATTGGAGATGCCATGACAAAGCATGTAAAATTAAATAAGACTGAAAACATCTGTCTCAGCAACGCATCCATCGAAGAACTGACAACACTACCAGCACTACTAAACGGCAAATCAAGTGAATCCAACATTGTCATCCACCTCGGCTCTTTTGACATCTTGTACAATAACACCCACACGGAGATACTAAAACACCAGTTTACCCAGCTTCTCAATGCACTACACAGATTGCAAGTTTTCAAAGAGGAAGCAAAGTTTTCAGCAGACTACTATCCTTCAACACATGGCTGACATCTGTCTGTCAAACACGCTTTTTAGGATTTATTGACAATTTCAATGTTTTCTGGAACTCTGCAGACCTTTTTCAAGCTGATGGATTCCACCCCAACCTTAGAGGCTCGAGCCTACTAGCAGCAAACATCAGCCATGCACTCCTGACCACCGTAATGGGACTAGAAGTGGGAGGGGCCGCTTGGGCATTGAACTCTTCAAACTTGTTAAATGCCCCGGCTGGCACATCCCAAACTGCCTATCGAGGCAAGGACACCAACACTTCTCAGACCGTGTCATCATGACGGAATCCGTCAGTGACATGGACACCCAGCCAGAAAAACAGCGTTAGGACAGTCGCCATGCTATTTCATCAAACATACCAGTCATCATAAATAGCAAATAGCATGGTAAAAGGGATGATTAAAACTACAAAACACATGAAAAGCATCCTAGAAGTCTTAAAACAGTACATATCTCTACTACAAAAGCATCTCCTCCTGCTCCATCTCAAAATGCCAAGCATCTGAAACTGGCCCTCCTTAATTTTAGATCATTAAATAACAAATCCTTTCTAGTTAATGAACTGATTAAGGACAATATCTTAGACTGCTTATGCCTAATGGAAACCTGGTTAAACGATGATACAGCAACAATGATAGAAGCATGCCTGCCAAACTATAACTTTCACCAAGTATCTAGGAAATCTAAAAGAGGAGGAGGAGTCGCAGCTATTTTCTCATCTAAACTGCAATTCAAACTCATTGAGATGGGCAATTTCACAGCAATTAAATATCTTGCCATCGAGCTCACAACAGAACAAATACTCTTCGTCATAATATACCGACCACCCAAGCACTCACCAATATTTATACAGGAAATGTCTGAACTACTATCACTATGTGTCACCAGATATGATAAAATAGTCCTAAACGGAGACCTTAACATCCACGTAAATAAAACAACAGACCCCCGAACTATTGAGCTTCTAAATCTTTTAGACAGCTTCGATCTAACTCAACACATGGCCCTGGGTGCAGTGCATTGCACTGCTGCCTCACAGCAAGAAGGTCCTGGGTTCAATTCCGGCCTGGGGCGCTGATGGCACCGTGCTCCGGCGGGTTATCTCCCAAATAGGAGCCTTTCTGTGTGGAGTTCTCCACCTCACGTCAGTAAGGACCCCCACCGAAAACATGCACCCATCATCGTCTGACCAGCGATGGACATTTATCACCTGGTCCCCGCTCCTCGCTTTGCCCCCGGAGGAAGGACAAGCCAGGATGGGTCAAATTATCCATTTCACTGGCCACAATCAAAGTGTGTGTGCAAGCATGTGTGGTGTGTTGCGTAACAAATAAAGACTGTTTGTTGTTGTTTCAATTGGCCTAAACTTAAATAATGTCTCAGTAACAGATCTACCACTTTCAGATCACCTCTGTATTTTCTTTGAGCTAACCATCGCAACCAACATAACAAACCCAATGAACCAACTCCTAACCCAAAAAACATATCTAGATGACAAAGCTGTAGAAAACTCCACAGAAGAAATCAGTCAATATAAGCCAAATCAGGAATGCTCCCTTAATGAAATGGTGGACAATCTCAATGACGCCCTATCATCTGTGTTAGATTCGGTAGCCCCACTGAAAACCAAAATAAAGAAGTTGTCAGACAAAACATCCCCATGGCTGAAAATGAAAAATGTCAGTGAAGGAAAAAGAACATGCCGCGCAGCAGAGAGAAAATGGAGAAAAACAAAATCCACCATTCATCACGAGATCTACAAAAATGCACTAACTATAACAGGACCATTCGCCTAGCCAGAAAAACATACTTCTCTAATATCATTACAAACAATGCTGGAAACTCCAGAGTTCTCTTCACTAGTATCGATCAGCTACTAAACACTGTCCCCGCCCCCCCCCCACTATCATCAACCGATAAATGTGAAGAACTGGCTCGGTTCTTCAAGAACAAGATAATTTCGATCAGAGCTAATATCACTAGCAGTGGAGCTTTTACAGATACTGACAGGCCCTGCAATATAACCATGAGTAAGTTCACTTGCATCACAATGGGTGAACTACGCAAAACAGTCACTCAAAGCAAATCAACCACATCAGATGTCGATCTCATACCCACAACTTCACTTCTTCAAGCAAGTATTTGATAGTACCTCAAGCCCGGTACTGGACGTCATAAACACGTCCCTTACAACTGGTGTCTTCCCAGACAGCTTCAAAACAGCCGTAGTAAAGCCTAAACTAAAGAAACCCAAACTGGACTACAACACACTAGCAAATTATAGGCCAATATCAAATCTTCCATTCATTAGCAAAGTACTAGAAAAGATAGTCTCAATCCAATTAAACTAATTTCTAAATCAAAATAACATACTTCAGAAGACGTCACAGTACTGAAACTTCTCTTACAAAATTAATCAGCGATCTCAGAACAAACTCGGATGCAAATAAAGTGTCTATCCTCATCCTTTGGATCTTAGTGCGGCCTTTGATACCATTGACCACGACATCCTAATAAATCGACTTGAAAAACATATTGGTTTCTCCGGGTGTCTTAAATTGGCTCAAGACATATATCAGGGGGAGGAAGTTCTACGTTAGTCTGGGAAGCAATGTATCAGAGAAATACGAAAGCTGTTACAGAGTTGCACAAGGGAGCTGCCTGGGCCCCCTGCTTTTCTCTCTCTATATGCTACCACTTGGTGACATCATTAGAAAATACAATGTAGACTTCCATAGCTATGCAGACGACACACAACTGTACATATCCACCGAACCAAACGATACAACAGCAACAACATCCATTACAAGCTGCCTGCTGGCAATAAATATATGGATGAATACAAATTTCCTCAAATTAAATTAAGACAAAACTGGAGTTCTTCTTATTGGTCCCAAATCAAAAAGAGAGATACTAAAAAAAAACCTAGGAAGCCTAACTTCCTGGATCAAACCTGAGGTAACCAGTCTCGGTGTCACCCTCGACTCAGACCTAAATATCAACTCACATATGAACAAAGTGACCAAAACAGCTTTCTTCCACCTCAGGAACATAGCAAAGGTACGACCATACATAAATCAAAATGATGCTGAGAAGCTAATTCATGCGTTTATATCTAACCGACTAGACTACTGCAAAGCCTTTTTCACCGGCTTGCCAAAGAAAACGACTGGCAGACTCCAACTTATCCAAAACTCTGCAGCTAGATTACTAACCAAAACAAAGAGGCGAGAGCACATTACCCCAGTTTTAGCCACCCCACACTGGCTACCCATAACTTTTAGAATTGATTTTAAGGTCCTGCCACTCACATACAAAGCCATAAATGGACAAGGACCTAGCTACATTGCAAACTCACTAACAAATTACACACCAGCCAAAACACTCCGCTCATCTGACTCAGGGCTATTAGAGATCAATAGAAGCAGTAAAAAAATGATTGGTGATGCAGCCTTTGTTAAATATGCCCCAAAACTATGGAATACACTACCCAGAAATATCAGAGAAGCAAACACATTGGATATATTCAAAAGGCAGCTTAAAACATATCTCTTCACCAAAGCATTTCACTAACTATCCCATCCTTGCACTATAATCTGACACTCCGATGTGCACTTTTAATCCTTTTAATACTACCAAACTTTAAATTTATTTTCTTAATCATTATTCTTTCTCCCCTGACTCCTCCTGTATGTTGTGTAATGAAAATCATGGTAAATGAAGTAACCTATCAAAGCACTAGGCTCTGATATGATGCAAATGAATATGTTTGTGTATGTATGAAACCAGATCATGATAACCAAAAGTAACCTATTAGAACACTAGGATCTAATACGATAAATTAGAATGTTCATGTCTGTTGTGCAACTAGATTATGATAACTAAAAGTAACCTATCAGAACACCAGGATTGGATACGATGTTGATTATTGCTCTTATTGTTTTTATTGTTTTTATACTTTTTATATTTCTAACTGTCTTCCATAATAACTGCACTTGCCACTTGCCTATTGTTTTTAAACTACTGATGTGAAGCACTTTGCGCTGCAATCCTTGTATGAAATGTGCTATACAAATAAAGTTAATATTATTATTATTATTATGTTCCCTAACCCGTTTGCATGCCCTGATGTACCGTTGGATTGGTGTTATTGTGGGTGATGTTACAAGCAATACGTCCAAATTCCCCCTACTCCTTAACCTGATACCCATGACCTTTTTCCCATCCTGTTTGGATCCCAGGTTCCACTGGTGATGACGAAGATGATTTTTGCGTCTAGTTATGTTTACCCGCACTTAGAGCATGTATTAGTCATTAGTCGTTATGTTCCCATGAAGATTTTTGTTGTTGTCATTATTAAGTGATAACCATTCCTTAATCACTTTATTTCTATGTTGCACTATGGTGATTTTATTTTTGCATTCACATAATCTGATGATTGATGATTTCTTTTTTTTTTGGGGGGGGGGGGGGTTGTGTGTGTTTTGTTTTCTTTTTTTCTATTTATATATTGTTCTGTTGCTCTTTTTCTCTCTTTCATTCTATCTTCCATTCATACGCCCCCCGGCTGCCCCCCTGCCGCCTGGGCTGGAGTCCTCGCGGCTTGTGGCTGGTGGCTTAAGGTGTGCTACGACCTGGCGGGGCTGCGGAGAGCGCTGGCTGTTGCCTTCCGGGGCTCCCTGGGCGGCTACTTGCTGTTGTGAGTGTTGGTTGGGGTGTAGGGGGCAGCTGTTGGCCTTTGCTCCCATTGCGTGGCTTCTCTGCGGTGGGTGCCGGCGGTGGTGGCGGACCCATATATCTGGTGGCCTGCTGGCTTGGGCAGGTGGGGGCTATCATCCGGGTGGTCCACATTGAGCACACTCTGCTACATGGATAGGCGCTTGGGGCTCGCTGCTGGGTGGGGAGTCTGGTCAGCTGCGGTGGGGCGGGCCTCACCCTTGTGCAGGCCGTGGGTGGGCATGGGGGTACCACCGGCCCGCCTGCAGTGTGGGTGCTTCGGGCCGAGTGCCGGTCTGTCGGCGTGAGACCAGGCTCTGGGCCTGCAGGCTGTGCCTGGCCCCCGCGGCCCAAGTGCTGCGCCAGCGGCTGCGTCTTGTGCCTGCTCTTGTGGGTGGGTTGTATATGTGTGCATCCCTGGGGTGTGGGGTCTCCTCGTGCTCCCTGGGACTGGGTTATAATCCTCAGGGCTCGGTGTGTAGGTTTCTCCGAGGATCTCGGGGGGCCTTCAGGGCCCATTCCGCTGTTTGAGTGTGCCACAACATAATACCGATCTTATACATCAGAACCAATTGGGGTAAGTCCTGTACACTCACTGTTGGACCATCAGACACACACACACACACTCATACATACATACAAGCCGTCCCATTACACAAAAGTCTGGGAAATCCAAGGGTGGAGGTGTCGCCTCATGATAAACAGCTGCTGGTGTAACTCCAAAAACATCAAGACTCTCTCCCACTGCTGCTCACCAAACTTCGAACAGCTGACCATCTCATTCCGACCATTCTACCTTCCCCGGGAATTCAGCACGTCATCATAACAGTGGTTTATATTCTACCCCAAGCCGACACTGATACAGCACTATCGGACCTAAATGATGTGTTGTGCGGACTTCAGAACCAACATCCTGACGTGGCTGTGGTGGTGACTGGGGACTTTAACAAGGCAAACCTTAAAGAAGTTCTGCCTAATTACCACCAACACATCACTTGTGCCACCGGGGAAGATAGAACTTTGGACCATTGTTACACACCGTACAAAAATGAATACAAGACCGTCTCCCTCCCTGCTTTCGGGAAATCGGACCACGTGGCCATCCCTCTGATCCCTCTTTACAAGCCGTGCATTGCGCATAGAAGTGACGAGGCATGTAAAGCAGTGGTCGGACCAATTAGAGGCTGCGCTTCAGGATGCTCTTAGTGACGTAGACTGGGACATGTTCAATCAAGTTCCAGTGATGTCAGCGAGTTTACTGAAGTAGCTACATGCTTCATATCTATGTTAGCAGATAGCATCGTTACCCTGGTAAAAGTTTGGATATTTCCGAACCAGATACCGTGGGTCAATATACCCATCCACGGCGCTCTGAGTGCTCGCATGGCCGCTCCCATTGACAGCCTTGTATCTGGAAATATGGACAGTTACAATGCGGCATCATACAATCAGTGGAGGGCAGTGAAGGTCGCTAAACGGATGTATAGGGACAGAGTGGAGTGACAGATGGAGCATTGGGACACCAGACGCTTGTGGCAGAGGCTGGTAACTATTACAAACTACACCCTGAAGGCTAAGGGCCCAGATGGCATATCTGGCGAATACTGGAGTCCTGTGCTAACCAGCTAGCCCCAGTGTTCACTCGGATATTTAATGCTTCCCTTGCCGAGTCAGTGGTCCCGTCCTGCTTCAAGAGGTCCACCGTCATTCCTGTTCCAAAGATCGCCTATACAGTCTGGCTGAATGACTATCGCCCAGTGGCCCTCAACTCAGTGGTCATGAAGTGCTTCGAGAGGCTGATTAAGGATTTAATCTTTGCCTCCCTCCCCCACGACGCAGCATCTTTACCACCTCAGGCAGCTAAAGAAATTCAGGGTCTCGGAGGGGATCCTCAAGTCCTTTTACTCTGGAGCAGTGGAGAGCATCATGACAGGAAACACCACTGCCTGGTTTGGGAACTGAACTGCTCAGGACGGGTGGGCCCTGCAGAGGGTGGTGCGTTCAGCCAAGCGTACCACTGGAACTAACCTCCCCTCCCTGCAGGACTTATACACCAGGAGGTGTAGTAGCTGAGCCTGCAGGATCATGAAGGATCCTCACTACTGTTCCAGCTGCTGTGGTCAAGCAAGCGCCTCCGCATTCACACAGCAAGGACAGAGAGGCTGAGACAGAGTTTTTTCCCTCAAGCCATAAGGACTGTCAATGCTGAACTCACCAGGGGTCCAAACAAAAAGCACTGAGTCACTCACACTGCCTTATTGTACTGTATGTAGCATACTGTACTGTATACTGTATCACTGTTCTGGGTTACTGCATACTGCGCTGTATTGCTGTTCTATTCGGTGTTACTGCTGTGTCGTACTGTTGTATACTAAACTGTAAATATTTTTACTGCACATATCTGTATATACAAATAGCCAATCCCATATGCATAACTCGTTTGCCTTCTATTTTGAATATCATTCATTACTTTTTAGGAATCAGTTAGTTTAAGTTAGTTAACTAGGTAGGAACTATTATGTTCGATTTAGTTACTATTGTGCATAATCTCCTGGTGCATGTAAAGGCATTTCACGGCATATACACTACTCACAAAAAGTTAGGGATATTTGGCTTTGGGTGAAATTTATGGAAAATGTAAAAAGTTCACGCTACAGTGATATTATATCATGAAAGTAGAGCATTTAAGTAGAAGCATGCAATGGGGACTTCCTCATCTCAAACAATTTATTGAAACAAAAGCCAACAAGTTCACAAGTCGACTTTTTGTCTGCTGATGCATGGCACCCCACTCTTCTTGAAGGACGGCCCCCAGGTCATTGAGGTTCTGGGGTACAGAGTGACGAGCCTCTACACGGCAACTCAGGGATTCAGGTCTGGAGAAAGTCCAGGCCACTCCATTTGAGGTACCCCAATCTCCAGCAGCCTTTTCCTAATGATGCGACCTCGATGAGCTGGAGCATTGTCGTCCATGAAGATAAAATTAGGCCTGTGTTGTTCATGTAGGGGCACAATGACTGGATTAATGATGTTATTCTGGTAGTATGGGCTTGTCACTGTACCATTCACAAAGTGTAGGGCAGTTCTGTATTGACTAGACACACCTGCCCACACTGTAACACCACCACCACCATAGGCTCGTCTGGTGACAACAGTGGCTGATGCATAGCGGACCCCTTGGCGTCTCCAACATCGTTGGCGGCCATCATTTCTGCTCAGCGTGAATCGACTTTCATCAGAGAACAGCACTGAGGCCCACTGGTCCCTCGTCTGGTGTAAATGCTCCCTGGCCCGTGCAAGACGATGATGCCTGTGCCTGGTGTTGTGGTCAGGTACCCTTGCAGGTCGTCTAGCACGCAGACCACGCTGATGTAAATGGTTTTGAATGGTCTGACGTGACACATAGGTGCCTCTCACATCCCTTAAATGTGCCAGGAGTTGAGTGGCATTCATCATCCGCTCCGCAGGGCACTGTTCACAATAAAGCGGTCATCAGTGTGGGATGTGGCCAAAGGACGTCCACTTCTGTGCCTTTCTGTGACTCTTCTCTCTGTCTCTCTGTTGCAAGCTGCTGACACTCTGTGACACTCGCTCAGTGGCCACTTCCCTCTGAGAACACCCTGTTTGAAGCCTCGCAATGGCGAGGTACTGTTGATCGGTTGTTAGGTGTCGTCTTGGTCTTGTGATGTCAAAATAAGAACAGCATGATGAAGAGGACTGTTTAAATACCAATTCTAATTGAACCAGGAAATGTATTGGTTGATTCATGGATCAAACACCTCTTGTCAATTTTGCCGTTCAGCTCCTTGTTGGAGAACAGCAACTTGTGCAAAAAGTACTGAAACATTGAACAGTTGGACATGTGCATTCAAAAGTTTAGAGAAGGTCAAATTAAGTTCACCTGTAAAGGTTATAATGCATTTTAGGTTCATCCTGAAATTTCACCCGAAAGCCCAATATTCTTAACTTTTGTGAGTAGCGTATGTATGAAAGTATGTATATGTATGTGACGAATAAACCTCTTGAATCTTGGATCTTGAATCACTTTTCCTGGACCTGATTAACTCTGTTTTTCAATACATGTTTTCATCCAATGTTTATGTTTCTGTGTAAGTATTGTATGGTTCTATGTTTAAATGTCACACCTGTGGTGAATCTCCCCCTCTTGGAGGCGTGATTAGTTGTTTCTCAACCCAAATATGGTAAAATCGTTCTCCAAAGAGGGGGATTGGTGGTCTGTATAACACAAAACTGTGCTCTTGTCATCCTACAGCTCCTCCACAGGACAGAGTTATTGCAGCAGTTCATGATGGTTTAAGAATTAATAAAGAGTTACATTGTAGGTTGAGAACTTGAACTCCACTTGCAGACAAACTCTGTGCTAGATGCAATAGCATACAAATACTCTGTGTTGTATGCCTAGCATGCTGACAGAACAGGTAAAAGAATTGTGGAATTGTGGTTTCACAATTAGGATTATTTTTTCCTCAACAATTTGGGTTTTGAAGAGAGTGTTGTCCAGATAACCCCTGTTTTTATTATTACCTCGTCAAGTATGGGTTAGAGTTAGACTTGAGTATGTCCTGAGATGTTAACCTGTCTGAGTGTTTTTTTCACGACACACCGTGTTTAGGTGTCCCAATTAGACAGGACTCTTAGGACATATTCTGCAGGTAGGATGATTACCCAGATAGACCCGAAGGTTTAAATTGATTTTTTTAGGGATAGTTTACATCGAATTAAATTCATGTCTAATCATTATTTAATTTTCTTTATGATCCAGTAGGAACAATAGGGAGGAGTGTGGTACAAATCTCTATATTTTTATCATAATTGCCCCATATTTCTTAGATCTCTATTCCTTAGAAAATCCTCAGTCTGCACGTTCTGTGTGCCTCGTACCATCCCGTGTTGTCTTGTCTGTGGTATTATCTGGAGCTGTGTGTTCCTGACGTTTTTTTTTACTTGCTGTATGAAACTGCATTCCGAATAATTCTTCACTCAATCTTGTTCCACCTTTCAGAGTGTGTACTGTATTGTGCTCATTTTACTTCTGCAGAAATAAAATCCTTTAAAATCATGTGGCTCTAGAAAGTAGAACCAGGCTCACCAAACCATTCAAGTTTAAATCACCCATCCCCACACCCACGTGGGTTGGGGATCTTTCTTATTTGTCTCTGCTTGGTTGGGGGGGAGGGAGTGGGCGGTAGGCTTCAGATTTTTCCTGGCCTCCATTTGGTGTTGGAGGAATGGGGCAGGTGTGATGTTTGCAGCCGTACCTGTCTTGGGTCTAATTAATTGGGCCAAGGATCAGGGGTGGCTGTGCACCTGTTTCTCATCACAGCAATCAATGAGCATGGCTTACATTGACTGTCCCGACACACATGGTGGGGGATTTGTCTTAACATCATTCCATCTTCTCCTGGCGTGTTACATCTTTCCAATGTTGTTTGTTGCATGTCAAGCCAACTGCAACAATAAGGTTTCATCGAATTAATCACTGTCATGACCTTTGGATTTAACACCCTTTATAAACTACTGACCCCAACTTATCATTGTAAAACTTAGATGCGACTCGGGAGAGAAGCATTGTTTTCCCTGTGCTTGCAACTGTCGTGGTGAAACAAATGTCCAGATCTGGGACAGTAAAAAAATCGGGGTCTCTGCACGACGTTTCTAACTTGTTCTGGCTTCAAAACTTGAACAAACGACTTTGGAACAAAACAAAATCTGATGCAATCAAGTTGTGTATTGGAAAGACAAATACAACAGCACACTTGGAGTTAGCTTTGCAAAAACCACCTGATTCTAATTTCTTTGTTCTCCTGTTTTATGGCCGCAGGGAAACTTGCACATTCACATGTTCTGCCCTTTTTTTTTTTACTCAAAATCTTGTTTGAGACAATCACAGCTCGTAGTCTTTGCTATCATGCGTTCTGATGTCACTTTCCAGACAGCCAATCACAGCCTTCGTAGTTGAGCACCCTCCTCTTTCCTGGAAGAGGGTTGTCTCCTTAAATTCCTGTGTTTTTCAACTTGCAGAAAAGAGCTGAGTCCACGATTCCTGGACGGGCCTTTTTAAGGTCATGCAACCTTGACGCTGCCCGGATGTCTGCACGTGGAAGGCTTTGGCTCCTTCTGCTGGTTAGCATGATGTACTAGATTTGGCTCCATCGGCTGGTTAGCATGATGCTGGTAGTTTTAGTATAACATGTAACAGGTTTTTTTGATGTGGAGTTACTAATTAGGATAACAAATTAACCTCAACATTCCCCCCTTTATGACTTCTAAATTCACAGCCTCACAAGAAAACGAGGATAAATGAAAAAGTTTAAGTAGTAACACTGGTTATGCTAGATAACAGTTGACTTATAGATCGTAGCAATGAGCATGCAGGATATATTGTCGGCAAAAAGCCCCACATAAATGTACCAGTAACTAAGTGCATAATCAAACAAATGTAGTACATATACAAAACAACTATATAACACAAATATGATAGTGAGTATAAGATAAATGCATAACACAACAACTGACAACAACTGTGAAAATCGGTTATATTTGGTTATCAGAAAAAAATTGATACTCCATAATATTTGTGATGGATCAAAATATGCAAAACCATCTTTTCTGTGGTATAAACAGAAAAAGATTACCAAATGACAACCTTCAGATAACAACAACCTTAATACAGCAGGTACATAAGAAACCATTCATCTGCCTTTTGGTTGTGAAGTTCACAAAGTCCCCCTTTATAGTCATTGAATCTGCTGCAGTTGTTGATTGAGGGTGGTCACCTGATGTGTAATTGGCGAGATTGAGTCTGGCCACTTTATTTTTGCATAAAACCAGTTGCTCGAAGCGAGCCCTAGCTCTGAGGCTGGCCCTTAGTGCCTGCTTCTGCCGTTGTTCTCTGACACATATATTATGTAGATGGATGGCTGTAAATGGTGGGACCCTGGCCAGAAGGGACCAGAAAACAAACTGCCACTGCTTAGCTGCCACTGTGGCAGGTTGGGCAAAGAACGGCTCTACTGTGGTTTCCGGGCCCTCCTGTGGTTTCCGGGCCCTCCTGTGGGGAGTTGTTTGGAGTGGCAGCATCCGATGAGAAGCTGGACGATGTGTCGGAGGAGTCTGGGGGAGTGTGGCTGTGATTGAGGGGTCGCAACCAGTCGTCCTGGTCGATGATGGTGTGGGAGGAGTCTACGTGGACTGGAGTCGCAGAGGTGAGGGGAGTCGACCATGCTTGGGATGCGGTGGTGCCCTCTGAGCAGTAGGGCGTCCTGGTGAGGGTCAAGTGGTGGGGCGGTCTTGGTCTGGAGCTGGCGTAGCAGAGATGGTTGATGTTGGGAGCACGTGGCTCGGCGCAGCTTTTGGGATCCCAGGTGGTGGACCTGTTGTAGCCATCTGCTGTGATTATCAGTCACATCTCTGAGCATGTAGTAGTTCTTCAAGTGGGACAGGTACGATTGCTTTGACTTGGGCGCATAGATTTAAACACTTGGGTGAGAGACACTATTAGACACATTATGACAACATTGTTTGGTCTAGGTTCAAGATTGTAAAAGTGGGGTGTGTGGAATAATTTGTTGATTCCCAAACAGTTATGTTGAATAACCAACTACAGTCTCAGCACCTTAAGTAAATGCATGCACCCTAGTGTAACAACTGAATTATATTATCACAATGTCTTATATGTAGGGGATAATGTCCATAGAATATTGATTAGGCTACAAAATATCCGGCAGTGTGTAAATCATGCAGGGCTTTCAAATTTTCCTAGAATGCATTTCTCGAATGTTGCCTGAACATAATCTTGTCTACACAATCCATTAATTAAGTAAAATCTAAAGGTCATAAATACTAACTGGACAATCTGATCACTACTTGTTTACATAATGCAATTTGTATGTGGCTTTTGTTGACAGAAGACAGACCTAACCGCATTGGTTTCCAGTTAGTACTTGATGCGGGGAGTCTGGTCACGCCATATGATTCTTTGCATTCCCATCATTACTAATGGCAGGAATGAAACTCAGTTGAGCTTACCTTTACTGGAATTTCATTATGAAAAACATGGCAGTTATCATCAAACAGTATTTTAACCATGCTAGGGAGTCAGTTCGATAAGATGAAGATAAAGATAAAGATAAAGATAAAGATAAAGATGCTTTATTAATCCCCCAAGGGAAATTCCAGTGTTGCAGCAGCAATGACGTACATGACAAAACACACATAATGTACAAAAACACACATTGTTTTGGAATCAATAACTATATATACAGTATATATATACAGTATATACAGTGGGGCAAAAAAGTATTTAGTCAGCCACCAATTGTGCAAGTTCTCCCACTTAAAAAGATGAGAGAGGCCTGTTATTGTCATCAAAGGTATACCTCAACTATGAGAGACAAAATTAGAAAAAAAAATCCAGAAAATCACATTGTCTGATTTTTAAAGAATTTATTTGCAAACTATGGTGGAAAATAAGTATTTGGTCAATAACAAAAGTTCATCTCAATACTTTGTTATATACCCTTTGTTTGCAATGACAGAGGTCAAACGTTTTCTGTAAGTCTTCACAAGGTATTCACACACTGTTGCTGGTATTTTGTCCCATTCCTCCATGCAGATCTCCTCTAGAGCAGTGATGTTTTGGGGCTGTCGCTGGGCAACACGGACTTTCAACTCCCTCCAAAGATTTTCTATGGGGTTGAGATCTGGAGACTGGCTAGGCCACTCCAGGACCTTGAAATGCTTCTTACGAAGCCACTCCTTCGTTGCCCGGGCAGTGTGTTTGGGATCATCGTCATGCTGAAAGACCCAGCCACATTTCATCTTCAATGCCCTTGCTGATGGAAGGAGGTTTTCACTCACAAAATCTCACGATACATGGCCCCATTCATTCTTTCCTTTACACGGATCAGTCGTCCTGGTTCCTTTGCAGAAAAACAGCCCCAAAGCATGACCTTTCCACCCCCATGCTTCACAGTAGGTATGGTGTCCTTTGGATGCCATTCAGTTTTCTTTCTCCTCCAAACACGACCCGTTGAGTTTTTACCAAAAAGTTCTATTTTGGTTTCATCTGACCATATGACATTCTCCCAATCCTCTTCTGGATCATCCAAATGCTCTCTAGCAAACTTCAGACGGGCCTGGACATGTACTGGCTTAAGCAGGGGGACACGTCTGTCACTGCAGGATTTGAGTCCCTGGCAGCGTAGTGTGTTACTGATGGTAGCCTTTGTTACTTTGGTCCCAGCTCTCTGCAGGTCATTCACTAGGTCACCCTTCTTGTGATCATTTTGACCCCACGGGGTGAGATCTTGCGTGGAGCCCCAGATCGAGGGAGATTATCAGTGGTCTTGTATGTCTTCCATTTTCTAATAATTGCTCCCACAGTTGATTTCTTCACAACAAGCTGCTTACCTATTGCAGATTCAGTTTTCCCAGCCTGGTGCAGGTCTACAATTTTGTTTCTGGTGTCCTTTGACAGCTCTTTGGTCTTGGCCATAGTGGAGTTTGGAGTGTGACTGTTTGAGGTTGTGGACAGGTGTCTTTTATACTGATAACGAGTTCAAACAGGTGTCATTAATACAGGAAACGAGTTGAGGACAGAGGAGCCTCTTAAAGAAAAAGTTACAGGTCTGTGAAAGCCAGAAATCTTGCTTGTTTGTAGGTGACCAAATACTTATTTTACCGAGGAATTTACCAATTGATTCATTAAAAATCCTACAATGTGATTTCCTGGATTCTTTCCCACCATTCTGTCTCTCATAGTCGAAGTGTACCTATGATGAAAATTACAGGCCTCTCTCTTCTTTTTAAGTGGGAGAACTTGTACAATTGGTGGCTGACTAAATACTTTTTTGCCCCACTGTATATATATATAGAATAAATAATAAAATAGAATTTATTTTAGTGAAATGTAAAGCTTAAAAGTGGAAGTTAAATGTGAAGTTAAAATGTGCCTTGTGCATTGCCATTCAGAGGAAGAGTTCCCTCTCCCGCCACAGAGGGGAGTTATTGTAGGTGGCTATGGCGGTCGGCAGGAATGACCTCTTGTAACGGCCCTTATTGCAGCGGAGCTGAAGGAGCCTCTGGCTGAAGACACTCTGACAAGTCAGACAACAGATAGATCCCATCATCGGGTGTTTGAAGGGAGCACTGTATTGTTGTTGGTACAATCATTATGTTTACTTAATTCTCTAACCTTTTTGACAAATGGCATTCACCTTATGTCAAACAAGCAAAGCAATGAAAAACTGGTGGGGGCGATACGGCTCTCTCTGCAGATCACACAGTAACAGATGGCTCTAGGAGGTCCTGTTTATCCATGACCCAAGCAGATAAATAAACTATCAACATTCAAATGAATGTGCTGCCATTAATAAACTCAAAATCAGCCAAAATAAATGTCCATAATTTGGCAGAAAAGCATTGCCGGAGGCGCCACATAAATTCAATAATAAGTAAAGCAAATAGGGTGAGGAAAAATAATGTGATTCACACACCAAAACATTTAAAATTTAGAGTTCAATATATATATTGAATTATTAATTCCTAATTCATTTATATAATTTTACTTATACACTTAAAGGTACAACTAATAACCATAAAGAATAAGCCTGAGATCTTCAGCATTCATCAAGATAATAGATGCCTAACTGGTGTTGATCAATAACCTTTGATCAACTATCCATTATCTAATGGTCATTGTGTATCACCTAACTTCTAAAGAATCGCATGAATTATGCATTAAGCTTTAAACTGCTAGTCTCACCTCTTGGCCCAGAGGTCAATTATAAGTGATATCATTCCGCAGTCTGATCAGAGAAAAATGTATAGGTTATTTGGAATTTTCAATCAAGTTAATACCTTAACTTAAAATAATTATATGACGATAACATGGCCAGCATTCAAATTGAGACCATCTAAAACCTTATAAAGGTCATTAACATAGTAAACACAATCAATAAAGCAATCACTTTGGTCCATAATCTGTGCCTAATCCTGTTTCTACTTGATGATTTAATTGACTAACTATTTGAACCATCTCCTAGAATTTTGAAAATGATTTAATGTTGATTTGCCAATACTGAAATTACAATGTAGTGTTCTTAGAGAACATTTAATAATCTGTGTACTATCAGGACAGATAGACTGATAAGACAATCACCACAAACATGCACAAAGGCAACCTCCGGGGATCACAAGGATATAATTTCCAGCAGGACTTGAGGCAATTCCACAGCTCCCAGTTAGTGCAGAAAAACATTCCATTTGCAGAAATTGTCCCAAGTTATTTAGTCTGATGTTGGCCAAACTGGATCTCTGTACACAATGTTTTTACAGACATTCTTGGCAATGCAGGAGTAGAGTGTCACCCAGCAGAATATCAGATCGATTGGAATGTCCTTCGAGCCTCAATGAAACCCGGGGCACTTAATGTGCTTGCTGCAGACATGGTCAAACAGGCAGTGTCATAAAGAAAACACCCCAGGGTTGCTCTGATAGCAATGTCTCTCAGTGATATCACAGTAATTATTAATTCAACTTCTGAACATTGCTTCAACAACTCTGTAAATTTAGGAGAATGTCACATTTAAATAATAGCTATTAGAAATGATTCTAGTTCTATCGGGCACACTAAAACATATAACAATACATTTGACGATGGAGCTCAATAAGAGGTATAGAGCTAAATTCAATCAAGGTTTTTTCACTTACAGGCTTGCATGCCTTTCATTTTACAATAATTCCAGTTGATCATTTTCATTTATTGTATTTGTAAATTAGTTAAAAAAAAATAGCAATACTATCAATAACATCCACAAGGGCCTTTGAATGCTGGACATGTTCTAGCCTTACTTAATTGGAGAGCAATTCTCTTTGATCAATCATATTGTCAACCCTTCAGGTCCCCCAATCAAACGGTCACTTCTTAAAACAACCACATAAAATCATACTAAGTCATAGATTAAAGTTGTTGTGGAATCAATTCTTTATTTTATTCGTCTTACCCCTGGGTACAATAATATACATTTAGGTAAAATTCCACCACAATGGTTACGCAGTTTGAATTGATTTTGTATCATATGTGCTATACAAATAAATGTGCCAATTTGCACCTGTCTCATAAAACGGCTTGAGTTTCATAGAAAGCTTTGACAGACCTGCCCCCTCAGCCCCTCCCCATTTAAGACTTGGACCATCCTAAAAGAGGTAAGAATAGCAGGTGTGGGATCAAAACATTTTTATATCCTTGTCATCGGTAATTGTAAACATTACAATATATTTCCCATATTCAAGCCTCTATAGTGGACCATATTGTTACAATGAGCATTGCCCCCCGTCCCCCGGAGAAAAAAGTTGACACCCCCTGCATATCATTGTTAATTTCACACTCTGCTTTTATCTTTGAAATTCAATAAATTTATTTACAGAAGGCCTATCCCTTGCCTAGATGTTCTTCAGAACAACTTCTTGAAAGAGAAAAACAATTAAGATGGCCTGGGTAAGGCTAAATAATATAAATCGAAATAATATAAAATGTAAAACCGAATTGCTATTATACTCATACAGAATATATTATATTTTTTATAATAAACGCTACTGAGCTGCACTGTTCCACATCTAGAGTATATAGTGAAGGGTGTTCCACCATCTAATTCTTTACTTTTTCAGGACAATATTCCACACGAGAGATAGTTTGTAGGCCTTTTGATTGCAGTTCCCTGACCCATGTTTAATATTTTTGAAGTCAAAGTTTTAATTCAGAGTTCAACCACCAATCAAAATATGCATCTTCTCTGTGGGAAGAGACCCCTACAAATAAGGCTTTAAGGAGGGAGGCGGAGTCTTTCCGGCCGTAGTGCGCCGACATGGCGCAAGTTTAATTGTTCATTTCAATATTGGGCACGCAGGCCACAATCATATATATGACTGAGGATTTATTATAATAATTGTGGATAGTAGTCCTCTCAGGCACAGGAGCAAGCATGTGCGCCAATCTCCTCTGTAAGACTGACATTAAGAAAACTCCCTGACTCGAATCAAGGCAGCTTGATGGCCCCCGGAAACGGAAACCCTGCTGTTGTCCGCAGCCAGTGCTTGACCACGCCCCTTTGTCTGCCACAGTATTGTTAATCTTTAAAGCCTAAAAACTGTGATGATTGGACTCACACTGCCCAGAGAGAGAGAGAGAGAGAGAGCGCGGAATAGAGACAGAGAGAGAGGACGAGAGCGAAAGAGGTTGAGGCTTCATTTTCATCTGTTGATGCAGGTACATCCATTAATCTACATGAAAAAAATAAGACCAAGCAGTGATAAAAACATAAATAGGAAACCTGAAACACACAGACAAGTAATATAATAAACTAAGATAATATAAAAATGCTTCAAATGTGAAGCACTAACAAATCCTCCTGAACAGAACACAGCACTCCCCTGATTCCCCTGATTGGGTCCAAAAATGAAAACTTCGAAAGAAAATTCCTCCCCTAACTTCTGGAACCATTCCTTTAACTGCCTGAAGAAACCCTCAAGTCTAAAGGACTGGATAATAAGATGCTGGATTGTCTCCCTGACTGAGCAGAAAGAACACCCCTCCCCAGTGCATGGATCCAGGTGTGCCACATGTCTGTTCGAAGCTATCGCCCGTGTACAATCCTCCACTGGAGGTCACCCGTCCGTTTATCGATGGGGGGTTTGTACAGGCACCGCCAGCTCCATTTCGGTGAAGAGCCTGGCTAAAAAACTCAGTCCACCTCGACACCTTCATCCCTGCCAGAGAGCGTAAGTGTGACACTTTAACGCAGGTGTAGTAGGTAGTTTTCTTCCCTACTGACTCCAACTCCCCTAGCACTGGAGTTGTGAGGGAAGGAGAACTCCCCACCTTCTCCTGCCACTTCCCAGTATGGGAGAAATTTACTAGTACATTTAAAATAAATATGTTCATTATATTCTACCATTAAATAAGAAAGAACATTCGTTATCTTGCCCATATGCTATATGAATGAAGTAAGTGTGTGGGAAACAGGGGTCAGCAAAGACATGAATAAGTGCTTTGTTGACCGTGGGCCATATGACATGGGAAGGTCTGTTAATGCAAACATCCCCTCTAAAATATGGCCTGGACTAGCGTCGGGAGGTTTGTTATTGTAACTGACGTCAAAGACTGCAGACAACTGGGTTCTTTGCACTACTGACAGTGTAGGAGTAAGGAAGGGATTCTTATTGAGAATAAACAGATGTACATTCTGGACCAACAGAAAGAGGTTAAAAGAAGGAGTCTGTGAGCGGCTCGGGAGTTCTTTACCAAACCAACTCAGGTTCTGTTGTCACTTTTTGCAAGTGATAATAAAGTCTTATATCTTCAGACCTCGACTCTCTCGAACTTCTCTTCTTCAGTTTAATTGTTAGATGCAGTTTTTTCCACTACATATTTGGCGTTGTCGGCAGGATTGAAGAACAGGGACCCGCCGGCTGCTGGGCTGTGGGTCGGGGACCGGCAAGGGTCACACAAAAACGGGTGGCCACCCAACTTGAAAAGGTAAGCATTGTTCTTACCCATTAATTTAGTAAATTTGTGTGATCATTGTCTGCCCGATTCTCACGCCCGGTGGTAGGTATTGTGTCTCTCCAAAAAGAACCAAAAGCATATATGTAAAGAAGGAGGAGAGAGAAAGAGAGTGGCTTGGAATGAAGTTGACGCATGCATGCACACACAACGCTCTGTGAATTATACACATTGTAGCAGAGTGTGGAAACGGTCCTGTATAAGATCTATTTTTGGTAAGCAGGGTAGAGACGGCCTGTATAGATCTCTTTTATTTCTGGTAAGCAGGTTAGAGACCTCCTGTATAAGATCTATTTTTGGTAAGCAGGTTAGAGACGTCCTGTATAGATCTCTTTAATTTTGTCCGCGGGTAATCATATAGAAAGTCCATTAAAAGCATAGGGACAGTGCTCAGAGGCTTATCACTCATGTGATTATCTATTTTAAGTTTGTTTTGAAGTTTAAAAATCTGGGGTACTCCCTCTGACGAGAGGGCCCAGTTGGTCGAAAGAGTTATTTTGTGTTGTTTTGTGTTAGTTAGGAGCTTTGTTATGTGTTGGTAAATCTGGGATACCACCTTTCAAGAGAGAAAGGGTCTGCATAGTCAGAGAATTGTGTTTGTCTTCGTCTATTGTAGTTAATTAGCTGAGAGAAGGAGTTCTAGAAGTAATAGATAGAGATATAGGTGAAGATAAGGTATTGTAATTGACAACTAATATAAAATACATTTCTAATAATAGGGCCGAGCAGAGTGGCTTGGGAAGCCTGTAGAGAGCAGGGGTTAGAAAGGAGGAGAGGAGAAAAGAGAAAAGGTGGTCGAGCAGCTCCGGGGGAGCCGCAAGTCAGAAAAGAAAAAAAAAAGGGAGTGGAGCAGCTTTACATTCACTTGGAGAAGACAGAGGAAAAGGCGTGAACGTAAACTGTAGTGAATAACAACAGAATAATACTAGATAATTAATAGTTACATACACCATTAAGTATCATGGCCCCTACAGCCGTAGAAATATTGACAAAAAAAAAACCTTTAAATAAAGAGGAGATAATAAAAATCTCAGCCAAATGGGGTAGGAGGACTGCCAAATTGGGAACAAAATGGCCAGAGGGAGGAACATTTGATACAACAGTGTGTGAAGAAATGGAGGTGATGATGAAGAATCACAAAATAAATACAACTGGGAAAAAAGCGATTGAGAAAAGAGAAAGAGAGAGGATAATATTAGCAATGTTCCAAAAAGAAGGTACAAAGTGGAGGCAGAGAGAAAGAACAGCTAGGGAAATGTCTAGTGGAGTTGAGGAAGTTGAAACGGTTCAGCCACCTCTATATAACACAGGACAGTACCCAATATTAACAGGTACGGTGGAGGTTAAAGGGGAGGTTAAGCTGGATAAAGAGAGGGATAAGGCTTGTAGAACACAGAGAGGGAGAGGACCACCCTTACAGATGGACTGTTATAAAGGCCTTAGAAGGACAGCAAACGAGTGGAGTAGTGATAGCGGAAGTGATAGTGATGGAGACGAGGGCGTTAATAGAGGAAGAAGGTTAAAAGACAGCCAGATGGAGATGACAGCGGAGCGCAGCCATGAGGGAGAGCGCTTCAGTGGGACACCAGGGAAAGAAAGGGAGGGGGCTGAGCCCAGCAGCAGTATATCAGCGCAAGTTCCCCTAGTGTTCGACTTGCAAGAGGAACTTAGGAGATCACAAAGAAAGAAAAGAGCAGCTAAGACTTATTCAGGAAAATATCCTATCCTGGTAAAAGGACAACAAGCCCAATATATCCCATGGGGGTCCAAAGATTTAGAAGGATTGGTAAAAAAGTTACCTAATATTAACAAAGGGGCTGCAAAGTGGATAGGGATGTTTGAGGAAAACACCATAGGGAATATAATGGCGGTGGGTGATCTGAAAGCTTTGTTGGCCAGAGTGTTGGGGATAGAGAAGATGAAGAGCATACCAACAAACAGGGGTTTGAGCCAACTGTTGGACGAGGCCTCTGATGGAACCACATTTGACGCTTATAGACAAAGAACTTGGACAGCACTCAGATGCGAGTACCCAGTCTGTATAGACCACAAGATCCTGAGGGGTCACACAATAGGCGACACAGAAAACCCTGCAACATTCCTGCAGAACCAAGTTAGGAGGTGGCAATTGGAGACGGAGAAAGATCCAGAAAATGATGGATTGATCTCTATGCTCTTCAGAAATGCCATAGTAGAAGCATTGCCTGGCCCGGTCAAAAGCAAGCTAGGAGATGTGGTGGGACTGACCTCATCAATGCCCCATAAAGAGTTCAGCGATCATCTGGTCCACGCAGTGGAGAGATATCGACAAAACGAACAGAAGATTCAAGAACAAAGCAAAGAGGTGCAGAGAAAGCTGACTCAGCTTCAGCTAGAAGAACTCATGAAGAAAGAAAAGAAAAAGCAGGCAGTTGTTGTGAAACCAGATGTTGCAACAATGGAAAACGTCCAACAGGCCCCGCCACAGATCCAACCTCTTCAACAGACACTACCCCCCCCGGCACGACAGCCTCAGAGCCAAGGGTCACTCACCCCACCTGTGGTTAATGTTTATACGCAGAATAGTGGGAATCCGAGGGGTGGAAACACACAGAACCAGTATAGGGGACAGCGAGAATATCCAAGGCATGCTCAGCAGCAGGGACAGTCTAGTTACACCATGGGACGGGGGCCCCCGAGACAGATGAAACCCGAGGCAGAGGCAGGCATAGCTCCCACCATAGAAGGACTAATAAAGGCAGGTGTTATAATAGAGACAAAAAGTAACTGTAACACTCCTTTGCTTCCTGTGCTAAAAGCAGATAAACAAAAATGGCGGTTGGTGCATGATTTGTGAGCTGTCAATGACGTTGTTGAGGACATGCAGGCTGAAGTTCCAAATCCACACACGATGCTGACCAACGTTCCTCCGGATGCCAAGTATTTCACAGTGATTGATTTATGTGGTGCATTTTTCAGTGTACCTCTTGCAGAAGAAAGCAGACATTTGTTCGCATTTACATATAAAGGTAAACAATACACTTATACAAGAATGCCACAGGGGTTTAAACATTCTCCACATTTGTTTAATCAGGTGTTGAAAAGTGATTTGAACGAACTGGTACTACATGGTACACTGATACAGTATGTGGACGATCTCCTGATCTATTCTCCTACATTGGAACAGTGTCATGAGGACTCCATGGCTGTATTAACACGATTGGCAATAGGGGGGCACAAGGTGTCCAGGAAAAAATTACAATACTGCCAGACGGATGTTGAATACTTGGGGAGGCTGATAGCACACCAAACTAAAGCCATAGCCCCCAATCAGCTCGAGGGGATTAGCAAAGCACCTAAACCAGACACGGTACGACAAATGATGACATTTCTGGGGATGAGAGGGTTTAGTTCAGATTGGATAGAGGACTATGCCCTTAAAACTGCACCATTAAGAGCAATAATGAAGAACGTAGGAACAACTAACCTTCAAGCTAAACTTATATGGGATGCAGATGCATTGGCAGCGTTTGAAAGCATCAAACGAGAACTTCAGGGAGCAAGTGTATTGGCAACTCCAGACTATACAAAACCATTCCTATTGTATGTAGCAAATAGGAGTCAGGGGTACGCATCAGTAATACTAATGCAAGAATCCTGCAGTGGGAGGCGAAATCAACCCATAGCATATTATAGCTCAAAATTGGATACAGTAGCACAAGGCTACCCACCCTGTTATCAGGGATTAGCTGCGGTACAGTATGCTTATGACAAAGCTTCATCCATCACGATGGGATATCTGGTATCTATTTTTACACATCATAAAGTTACTGAACTGATTGAACAGAGGAAATTTGTGTTGACAAACGCGAGGTTGTTGGAATATTTGACCTTGCTTACATTCCCCGATGTTACCATTAGAAGGTGTTCAACGGTGAACCCAGCAGAAAAAATTCCACATGATTTTGAAGGGAAGTCACACGACTGTGTGACTGATTCTCTGACGTTTACCAAGTTAAGGCCTGATTTGTTGTCAACACCACTAATTGGGGCTGAGGAGGAGTTGTTTGTAGATGGTTCGTGCTACAGAGATCATTTGGGTAACCATGCAGGATTTGCAGTAGTACGACAAAACCCGGATAGAACTTTTGCTGTCATTCAAAGTTCTTATTGTAAACAACCATGTTCAGCACAGGTGGCTGAATTGAAAGCTCTTACAGCTGCCTGCCGGGAAGGGGCAGGTAAAATTGTGAACATATATACTGATTCTGCATATGCACATGGTGTGTGTCATCTGTTCGGAGCAGTATGGAAAATGAGGGGTTTTAAGAAGACTGATGGGTCCCCCATAAGGCATTGTGATCAGATTGTGGAACGGATGTTGGCATTGTTGCTACCTAAGCAAGTGGCAATAATCAAATGTCAGGCACACAAGAAAGGAAATGACTATGTCACAAAAGGTAACAGTGCTGCAGATGAGGCGGCCAAGAGAGCCTCTAACAGTTGTGTTTTGATTCAGGCAGTGTTGACTATGCCTGTGGCTTCACCTACTGAAGATGATGTTGTCCGCATGCAAGAGAAGGCTGGTGTCTATGAGCAAAACATGTGGCTGAAGAGGGGTGCGGTGCGCACTCCGACTGGGTTATGGAGAACTCATGATGGGATGTTAGTGGCACCGACCGCGTTGTTAGGATTGCTTATCACTAATGGTTTTGACCATTGCGCAAGGGGGGAAGTAGTAAGGAGAATCAGAAAACAAGGTTTTTGGTCACCATACTTGTAAACAATGGTTGAAAATCAGCTCAATGAATGTGAAGTATGTGCGAAAAATAATGTAAGAAAAACAATCACCACCCCATTGGGACACATTCCAACACCAGAGGGACCATTTAGACATCTAGTCTTAGACTATGTGGACATGATCAAAAAAAGTAAATGGGAAAAGATACATGCTTGTAGTCATTGACAGATTTAGCAGATGGGTGGAGGCAGTCCCATCAAAAGATCAGAGTGCGGCTACAGTAATCAAATTCTTGACCAGAGAGGTCATGCCAAGGTTTGGAATTCCAACAGAAATAAGCTCAGACAACGGCTCTGCGTTTATCCAAAAAACTGTTAAACAAGTAATACAGCAATTACATATCAAACAAAGATTGGGTTGTGTGTATCACCCTCAATCACAAGGAATGGTGGAAAGAGTGAATGGAACAATCAAGACAAAAATTAACAAAATTTGTGCAAGTGCTAAATTGAACTGGGTAGATGCACTCCCATTAGCACTAATGAGTTATCGCATGCAAACTAACAGAATGACACATTTAACTCCGCACGAAATGCTCACGGGTGGACCCATGCCTGCACCTAACCTCAGAGGACCCCATAAGGGTCCTCCACTGGAACAATTGCAATTAGAAATTAGAGAATATATCAAGCAACTAACTGGCATACGTAAGCATATATTCCAACAGGAGAAGAACCGAGTACCAGAACCAGAAGACGACCCACCAAGGGGGGTGGAACCAGGCGACCAGGTGTACCTAAGGGTGTTCCGCAGAAAGTGGAACGAGCCCAGGAGAGAAGGACCATAAAAAGTCACCCATGCAACCCCAACTGCCATCCAGGTGGAAGGGAGTTCCACCTGGTACCACCTCAACCACTGCACGAAAGCTGCGCAACCCAGGACGAGGGAAGAGAGTGGGGAGGAGTTGGATGCAGACGCAACCGATACTGACCCACCACCCCAAGACCAGACCTAGCCCAGCCAGGATGATGATGATGTTGAAGCTGATGAAGCTGTTCCTGATCCTCTACCGCCTTGGGCAGACCCCAGTGGCCCAAGGACGGGTTCAGGGGAAGGATGAAATCACACTAACAGAGCAGACCTGGAACAACCAGGAATCAGATGGTAACAACAGAGAAAACATGACAGTGTTGCAGGAAAGGCTAGCCCCGAGGTATTCAGGAATAGTAAACAGTGTAAGGAAAAAGAGGTCAGAGAGAGAAGCCTTACATATTGAAACACCCCCACAAGAAGTAAAATTTGACAATGAACAAATTATCTTAAGTATTATGGCAGATGGAGAACGTCAATAAGCGGTAATGATGCTCAAGAAGTTCAAACCAATTATCTGGGGACAAGAACAATGCAAAATA
This sequence comes from Zeus faber, assembly GCF_960531495.2. Taxonomy (NCBI): domain Eukaryota; kingdom Metazoa; phylum Chordata; class Actinopteri; order Zeiformes; family Zeidae; genus Zeus; species Zeus faber. Next base: position 7,768,348 of record NC_137205.1, read on the forward strand.
AGTATTTCAAAGACTCATGCATACTGGTGTTTTACGGTCGAACCTACAAATCAATGGAACTATGAGATAAACCACTACAGACTAGAAATTACGAAACTGCAGATTTCAAATATACGTGAAGATACAAAAATATTTTCCCTCTTAAGACAAAATGCCTCCTGCATAATACAAGAGAATAATGATATGACCAAGGCAAATAAAATATTAACTATGGATTCGGACATAATTAATAATAATACTAATATAACAAGCGCCACCGTAAAGGGTAGTGTGATACGGATGATGCTCTATCCGCCCTAGGTGAACAGTTGGAAGCCACAAGCGCTGTGGCTTGGCAAAACAGGCAAGCATTAGATTGGCTCTTAGCGGAGAAGGGAGGAGTGTGTGAACTCATAGGTGAAATGTGTTGTACCTTTATCGCAAATAATACTTCACCGAACGGAACATTCACACTTGCCATGAATAAACTTAAAAAGCTAAGACAGGAGGTTAAAGACAATGCGGGACATGGGAATGATTGGATGTCATGGCAAGAACTGCGTATGGGAAAATGGGGAACAATATTGGCTCAAATAGGATTAGTTCTTTTAATTGTATTCACAATGATGGGATTGATTTTTTGTTGTTGTATTCAAATACTAAGGTCCATGATAGAATCTAGGCTAAACAAACAAATGTTCCTTATGTCCAAAGGCATAGGTGAGGAGAAAGGATTAGAATGGGAATATGTTGGGAATAAAAGCCAGAGTGAATATGGTGATGATGACGACATGGAAGGGGAGAAATTCAAGGTTTGACCTGGCCTTGAGGAGGCTCACATGTGCTCGTGCTAGTAACCTCTCCATGTGGGTTACACCCTTGTTAAGCAGGATGAATACTGAACTCATAAAATAACCGGACATGAAGATGCTGATGAAAGCTGAAGCAACGACTACAATAATGCCCAAAACCCCCCACAAACATACAGCACACAAATACATGAAGATCACCTGATCATCCACGACAATGCATGTTGAAAGAATTTAAGTTTTATTTCTTTTTCTGTGTTACATACTTCCTGTAAGGATGACTTTCAATGCATGCTGAAAGTCTGTTTAATTTTGTGTTATGCATTTGTTGAAGTACTTATATGATGTTTGTCTAGGTCATGGGTTGTGGATAATGATTTTGATGTTTTTCACGATTTATAGAGGAAATAACACATGCAAGACTCTACTTAAATAACAGGCTGCCGCTTACATGACATTTATAACTGAACTCATTATGCTATGTGATTTATTAAGTTAACTTGTACTCATGTTAAGATGTTTTGCAATAATATGCAATTTGATATAAGTATGCTAAAGGTTTTTATGTTAACTTTTAATTTTTGTATTGCATGTTTTTATATATGATTATATATTTCATTCAAGATTTTTTTTTTTTATTTGTCACATACATATACATACTTCCATACATATATGCAGTGAAATGTAATCATTATGGGTACCAACTCAGAGGATTGAAACACTTATAGGGTATCGCACATTTGGTAACCTTTTTTAACTTGCTTAAGTAAAGGTTCAGGTTGAAAACCCTGAAACAGGTTGAAATTCCTGTGATGATAAGAAAGCAAGACGTTTTTTCCAGGTAATCAAATGTGAATACTGTTCGTTTATCTAGCAGTCCGGCAAGTAGTCTTTTGTAAATTTGGGTTATTAAAGATAATGGTAATTGACATTGGGACTTAATAAGTCCCAAAGGGGGGATATATGGGAGAAATTTACTAGTACATTTAAAAGAAATATGTTCATTATATTCTACCATTAAATAAGAAAGAACATTCGTTTTCTTGCCCATATGCTATATGAATGAAGTAAGTGTGTGGGAAACAGGGGTCAGCAAAGACATGAATAAGTGCTTTGTTGACCGTGGGCCATATGACATGGGAAGGTCTGTTAATGCAAACATCCCCTCTAAAATATGGCCTGGACTAGCGTCGGGAGGTTTGTTATTGTAACTGACGTCAAAGACTGTAGACAACTGGGTTCTTTGCACTACTGACAGTGTAGGAGTAAGGAAGGGATTCTTATTGAGAATAAACCGTGGTTTATTCTCAGAATAGAGAATAGACCGTGGCACGGTGGCGCAGTGCATTGCACTGCTGCCTCACAGCAAGAAGGTCCTGGGTTCGATTCCCGCCTGGGGCGCTTTTGGCACCGCGCTCCGGCGGGTTATCTCCCAAATAGGAGCCTTTCTGTGTGGAGTTTGCATGTTCTCCCCGTGCTCCGGGGTTTCCTCCACCTCACGTCAGTAAGGACCCCCCTCAAAAACATGCACCCATCATCGTCTGACCAGCGATGGACAATTATCACCTGGTCCCCGGGCGCGTCCATGTATGCTGCCCACTGCTCCTGGCTGTGCCCCCAGAGGAAGGACAAGCCAGGATGGGTTCCATTTCACCGGCCACCATCAAAAGCGTGTGTGTGTGTGTGCAAGCATGTGTTGTAGTGTGGTGTGTTGCGTGACTAATAAAGACTGTTTCTTCTTTCAGATGTACATTCTGGACCAACAGAAAGAGGTTAAAAGAAGGAGTCCGTGAGCGGCTCGGGAGTTCTTTGCCAAACCAACTCAGATTCTGTTGTCACTTCTTGCAAGTGATAATAAAGTCTTATATCTTCAGACCTCGACTCTCTCGAAATTCTCTTCTTCAGTTTAATTGTTAGATGCAGTTTTTTCCACTACACCAGCAGCTGGAGAGACAGTCAGAGAGGGGAACATGGACTCACATTCATCATCCCACTGGTCAGACGCGGTTTTCAGCAAATGCTCTGAGGGGCCCTGGCAGGGACGCCCGGATGTCCTCCACCATCCTCTCCAACAGTCTAGAGGACCTAATGCCGGTTGTTCCTGTGAGTTGCTCCATTGGTGTTTTCATCAAATGTCCAAGCTTGACACAACCAGCCCAGAGCAGGCTTGACCTCAGGCTGGCAGAAGACAAAGTCTGAGAAACCATGAAGGTGTTGAAAAACAACAGTTCTTCAAACAGCCACATTCCTGGCATTGCAAAAAGGTCCCGGCTGATCTTGAAAACCTGCCAGGCCTTAATAACTGAAGGGTAAAAAGGTGTTAGTCCTGTTAAGTCCTGACCTCTTGAGGCTGCAGTGTTTATCCAATCCCAGGCGCCCAGCTTTCCTCAATAATAGACAAGTTGTATCCTGCCAGCTTAGTCCTGGGGTGTAGAGTAGCTTTCCTGCTGCCTGCAGAAACCCTGTATGGAATGTCTATGAGCCCTTGTCCTCCTTCTTGAACTGGCAAGCACAGAGCAGTTGCCCTGATCCCGTGCTGCCCAGACCAGAAAAAGTCCACAATCGTCCTCTGAATGTTCTTAGTACTACCCCCTAGGTGGAGGTAGTACTATAAATCTTCACAAGGTTGAGGCAACAAAGTTGTTGGCTACCAGAGCTCTTCCCCTATATGACAACTGGGTTAGCGGCCATTTTCATTGAGACAATCAGGCACATACGTTCTCTATTGCACCCTTCTAGTTCTTCATTTGGAAAGCATCATTTCCCTCCCACACCTGAGACCTCCTGGCAGACTGGGAGGTACCCTGCCCTGCCATGGTCCCATCAAAAAAGCTTCACTCTTCTCCCAGTTAATCTTTGCTGAGGAGGATACTTCATATATTTTTATGCATTTATTTAGCATAATTATATGGTTTTCATTTCTGATTATAATATTCACATCATCAGCATATGCTGACATGACCAAATGCAGGCTCTGTGTTAATCCAGGTAGGGAGACCTCCAACATCTTGTTCCTCAGTCTATTTAAAAAGGGTTAGATTGCCAAGGAGTAAAGTTGCCCTATATCGGGCAGCCCTGCTTTATTCCTCTTTTGACAGGAATTGGGCAGCTCAACCCTCCTCCCACTTTTACATAAATTTTATATTCATTACAAATTTCTATTAAGTCCCGAATTAAAAACAAATTGTCCATGATTGATCTGTCTGGGATACAGTACGATTGGTCCTCGTTTATTAGGATCCCCAAGTAGTCCTTCAGTCTGTTGGCCAGGACCTAAGACAGCGACTTATAATCTGCACATAGCAGGGCCACTGGTCTACTGTTCTTAAGGAGCGCCAAATCTCCCTTCTTTGGCAGAAGAGAGAGGGCTGCACGTCGACAGGATGTTGCCAGTGAACTCGCCTCCCAACACTCCAGCAGCACATCCAACAGGTCTGATCCCAAACAGCTCCAGAAATGCTTTAAAAAGTCTTCAGGTAGTCCGTCTATGCCTGGTGCTTTCCCTGGTTTTAGCTGCATTACTGCAACTGTTAGCTCCTCCATGGTGATGGGAGCATCCATGGCCAGACCCTCTTACTGGGTCAGCTGAGGCAGGCCTTGAAGCAGTTCTGCAGCACATTCCTCATTGCACCCCTCTGCCTCGTAAAGGGCGGTGAAGAAATTGACTGGGTGCCTCCTCATCTGAGCTGGGTTGGTGTTTACAGTCCCATCTGGCAGGTGAAGACAGGTCATCTGCTTTCTCTCAGACATGGACCAGATTCTTTCCATCACCTCTTGTGTCACTGTTCATCTCTGTCTGCGGCAGAGTCTCTGCTTCGGCATCACCGGCCCCGGCAGGCTGCCGGTGTGGACAGGCGAAGCGCTTGTGACCGATGTCGTCGCATTCAAACATTTAATGCCACCAGAATTGACGTATATCATTTACTAACCTTCTTCATGTTTTATTCTAAACGACACCTCCAGTGACTGTGCGGGCGTAGTTAAAAACATAAACACTTGACGTGCTTCAGCTTCTGGTCCCTGCATCTCAATACTTTGTTATATACCCTTTGTTTGCAATGACAGAGGTCAAACGTTTTCTGTATGTCTTCACAAGGTTTTCACACACTGGTGCTGGAATTTTGGCCCATTCCTCCATGCAAATCTCCTCTAGAGCATTGATGTTTTGGGGCTGTCGCTGGGAAACACGGACTTTCAACTCCCTCCAAAGATTTTCTCTGGGGTTGAGATCCGGAGACTGGCTAGGCCACTCCAGGACCTTGAAATGCTTCTTACGAAGCCACTCCTTCGTTGCCCGGGCGGTGTGTTTGGGATCATTGTCATGCTGAAAGACCCAGCCACGTTTCATCTTCAATGCCCTTGCTGATGGAAGGAGGTTTTCACTCAAAATCTCACGATACATGGCCTCATTCATTCTTTCCTTTACACCGATCAGTCGTCCTGGTCCCTTTGCAGAAAAACAGTCCCAAAGCATGATGTTTCCACCCCCATGCTTCACAGTAGGTATGGTGTTCTTTGGATGCAACTCAGCTTTCTTTCTCCTCCAAACACGACAAGTTGAGTTTTTACCAAAAAGTTCTATTTTGGTTTCATCTGACCATATGACATTCTCCCAATCCTCTTCTGGATCATCCAAATGCTCTCTAGCAAACTTCAGATGGGCCTGGACATGTACTGGCTTAAGCAGGGGGACACGTCTGGCACTGCAGGATTTGAGTCCCTGGCGGCGTAGTGTGTTACTGATGGTAGCCTTTGTTACTTTGGTCCCAGCTCTCTGCAGGTCATTCACTAGGTCCCCCGTGTGGTTCTGGGATGTTTGCTCACCGCTCTTGTGATCATTTTGACCCCACGGGGTGAGATCTTGCGTGGAGCCCCAGATCGAGGGAGATTATCAGTGGTCTTGTATGTCTTCCATTTTCTAATAATTGCTCCCACAGTTGATTTCTTCACAACAAGCTGCTTACTTATTGCAGATTCAGTCTTCCCAGCCCGGTGCAGGTCTACAATTTTGTTTCTGGTGTCCTTTGACAGCTCTTTGGTCTTGGCCATAGTGGAGTTTGGAGTGTGACTGTTTGTGGTTGTGGACAGGTGTCTTTTATACTGATAACGAGTTCAAACAGGTGCCATTAATACAGGTAACGAGTTGAGGACAGAGGAGCCTCTTGAAGAAAAAGTTACAGGTCTGTGAAAGCCAGGAATCTTGCTTGTTTGTAGGTGACCAAAAACTTATTTTACCGAGGAATTTACCAATTAATTCATTAAAAATCCTACAATGTGATTTCCTGGATTCTTTCCCCCCATTCTGTCTCTCATAGTCGAAGTGAACCTATGATGAAAATTACAGGCCTCTCTCATCTTTTTAAGTGGGAGAACTTGCACAATTGGTGGCTGACTAAATACTTTTTTGGCCCACTGTATATAATATATATATATATTAGGGGTATCGCCATTCTCCAAATACAAAGTTCGATTTTAGATAAAAAAAGTTTTTTTCACCAATCAAAAACAATGCCATTGTTCGACTATAGAGTCTGGATTTTTAAAAGAAAGCACTTGTTTCTCAATAAGTAACTTTTATTTTGATAATAACCATATAACATAACAATTATAAATAATAATTTATAAACATCAATATGAGAATATTTAATCACACCTACACAGTTAAGAGTTTTAGCTAAGCAGCTTAAACTGGGCTCTAGAATGATAAACTGTTGAACATTTAGCACGCTCTTAATAATTTACACATTGGTTTTATGCCATGACAACTGTGATTTACATTTTAAAATTGTTCTTAAAGATAATTAGTATGTTCATATTCTCTGGAGTGAGGGGTGCTCTTTGAGCTGTCATTGAGAACTAGGGATGCCACAGTAAGGGTTTTTTTTCTACCCATTAATAAACTCACGGCATTTCTGGTTTTACTTGAAATTGTACATGTTTGCCTTTGGCTTTGGAACCATATCCTCCACCATCATCTTGTGTAAACCTAATGTCTTGAGGCTTCTTCTATCCTTATTAATCTGACTCTGCTCATTCTTCTTCTTCTCTTATCACTTTTGGCAGACTAGGCACTAGTCTTCCTGCTATATTAGCCAATTAGCCAATATATCTGTCAATGAGGCAAATATTTTCTCAGATTGGACAAATTTTTATAATTAACTTGCTTGGAATCCCAACACCAACAGTATCTGCTTTATGCTCTTGGAAAAAGCCGTTAAGTAGCTTCTGTATGAAAGATCACATATTCTGTTGTATAAAAAACTCACATTCTGTGTTTTGCTGGTTGCAGCACTTCATTGAAGCTACATCATATTGACAATGGTGCCATTTATATCAGGTACTAACATTTCGAGGGTTACTCAGCTTAGAAAAATCAATCAACTGATACTCCTACAATATTAGATTTTAACGTGACGTTCGGTGAACATTATTACGACTGTTGGATAGAAAGTTGTCATCCAACAGGCTGTCAAGCTCTAGGCAAGGTAAGGCAAGTTTATTTGTATAGCACATTTCAACAAAGCAAGTCCAAGAACACAACACAGTTCTTTGGTTACTTTGTCCTGGGGGTTGTCAACATGGATGTTAAAATCCCCAGCAATACAAGTCACGAGTGCCATTAGCCTTGCAGCCTGGATGACTGAGGTGGCTCTATTTCAAAGTTTCCAGGTTGTGTTATGCCTTCTTATTTCCATTCCTCTTATCCTTGGTAGAGGGAACAGATGTCTGTGCTCCCAGAAAAAGTTGAAATTGGCAATAAATTGCACTTAATGGACAGATCAATAAAGTGTCGTTTTTGTACTTCAGACTGTTGTTTCACAACATCATTGGTGCCTATATGCACTATTATTGTTTTCACAGTTGGATGTGCAGCCACAACATGCAGGATTCTGTCATGTCAGAGACCATTTTGGTGTTCTTACTGCACATAATTCTTACATCTCTTACAGCAAAGTCACGCACAATCAGAGTTTGTCCTCTCATTTCCGAGGGAAATTATTTACTTTTAGGCTTTGCACGAGAGAGATAGAGGGAGTAGATTTATTACCCGGTACACAGCCCTCCCAGTTCTTCTCTGCTTCTTGGTGTTAATTAGCCGTGTGTTAGCATTATCTTGTCCACTGTTATGAGTCCATTGTAAGGTGGTGCCATTCCCATATAGTCCATTCACTTTCACATTCACCTCTAATTCGTGAATTTTGGTTTCCAGCACTGCAATCTTCTTTAGAAGTTTGTGGAAGTTGTCTGAGAAGGGGGACATCTTGCTGCTAATTATCTTAGCTTATCTTACTGAAGCGAGGGGAGCCCTGTCCACTGTAGCTAGTGCTGGTAGTAATCCTTTATAAACAGTTGTAAAATAAGTGTCCAGTTGTCAGAGCCACTGTTTCTTCTTTAGGCATGGTAAAATTGGTGCTGAAAAGGTGAAAATAGAAGCAAAGCATAGAGCAGAGCACAGATCGATTAGACTAGACACTGCAGCATGCAGAGGCGATGAAGGGTGCAGAGAGGATGGCGGGTGCAGAGAGGATGGGCAGTGCAGAGAGGATGGAGGGTCTAAAGACAATGGGGAGTGCAGAGATGATGGAGGTTGCAGAGATGCCGGAGGGAGCAGAGACGATGGGGGGAGCAGAGACACTTGAGGCTGCAGAGACACTTGACACTGCAGAGAAGCTGGAGGCTTCTACACATGACACAAAAATACAGTTTGCTTTTTTTATAATCATTGCACAATAGCAGCAGTGATATCAATGGCTTTTGACACATCCACCGCAGCACCTGTACATTTTAAACGATTGTAAAAGAAATTCTTCTGCATTGTCAGTGAGCTTTTTCTGCCTCCTACAAGAAAACCAAAAGAGAATATTAAACATATTTATTCTGCAGAATAACGAGAAAAATTCAGTACTGCTCCAAAGCAGTGTTCCGACCAGTCTGAGGCTATTTCTGACAAAGAGGGCTTTATAATAAGGAGAGGTTGTGGGTTATTTGTCAGAAGTCATTTACAAGACTGTGCCCCTCAATTTTCTCCCTGGCTATTACCTTCAAACAGTCAACACAGGTACTTGCAGAGTTTGGTGGCTGATGCAGACTAATATCCCTTACAATGAACTTTCATGCTCCCCTGGGGTTGTTCTTCATCTCCATACAAGGTAAACAGGATGACATGTGATCTTGTTCTTCAATAATAGAACTGACATTGTCGAGAAAGAACAGCCTCTTTATATAAACTCTGGGGGCGTGCTCCTGGAAACACAGGGACAATGTTTTAAACCCCCCTCAACAGGTAGAGACTATTGTCCCGAGTCAAACATTTAATTATATGCATTTTTCTCTCACATTTCCTCCTTTTGTTCCTACTGGAACAACACTTCAATGAAAATGCAATAATGGTAAAATGTCATAGTTTAGGGAAAAGGGATCAGAATACGACATGTAAATTGGTTACATTACAGTTATACTGCAGAGATATCCTCAATTTCTATCTTATTGGTATCTCCTGAGAAATCACATCTAATACTAAATTCAACTATATAAACTGATAACCAAATATCCCAGATATAATTCAAGGACATCTCCACCTCAAATTGGCCAAACGTCCCTTCTCATATTTGACCGGAGGAGTAAGACCAGTAAGGGTTATCTACACTATACTTTGACAACACATAAGACAAAGGCCCTTCGTTCTACAGAGGAAAACTGTGTGAAGCCATCTTACAATTCTAACTAGAAAACAAAAAATCATAAATCACATTATGAATTAAACAAAATAAACGGAGAGATTCCACTAATACATCATGCTATGCATATTAATCAATGGTTTTCACTTAATGACAACAGCAAAATTTATTGTGCACTGTAGTTTCTTGATGAATTTGATGTGTTGATGAAGGAGTGACGGCAGACACTGACTTGAGTAAAAAAATAGATTTATGACAAAAGAACAGCATCAGACCAGACTTTGCCTAGGAAGTCCAGGAGAGAACCAAGCTGGAAGGATTCTCTATTGAATGCAACTCGGGCGGGTGTTTTATACTGGCCCAAAGACAACATTTACCATTGGGTTCCCCTACATAGGTCACAGGTCACAGAGCACATCACCAGGACCCTCTCTCTCTCAGGACCCCTGGCTCCGTCTCTTAGTAATTCTCTTATACGATAGAGCTGTCTTGGGACGCCACACATTCCTAGACACCTCAGCACATAAGGACAAACACATCCTATTAGTAGAGATGAACATAATTAGACAAACATCTTTATATTTCAACATCTCAGTGTCTCAACATCTCCGTGATTATCATAAGGTGGTTTTCAATCATTTAGTAGTATGGAGACAAACTGTCCTGCCGTCAAATTAGTAATCCATCTTATGACAGATAGGTACGATACACGCTAGACATACAACATAGCATCAACACATTATCACTACAGGTATCAATTTTATGAACGTAGATGTCACGACCAGAACTGGGAGGGACCCAAACGCACGACACAGGGAGACGGGAGGCAGGCAAGCGATGTTTATTAACCGGGAGGGTGGAGCTGGCCGGGGGGACCCGGTTGGGTGGGGATGGAGCAGGGCAGGGCCGGGATGATGATGACCAGGAGATGGGGTCCAGGATCCGGGTGGAGAGACGGGGAACCGGGCTGGATGGAGATGAACGGAGAGCCTTGGTCGACGAGCGGAGACAGGCAGGTAAACCGGGCTGGCTGGGCTTGGAGAGACAGACTGGGTCGACGAGAGGAGACAAGCAGGTAAGGGGACGGTGAGACAACAAGACATAAACTAGGAACTGGGAAGGGAGCCAATAGCGATACAACTCGGGGAAAGCTAGTTGATGGTCTGGCAAGGAATGGCTAGGAAGCTGGGGCTAAATACTGTGCAGGTAATTGATCCCAGGTGTGTGCAATTGGGCTTGAGTAGGGAGCTGCAGATGGGGCAAGGGCGGCCTCTAGTGGCGCTGGGAGGCCGTGGGCCTAACAGTACCCCCCCCTCTACGGACGCCCCTTGGCGGACACCTGGAGCCTGAAGGGCGAGTTCGGTTGAAATCCCGGATGAGGGAGGCATCCAGGATCTGTCTCCGGGGGACCCAGGAGCGTTCCTCTGGGCCGTATCCCTCCCAGTCCACGAGGTACTGGAAGCCCCTCCCCCGGCGCCGCACGTCCAGCAGGCGCCGCACTGTGTAGGTCGGGTGGCCGAAGATGGTGCGGGGGGGTGGTGGGGCCTCGGCGGGGAGGGAGAGAGGGCTGGAAACCACTGGCTTGAGCAGGGATACATGGAAGGTGGGGTGGACACGGAGGGAGGGAGGGAGACGGAGGCGTACGGCACAGGGGTTGATGATTGACTCAATGGGAAAGGGGCCAACATTCCGGGGAGCGAGTTTTCGGGAGTCCACCTTGAGGGGCAAGTCCTTTGTGGAGAGCCAAACCATCTGTCCGGGGACGCATGTAGGTGCGGACACACAGTGCCGGTTCGCCTGCCGCTGGGACCTGGCAGAGGCCCGGAGTAGGCCAGAGCGGGCCCTCCTCCACGTCCTCCGGCAGCGACCAATAAGGGCCTGGATGGAGGGTACGGCGATCTCAGCCTCCTGGGCAGGGAACAGCGGGGGTTGGTAGCCCAGCGAGCATTGGAAGGGCGACAGGCCGGAGGAGGCGTTCACCAGGGTGTTGTGGGCGTACTCGGCCCATGGTAGCTGGTCGCTCCAGGAGGTACGGGCTGGGGGTTGTCAGGCAGCGGAGCATGGCCTCCACCTCCTGGTTCGCCCACTCCGTCTGGCCGTTGGTCTGGGGGTGGAAACCGGAGGAGAGACTGACCTGTGCCCCCAGGGCCGAGCAGAAGGCGCGCCAGACCTTGGAGGTGAACTGGGGTCCTCTGTCTGACACCACGTCTGCCGGAATGCCATGGCGGCGGAACACCTCGGCCACCAGCAGGTCTGCGGTCTCCCTCGCCGATGGTAGCTTGGGCAGGGCGAGGAAGTGGGCCGCCTTAGAAAAGCGGTCCACCACTGTGAGGATGGTAGTGTTGCCCCGGGATAGTGGAAGACCAGTGACGAAGTCCAGGGCAATGTGGGACCAAGGACGAGTCGGGATGGGTAATGGGCGGAGGAGGCCGGAGCGGGGTCGGGTGGAGGTCTTGGACCGGGCGCAGGTGGGGCAGGCCCAGACGAAGGACCGGGTGTCAGGGAGCAGGGTCGGCCACGAGAAGTGCTGGCGGACGACGGCCAGGGTGCGGGTGATCCCAGGGTGGCAGCTGAGGCGGGAGGCATGGGCCCACTGCAGAACCTGGGAGCGTGCAGAGTCAGGGACGAACAGGCGGTTAGGGGGTCCGGTACCTGGGTCGGGCTGGTGCTCCTGCGCTTGGGTGACGAGGGACTCGATCTCCCAGGTGTGTGTGGCGGCAAGGCACAGGGGTGGAAGGATGGGTTCAGGATTCCCTGTCTTCTCCTCTGGCGCGAACACACGGGACAGGGCGTCGGGTTTGGTGTTCTTGGTTCCTGGGCGGTAGGATAGGGAGAAGTTAAACCGGCCAAAAAACAACGCCCACCTGGCCTGCCGGGAGTTGAGCCGCTTCGCCGTCCGGATATAGGCCAAGTTCTTATGATCGGTCCAGACGACGAAGGGGTGGATTGCTCCCTCAAGCCAGTGATGCCATTCCTCCAGGGCTAGTTTGACAGCCAGTAGTTCCCGGTTACCCACGTCATAGTTGTGCTCGGGTGGTGTGAGCCTGCGGGACAGAAAGGCACAGGGGTGGAGCTTACCATCGGTTGGGGAGCGCTGAGAAAGTACTGCTCCTACCCCCGTGTCTGAAGCGTCCACCTCTAGCACGAACTGGAGGTTGGCGTCGGGCTGGGCCAGGACTGGGGCCAAAGAAAAGCGGGTCCTGAGGTCGAGGAACGCGGCCTCGGCCGCGGGGGTCCATTTGAAGGCCACTGCGGTGGAGGTAAGGGCTGAGAGGGGAGCAGCGATGCGACTGAAGTTAAGGATGAAGCGCCGGTAGAAGTTTGCAAACCCGAGGAACCGTTGGAGCTGCTTCCTATTGGCTGGGGTTGGCCACTCCACCACGGCGGCCACCTTCTTGGGGTCCAACTCCAGCCTCCCTCGGCCAATGATGAACCCTAGGAAGGAAATGGATGGAACATGGAAGACACACTTCTCGGCCTTAACAAACAGACGGTTCTCCAGGAGGCGCTGCAGCACCAGGCGTACATGCTTTACGTGGTCGGAGAGGGATTTGGAGAAAATCAAGATGTCGTGGAGGTAAACAAAGACAAATGAGTTGAGCATGTCCCGGAGGACATCGTTTATTAGGGCCTGGGAGACCGCTGGGGCATTTGACAGCCCAAAGGGCATAACAAGGTACTCAAAGTGTCCGAGCGGGGTGTTGAATGCGATCTTCCACTCGTCACCTTTGCGGATGCGGACCAGGTGGTAAGCGTTGCGGAGGTCCAGCTTGGAAAAGTGGGTGGCCCCCTGGATGGGGACGAAGACTGAATCCATCAGGGGCAAGGGGTACTTGTCTTTGATCGTGATGTCGTTCAGTCCCCTGAAATCAATGCAAGGACGGAGGGTCTTGTCCTTCTTTGCAACAAAGAAGAACCCTGCGCCGAGCGGAGAAGACGAGGGGCGAATAATCCCGGCAGCGAGAGAGTCGTGGATGTAAGTCTCCATGGCCTCCTGTTCGGCCGGGAGACGTTACACAGGCGACTGCAGGGAAGGGGGGCGCCTGGCAGGAGGTTGATTGCGCAGTCGTAGGGGCGATGAGGTGGTAAGGATAGCGCCTCCTGCTTGCTGAAGACCGGGGCCAGGTCCAGATATTGCGATGGAACCAAGGGCAGGTCAGGGCTCTTGGGGACCCCCGGCGGCGCGCCCGGCGGCGGGGTTGGGGCCGAGCGGAGGCAGTGGGCATGACAGTGTGTGCTCCAGGAGCTCACGCTGCCCGAGCGCCAGTCCATCTGAGGGTTGTGGGTCTGGAGCCAGGGGTACCCCAGAACCATGGGGTTCAGTGGGGAATCAATAAGGAAGAACCTTAAAGACTCACGGTGGTCGCCGGAGAGTAGCAGCTTGAGGGATGCTGTCTGGTGGGTAATCCGGGTCAGATGTGACCCGTTCAGCCCCTTGACCTCGAGCGGTGCGGGGAGAGGGACGGGTGTCAGCCCTAGCTGGCGTGCTAGTCCCTGGTCGAGAAAACTCACATCCGCCCCGGAATCTATGAGAGGAAGAGCGTGTTATATCTCCCCACGAGAGGGTAGCTGGGATAGGAGAGAGGGTTGGCGCTGGAGCGACCGGAACGTAACCCTACCGAGGAGTCGCCCTCTCGTGGCCGGACTGGGCAGGTGGCTCAGAGGTGTCCCAGCTGGCCGCAATACAGACAGGCGCCGGTCTGTATGCGGCGTGCTTGCTCCTCGGGGGAGATCCTGGAGCGACCAAGTTGCATTGGCTCGGCATCGGAGAGAGTCGGGGGACTTGTGAGGCGCCCAAGAGTAGCGGGCGCTGGAGACCGGGGCGTGGCCGCCCAGGCGGGAGGCACGGACTGGAGGCTCGCCCCCTCCCTCTCGCGCTGGCGCTCCCGTAGCCGGTTGTCCAGGCGGATTGCGGTCTCTACTAGTTGGTCCAGGTCCGTGGGCTCGTCCTGCCGCGCCAACTCGTCCCGCAACTCGTCGTTCAGGGCGCGCTGAAACACGTCCTGCAGGGCTCCGTCATTCCAGCCGCTTTCGGCGGCTAGAGTCCGGAACTCGACGACGAGGGAAGCGACGCTACGGGAACCCTGGCGGAGGGAGAGGAGTCTTCTAGCGGCCTCCGTGCTGCAAACTGGGTGGTCGAAGACTCCCCTCATCTCGCGGGTGAACAGATCGTAGGAGAGACTCACGGGCCCCCCTGACTCCAAACCGCGGAACCCCTGCTGAGAGCCGCCCCTCTCAGGCAGGAGATGAGGGACGCGATGCGGGCACTATCGGAGGCGTACGACGACAGCCGCTGTTGGAAAACCACCGCGCACTACACAAGGAAGGCGCGGCAGGTGCCGAAATCGCCGTCGTAAGGCACCGGAGCCGGAACGTGTGGCTCAGGGGGGACGAGAGAGGCGCTGGGAGCCCTGGTGGGGGAAGGAGGGCGGGTCGAAGGAGCAGGGGGGGCCACGGGGGCCGGAGGACCCTGTAGGCTGCTGACGGCCGCCGAGATGGTCCGGAGGTGTTCCGCGATGTCATGATGCCCAAGCAACACTCCTTGGTCCCGGAGTGCGCGGTGGAGACCTTCTGTGTTGGCTGGGTCCATGTTTTCCTGGCCAGACCGTACTGTCACGACCAGAACTGGGAGGGACCCAAACTCACGACACAGGGAGACGGGAGGCAGGCAAGGGATGTTTATTAACCGGGACAGTGGAGCTGGCCGGGGGGACCCGGTCGGGTGGGGATGGAGCAGGGCAGGGCCGGGATGATGATGACCAGGAGATGGGGTCCAGGATCCGGGTGGAGAGACAGAGAACCAGGCTGGATGGAGATGAACGGAGAGCCTCGGTCGACGAGCGGAGACAGGCAGGTAAACCGGGCTGGCTGGAGTTGGAGAGACTGACTGGGTCGACGAGAGGAGACAAGCAGGTAAGGGGAAGGCGAGACAACAAGACATAAACTAGGAACTAGAACTAGGAATAGGCACTTGGAAGGGAGCCAATAGCGATACAACTCGGGGAAAGCTAGTTGACGGTCTGGCAAGGAATGGCTAGGAAGCTGGGGCTAAATACTGTGCAGGTAATTGATCCCAGGTGTGTGCAATTGGGCTTGAGTAGGGTGCTGCAGATGGGGCAAGGGCGGCCTCTAGTGGCGCTGGGAGGCCGTGGGCTTAACAGTAGAAATCCACGGTTCCAGTGCATTTCTTTGCCAAGTCGATGGGTCCCAGGTGTCTGCTTGATCTTTCATTAAATCATCATGTAACTCTTTCATAGCTTGTTTGGCCAAAGACAAGTTCCCTGATTTTACATCACTGTTCAATGTAAATACTAAAGCATGAAATGTGAAATGTGAATATAGAATGCTCAAAACGAAACACATGCAAGGAACAAAATAAATATGTAAAGCACATCACAACAGAAAACAAACCACCAGCCAATCTTGAAACACTAACCCAAAACTAAAAGAGAAAACAAACAATACACAAAGGAAATCCCAAACCAACAACAACAGGTACATGGAAATGTATACCAAGAATAAAACGGGAGCAATTGCAACAAAACAAATGATCGTTACACAAGGAATAAACGATATGCCTAAAAATAACACGTGATCAGAAAAACCCTAGCCCTTGACGTCCGGTAAAACCCAGAGGGAAACCCAGGAAGTCCTTCTGATGGAAGGGCGGAGGAAAAAGATGACCATATAAAATGGTGGGGAGTGGCCAGGCATAATCAAATGTGGAGCAGAAGTCCAGTGGTGGAGCAGACTGTGGGGCGCCAATGTTGGTGTTAAAAGCCCCTTCTAGAACTGCTTCAAAAATGCACATTTCTTCGGAAGTAGTAAGGGGAATGGGGGTAATCCATGTAGCCTATATAGGTGCGGTTAATGTGGTTCCATCGCAGTTGCAGGGTGAGCAGCGTATGGCGTACACTGACGTTGGCTCCTCAACGAGTAGCTAGAGGGGAGTAGGAACTTTCTTGCGATGAGATGCTTGTATCCACGTTGGTCGTTCTGCCACCTTAACTGCTGCTGTGGTAGCCTCTAGAGAGAAGGGGCTGAAATTTAATTTGGATGAGGGGGGAGCCCAGACGAGGCCAGATTGCGGGTCTGCAGGGGAGGGGAGTGAAAACTGATGTTGGATGGTGAAGGTGTTAAGGAATTGGAGTATGTAAGAATGTGAAGTGATGAAATGTAAATGTATGCTTTTTACAATAAAAAAAACAAAAAAAAAACTGCTGCTGTGGTGGTGAGGAGGATCTGGAACACTCCCATGAATCTGGCCCAGTCACCTGGACTGTTGTCGTGTAGTGGTCCTTCAAGTAGGATAGGTGTGAGGGTGAGAGACACACATTATGACAACATTGTTTGGTCTCGGTCCGCTAATGTAAAACAGGGTACGTGGAATAATTATGTGACTCCACAAACAGTCACATTGAATATCCGACTCCAGACTCAATACAAAAATGTGTGTATGCACTAGTACAACAACAATAATATTATCACAATGCCTGATATGAAGGAGATAATGTCAAAAGAACACGATGAGGCTACAAAACAATCGACAGTGTGTAAATTAAGCAACGCTTTTTTTTTTTTTTTTTTTCCTAGCACTCATTTTTCGAATGTTGCCTGAACAAAATCACATCTACACAATCCATTAAAGTAAATCTAAAATGATAAATACTAAACTGCACAATCTGATCACTACTGGTGCCTTTTGTCGACAGAAGACAGACCTAACCACATTGCTCTCCCAGTCAGCACTTCATGCTGTCACAGTCCTGTCACACCATGTGATTATCCTCGCATTCCTATCATCACTAATGGTAGGAATGAAACTCAGTTGCACTTACCTTTACTGGGATGCCATAAAGAAAATCATGTCAATTATAACCAAACAATATTTTAACCATGACAAAGCGTCAGCTTGATAAGTCCATCATAAGGTTCCTGCATTGTTCTAAGCACAATCATTATGTTTACTTAATTCTCTAACTATCCCTCCTTTTTGACAAATGGTATTTACCATATGTCAAAAAAGTAAAACAATGAAAAACTAGTGGGAGGGAAACAGCTCAGTACATACAGTATCAAGTGGCTCTGCCACTCCAATAATTCAGTGCAGGATGCCTTTGAGTAGAGGAAAAAAACAATATTAGTGAGTCTGTGTCCTCATCTCTGGAGGAGACAATCATTAGACAAGAGCAATATTAGGTACGGCGGCTTTCTTGGCTGCATTGGCTCCAACATTTCCTATAGAGATGGGGTCAAGTACATACAGTGGGGCAAAAAAGTATTTAGTCAGCCACCAATTGTGCAAGTTCTCCCACTTAAAAAGATGAGAGAGGCCTGTTATTTTCATCATAGGTTCACTTCGACTATGAGAGACAAAATGGGGGGAAAGAATCCAGGAAATCACATTGCAGGATTTTTAATGAATTGATTGGTAAATTCCTCGGTTAAATAAGTATTTGGTCACCTACAAACAAGCAAGATTTCTGACTTTCACAGACCTGTAACTTTTTCTTTAAGAGGCTCCTCTGTCCTCCACTCGTTACCTGTATTAATGGCACCTGTTTGAACTCCTTATCAGTATAAAAGACACCTGTCCACAACCTCAAACAGTCACACTCCAAACTCCACTATGGCCAAGACCAAAGAGCTGTCAAAGGACACCAGAAACAAAATTGTAGACCTGCACCAGGCTGGGAAGACTGGATCTGCAACAGGAAAGCAGCTTGTTGTGAAGAAATCAACTGTGGGAGCAATTATTAGAAAATGGAAGACATACAAGACCACTGATAATCTTCCTCGATCTGGGGCTCCACGCAAGATCTCACCCTGTGGGGTCAAAATGATCACAAGAACGGTGAGCAAACATCCCAGAACCACACGGGGGGACCTAGTGAATGACCTGCAGAGAGCTGGGACCAAAGTAACAATGGCTACCATCAGTAACACACTACGCCGCCAGGGACTCAAATCCTGCAGTGCCAGACGTGTCCCCCTGCTTAAGCTAGTACATGTCCAGGCCCGTCTGAAGTTTGCTAGAGAGAATTTGGATGATCCAGAAGAGGATTGGGAGAATGTCATATGGTCAGATGAAACCAAAATAGAACTTTTTGGCAAAAACTCAACTTGTCGTGTTTGGACGAGAAAGAAAGCTGAGTTGCATCCAAAGAACACCATACCTACTGTGAAGCATGGGGGTGGAAACATCATGCTTTGGGGCTGTTTTTCTGCAAAGGGACCAGGACGACTCATCCGTGTAAAGAAAATAATGAATGGGGCCATGTATTGTGAGATTTTGAGTGAAAACCTCCTTCCATCAGCAAGGGCATTGAAGATGAAACGTGGCTGGGTCTTTCAGCATGACAATGATCCCAAACACGCCGCCCGGGCAACGAACGAGTGGCTTCGTAAGAAGCATTTCAAGGTCCTGGAGTGGCCTAGCCAGTCTCCAGATCTCAACCCCATAGAAAATCTTTGGAGGGAGTTGAAAGTTGCCCAGCGACAACCCCAAAACATCACTGCTCTAGAGGAGATCTGCATGGAGGAATGGGCCAAAATACCAGCAACAGTGTGTGAAAACCTTGTGAAGACTTACAGAAAACGTTTGACCTCTGTCATTGCAAACAAAGGGTATATAACAAAGTATTGAGATGAACTTTTGTTATTGACCAAATACTTATTTTCCACCATAATTTGCAAATAAATTCTTTAAAAATCAGACAATGTGATCTTCTGGATTTTTTTTTCTCATTTTGTCTCTCATAGTCGAAGTGAACCTATGATGAAAATAACAGGCCTCTCTCATTTTTTTAAGTGGGAGAACTTGCACAATTGGTGGCTGACTAAATACTTTTTTGCCCCACTGTATATATAAACACAAAAATAGGAAGATCAAAAAAAAAAGGGGGGGTTATGACATCAAAACATTTAACAGATGTTCTGTATCTCTCAGCTACACCACACCTTATCAAAGTTGCCTGTAGATTTCATGCAATCAAAATAAAACAAAAGACAGTTTAACACAGATAGAAACACAAACAACCGGTTTGAGAAATACAGCGAAAAACTGTTTAATACAAAAAAAAAACAAAAAAAACCACATGACAGACAAACAAACCAAACAAAAGCCCTCCTTTTGTTGTACTCATGACATTATTCATCTCCATAAGATTGCAACAACACAGCTAACATAAAACCGTCTCATTCATCAACAGTTAAAGTAATCCAGCAAGACCCAACATGGAGCTGGTGCAAAAAGCTTGTTCGAAAAGCAACAAAAGGTTTTCCCGTCTAATAGCTGGGCAAGCATTGCCTCATTCCACAATCCGAAAACACTAATAACCACAACAGCCAAGAAAGGCCATGCCAGGGTGCGACCCTGAGGAGACAAAATTAAAATAATGTAAATGTCATGACTCAAATAATGAACGTTCTTTTGTGCCAGCTGGAGATATAAGGGAAAAAAGAAACTATAAACATCTTGTTCTAAGTATATTTGGAAGGCCTGTGTATCCACGACTCAAGCAAATCAATAAACCATCAAAATCCTTATTAGTGGGCTGCCATTGATTAATTCAAAATCGGTCATAATTAATTTACCGGAGGCTCCACATAACTTCAACAATGAGTTAAGCAACTAGAGAGAGTAAGGAAAATGTGATTCACATACAAAAACATTTTAATTTTAAGGGTTCAATACTATATTCCTATTTTTGATTTAATGTATTTATTGTATAATTCTTACTTATACCCTTAAAGGTACAATTAATGACTGCAAACAATAAGCCTGAGATGTCAGCAGTCATCAATCTAATAGGAGCCTAACTGGAAATGATCAATAACATTTGATCAACTATTCTTTATCTCACGGTCAAATTAAGTTACTCAACACCTAAAAATTACATATATTATGTGCTTAGCTTTGAACTGGTAGTCTTACCTTCTGGACAGGGAGGATTCAACTATAAGTCCCCCTCATTCTGTAGTATGATAAGAGAAAAATTGAGATTATTTGGCATTTCCAAGTTAACACCTTTTTAACACAAATGTTTATGTATAATGACAAAAACATAGCTAGTATTCAAATTGAGACCATCCAAACCCTAGAAAGGCTATTATTAACATATTTGCCAATCAATGCAGCAATCACTTCATCTGTAATTTGTGTACTATCAGGATAGACAGATTGATAAAACAATGGCTGAGAAAACACAGAAGCAGCCTCTATGGTAATCACACATACACTACTCACAAAATGTTAGGGATATTTGGCTTTCGGGTGACATTTACGGAAAATGTAAAGAGTTTACGCAACAGTGATATTATATAGTGAAAGTAGGGCATTTAAGTAAAAGCATGCAATGGTGATTTCCTCATCTCAAACAATTTATTGAAACAAAAGCCATCAACAGTGGTGGGTAAACCACAACAAAAAATGTCAATGTCTCAATAACTTGTCATGTGCCCTTGAGCATCAATTACAGCTTGACAACGACGTCTCATGCTGTTCACAAGTCGACTTATTGTCTGCTGAGGCATGGCACCCCACTCTTCTTGAAGGGCGGCCCTCAGGTCATTGAGGTTCTGGGGTACAGAGTTACGAGCCTTCACACCGCGACTCAGCTGATCCCATAGGTTTTCTATGGGATTCAGGTCTGGAGAAAGTGCAGGCCACTCCATTTGAGGTACTCCACCTCGATGAGCTGGAGCATTGTCATCCATGAAGATGAAATGAGGCCGGTGTTGTTCATGCAGGGGCACAATGACTAGATTAATGATGTTATTCAGGTAGTATGGGCTTGTCACTGTACCATTCACAAAGTGTAGGGCAGTTCTGTATTGACACATCTGCCAACCCTGTAACACCACCACCACCAAAGGCTCGTCTGGTGACAACAGTGGCTGATGCATAGCACCCTCCTTGACGTCTCCAACATCGTTGGCGGCCATCATTTCTGCTCAACCTGAATAGACTTTCAACAGAGAACAGCACTGAGGCCCACTGGTCCCTTGTCCACTGTAAATGCTTCCTGGCCCATGCAAGACGATGATGCCTGTGCCCGGTGGAGTGGTTAGGTACCCTTGCACGTCGTCTGGCGCGCGGACCATGCTAATGTAAATGGTTTTGAATGGTCTGACGTGACACGTTGGTGCCTCTCACCTCCCTTAAATGTACCTGGAGTTGAGTGGCATTCATCATCCGGTTCCGCAGGGCACTGTTCACAATAAAGCGGTCATCAGTGTGGGATGTGGCCAAAGGACGTCCACTTCTATGCCTTTCTGTGACTCTTCCAGTCTCTCTGTTTCTGTTGCAAGCAGCTGATGACACTCTGTGACACTTTAAGCTCAGTGGCCACTTCACTCTGAGAACCTCCTGTTTGAAGCCTCACAATGGTGAGGTACTGTTGATCAATTGTTAGGTGTCGTCTTGGTCTTATGATGTCAACATGTGAACAGCATGATGAAGAGGACTGTTTAAATACCAATTCTAATTGAACCAGGAAATGTATTGGTCGATTCATGGATCAAACACCTCTTGTGAATTTTGCCGTTCAGCTCCTTGTTAGAGTTGGACATGTGCATTGAAAAGTTTAGAGAAGGTAAAATTAAGTTCACCTGTAAAGGTTATAGTGCATTTTAGGTCCATCCTGAAATTTCACCCAAAAGCCGAATATCCCTAACTTTTTGTGAGTAGTGTATATATATAAATATTATTTGCAATTTGCTTTGTTATTTTGTCTGAGGTGGAGCTCCCGGTGTGTTAGTTTGTGTAGCAGGGCACCGGCATGTTGGGTCTCCACTCACTACTCACTGCCTCCGTGAGTAGTGAGTGGATCATGCTGTGATCTCGCGAGATCTCACCTGCTCCCCACCGAGATCTTACCTGCTCCTCCACGAGATCTGACCTGCGCCTCTCCGCAACATCTCACCTGCTCCTTCCGCGAGATCTCACCTGCTCCCCGTGAGATCTCACCTGCTCCTAGCAGGTCATTGTCCTGTGGATTCACAGCGAGCAAGTGGGCATGTAGCATATTTATGACGTCTCTTGCATGCGACCGACATGATATATGATCTAACATGTGACATATTGCATGATAGTGACATCATCAACACTCAACCTCGTCGAGGGTGAAGAAGGGCCATTTACCACTATTCCTTTATTTATATTCCTTTCACCTCTTTTGTTTTTATTGCAGAAACGTCCAAATACAAAAGTCACAATTAAAACAGTAGCCTCGTCCTCCTTCTTGGGTGTGCTGTAAAATCCGCAGCCCCATGCTTCATTGCGTCACGTCCTGCCTCTGCATTCTATACCCAGGGTACGGCCCTTGCTTAAACCTAACAGATTATTTCCAATAGGTGTGAACCCTACTGAACAGTTGTGTTCTACATGTGTGAAAGGGTGACAATGTCCAGACCTGATTATCTAGACACTGCCATGCACAGACTGGGAAAGGGACCCTGCAGAAACTTTGTGCAGGTAAAACCAGATAAATTGAGACAGAGATGACCAAGACTCTGCCGTACAAATATCCTGAACCCTGACACCCCTAAAAAGAACAGTCGAGGCCGCCACACTTCGAGTAGTACATGGGGATCTGCTATGGCCCTGTCATGATCAGTGGCTGGAGCTCTGTGAATCAAAGTGACCCAGGTCAATCGGGGGTTACCAGTATCGCTGACAGCCCTTCCTCACCTGTTCCACCAGTCTGGCTTACAGACCTGACGAGGATAACGCATAAAGAAGACCCTTTGTCCACGGGTGGTATCCGAAACTGTCCATCCCCAAGGGGGGGTCATCCGTTTGGCGGAGGGAGAACCACAGAGGAAACGGAGCCATCTCCCTCTGTGCAAATGAGGTCCACCTGTGCTGTCCCTAATGATCTCCACATCTGGAGCACTATATCCTGATGAAGGCGGCAGTCTGCTTCGCCCCCACATTCAGATGGCCTGGGATGTGGCTGACAGACAGAGTTCGAAGATGCAGCTGCGCCCATTCCCACCGTGCCTCGGCCGTGTAATGGAGTCCTGGTGACCTCATACCGCCTTGGCTGTTGATGTAGGCCACCATCGCCTGGTTGTCAGACCAGATCTGCACATCCTGGCCCTGTACCAATGGTTCGAATTGCTTCAGGACCAGTAACACAGCTTCCAGCTCCAGGAGGTTGATATGACCACCATATCCCATCAGGGAGGCGTCCGTGTGAACCTGTGTGTAAATGTAGACTAGGCCCAGATGACCCTCTGTGTGAGGGTGCAGGGATCCAGGGATAGGCTAGATCCTGTCAAGGGATCATTGTACGACCAACACCCATTTTTGATGGCGCACCGGGTCCAAACGGAGTCCCCCCATCCATCGCTGGATACTCGCATGTGTAAGATGTCCAACGGCACTACAGTATAGGCTGCTGCAAGTAGCCTGAGCAGCTTCATGAATGTCAGTGCTGTTACTGAGTGCCCCACCCAGACACTCCCGAGAATGGAAATAATGTCCACTCTCTTTGGTTCAGACAACTGTGCCCGCATCTGCATAGTGTCTAACTGTAGACTCAGATAGACCGCCTTTTGACTGGGTATGGGAGTGGTCTTCTCTGGTCTATCAAAGCACCTTCTGATGCACTCACTTGGACACATCATCAGTGTTGTTTCTTGGAGTCATTGGGTGTTTGGGGTCTCACCACTTCGACCCGACCAAGGCTGATCAGACACAGCCTGTGCCCAAGTGGCGACTACTAACTCCACTGCTCCCCCCTTTTCAGCCAGAGCCATCTGGAAGCTTTCTCTGCTGCCTCCATGTTGTTGATGGCTCTTTTCCTGCTGAAGCCAGTTATGCCTAGGGTTCCTTAGGCCTTGTTCTGGGGATGGCCAGCAAATCTCGACTGCCCGCCTCCACTGGCATCCACCTGGTCTTCTATCCATTCCTCTGACAACCCTCCACCAGCTGTTGGAATTTCTCCCTCTTCCTTTTGTGAGCCTCCTCCATTCTCTCCTCCCAGGGCAACGTTAGCTCCAGCAGGATCAACTGCCTCGTAGCCTCTGAGACTAGGATGATGTCAGGTCTCAGTGTCGTCTGGATGATGTGTGGTGATATCTTTAACTGTTTCTCCAAGTCAACAGTCATCACCCAGTCTTGGGCCATGGAGAGCAAAGCTGCAGTGCAGTCCTTTGATGTTTTAGTTGGCTTCTGTCCCTCTTTGAAAAAGCAGATTGTCTTGGTTGTAGCACAGAGGTGTCAGCTGTCCTTAATCCACTTACTGATTGCCTCAACAATGGACTTAAGGACCTGGTCATGCCTCCAGCGATAACGGCCAACAGCCAGTGCCTGAGAGGAGTTGCTTAGGATGTGTTCCAGTGTCCCTGCCTTGGAAAACAGGGGGGATGCTGGTGTTTCCACTTTTCCCCATGTGAACAGGTAATATGGGCTAGGAAGAACATCGTAGAACCCCCGTATCAAAAATTTGATTCTCTGAGGGTTCCATTTCTAGATGTCCTTACAGGTGACACTCCGCTCCGTAGCCTGTTCCAATTTCGTCTTGGGACCCTGCTGCTTCATGGCAACTGCCCTGCTGGTTCGCTCCTCCTCCACTGAAGCTCACACCTTATCCTGTACCATCTTCCACCTGTCCTTCCCATGGGCAGAGTGATATTGGGTTTTTCTCATTCTCCCGAGGCCGACTCTGTGTTGTGCCACGCTCCCAAGGATGGGCTTGTGCTTCAGGCGGGTCTCTGCCTGCTGGCCTCTATCGGCTGCCCTCCACTTCCTCCCCGTCCTCACAGCGATCCTTTGAGGCTGATCATAGTTCTTAGCTGATGGTTGACGTCACCCTTGACTGTCCCTTCTAGGATCAGGTCAACATCCTCGTCAAACTGCTGCCACTCTGCTCTCTTTGAGGACTTTGGTAACTGGATCCTTGGTCTGGCCAAGGGAGCCCAGCCTGGTGTTCTGGCTTCAGCTTGCTGCTGTTGGAGTTTCTGTGCGTTGCTGAACGTTGGAGTGGCAGGTGCGCTGCTGGCAGTAGGTGTTGGCGACACTTGGAGGCTCTGGGCACTGTGGGTTGCCTCCTGGCCTTATTCCTCCTGCGTCTCACCAGAAGTGACTTCTGTGCGCTGTGTCGTCGGTTC
Source organism: Zeus faber (assembly GCF_960531495.2). Classification (NCBI taxonomy): domain Eukaryota; kingdom Metazoa; phylum Chordata; class Actinopteri; order Zeiformes; family Zeidae; genus Zeus; species Zeus faber. The sequence goes on from NC_137205.1 coordinate 7,793,933, forward strand.
CATTGTCAAGCATCTCATCCTGCCCTGATGGATCTTAAGGCCCCTCTCATTCTTGCAGGTCTTGCCGCATTATGCACATTCTCAATGTTGTTTATCCATTGTCCTGAGTCTTTATTCTGAGATCCGTCTAAGAATATTATTATCACGAACCGCAAGTCTGTGTGGTATGCGATCACAAGCTTGGTGTGAGCAACTGTTCGCTCCATGCAGGGAGCAAGGAGGGATGAGGAGGTCATCGTGATACGTCAGAATTATGACCTCTTAACAATGCAGCGACAAAAGAGCCACCCCAGCCCAGTGAAAAATTACGCATGGAGCAAGTTTGTAGCCAAACAGTACCCTGGTGTTCTCGTAGGCTATTCAAATCAGCCTATTAGTAGGCTATTCCCACGCTATCGAGACATGGAAGTAGGCGTCCTTCAGGGCGATGCTGGTGCAGAAATCACCCCGGTGGATTGCCCTTAGAAGCACATTCACAGTGAGCATCGGAAATGGACGAGTCGCTTTGTGGTGATTCAGTGTGTGTAGATCCGGGGTTGGCCACACATCACCAGTATGGTTCGGAACCAGGAAGTATAGGTACTCCTCACTTAACGACCGATTTCCATTCCTAAGACCAGGTCATTAAGCAAATTAGTCGATAAGCGAGGACCTGTGTTATTGTGTGGCAATTGAGAACACTAGTGTAGTGAATACTGACAGACTGCGGGAATGAGACTGAGAATGCGCGATGCGTGATAAGATGCTTGACACTGAGACGTCGCGCAGGCCGTGGTATTGTACAATACCGACTGGTCAGAAAGCTGGACGTAAGTCAGAACAGTCATTTTAAACAGGTAAGTTGTTAAGTGAGGAGAACCTGTATTAATAAAACCACTGCCATGTCGCAGTTCAACTGCCAGAAAGACTCACATCCCCCTCCCTAATCGCGATTATGAGGGGAGACTCCCACTTTCTTATTTAAGGAAATAGCCTTATTTGTAACTTGCGCAGCTTTATAAACACATTGCCTTGTTTTTGAATGACTCACACACGGCTCACATAAAGGCTCCGTTCTTTGAGGTAATGTGTTAAAGCTAAAAGGCTATAAAATTTGTTGTGGACGGACTTAATCGTTATAGAGGAAATCGAAGAACAATACTTTAGGTTAATAAAGGATTTAATCATGCGCAAGAGGAGCATTAGCAAAGCAACAGCACAAGATGATGTCACGGTGGAAATGGTCAGCTCTCTCCGGAGAGCTGAAACTTTTTATAGGCTGGAGACTCTCGTTGCATCATCGGCCTGCTGGAGCGCCTCTGGTTGGAAACAGTTCTTTGTGATCCATATGTCCTTTTGTGACCAGTTGCGAACATGCTTTTTGTCCTGCATGTAGCCACTAGGGTACATGTTCTTATCAGGACACAATGTCACAATACTTTATAAGTTCAATTAAGGATACACAGAAAGACAAAATTCCTATAACATTCCCTCCAGTTTATGCTTATAATAAGCATAACATACGTACATTTTGTTGGTTGATGATACGGTTCCAAACCCCATTATCCTTTTCAGACAGGGAAACTCTCACTGTCCCTCTGCCCAGGTGACCACCCTAACCTAATAGAAGTGAGTAAACAATCAAACATTGCAAAACCTTAAATAATAATAATAATAATAATAATAGTAATAATAATAATAATAATAATAATAATAATAATAATAATGCACTTTATGTTTCTAATGAAGATAGCCAAGTGATAAAGGGGAAGAAGGTAAATAAAACAAAAAAGTGTCCAACACAGACTGGTCGACCCATCAGATCCTACAGCTGGACCTTTCCCTACCTAATAGAATGTTACCTGAACACGAGAAACAAAATATAAAACATTGAACTTCTTCCCTGATAACATTTAAAACAAACTTAATTTGCTGCATATATTATGCCATCAGAGACTTACAACTTCCTTTGGAGATTTTCTATAAACTCTTCATAATGCCTAAAACTTGTTATATAATTAAACTTTGGTTTCATTGTCAGAATTTCCGTCGGTGTGATTTGTGTCATCCTCGTCAGAGGACTCCAGTGTCATCATAGAGCCCGGCGATGTGAAGATTGACGTCCAAACCTGCAATCTTGAGCACATTCTCAACAGGAGTTAGGTCATCATAATACTCCTGATCAGAGTCGATAGGAGGTTCATAATTGTCAGTGGTACCGTTATCATTGTTGTCATTAGGTATTTTGGTGTATGGTATTGTTTTGGTCATAGCATTTTCAATTAATCGTTAGGACAACATGGGATACAACAACAACCACACATAGCCACAATTGCAATCATCACAGTGATAGACAATAATAATGATTGTATTATCCCTGACCATTTTCCGAATATTTTCTCAAGCCACTTGGTAAGGGGATTCTCTATCCCTGCGTTTTCTGCCAATTGTTCAGACAATGCTGTCAGTCCAACCAATGCTTCTGTCATGCTGCCATCAGGGAGGTATTGTTCGGGATGAAAGTGCAACATACGTCGCCAAACATTTTACAGCAGTATGTCCAATGCCATTTGATTTCGCCAAGTCACTAAGCTAGTTTTATCCAGTTGTTCCACCAGGCCTTTCACCCCATCCCTAGCATAATTAATGAATCTTTGTTGGTTGTAATATACGCTACTCACAAAATGTTAGAGATATTCAACTTCCGGGTGAAATGTCCGGATGAACCTTAAATGCACTATAACCGTTGCAGGTGAACTTAATTTGACCTTCTCTAAACTTTTAAATGTTCAACTGTTCAATGTTTCAGTAATTTTTGCACAACTCGCTGTTCTCTAACAAGGGGCTAAACAGCAACATTCACAACAGCTGTTTGATCAATGAATCGACCAATACATTTCCTGGTTCAGTTAGAATTGGCATTTAAACAGTCCTCTTCATCATGCTGTTCACATTCTGACATCATAAGACCAAGACGACACCTAACAATTGATCAACAGTACCTCGCCATTGCGAGGCTTCAAATAGGATGTTCTCAGAGGGAAGTGGCCACTGAGCGTAGAGTGTCACAGAGTGTTATCAGCAGATTGCAACAGAGATACAGAGAGACTGGAAGAGTCACAGAAAGGCATAGAAGTGGACGTCCTTTGATGACCGCTTCATTGTGAACAGTGCCCTGCGGAACCGGATGATGAATGCCACTCAACTCCAGGCACATTTAAGGGAAGTGAGAGGCACCCAAGTGTCATGTCAGACCATTCGAAACCATTTACATCAGTGTGGTCTGCGTGCTAGACGACGTGCAAGGGTACCTGACCACACCACCAGGCACAGGAATCATCATCTTGCATTGGCCAGGGAGCATTTATGCTGGACGAGGGACCAGTGGGCCTCAGTGCTGTTCTCTGATGAAAGTTCATTCACGTTGATCAGAAATGATGGTCTCATGCCCCGATGGAGACGGCAAGGAGGGCGCTATCCATCAGCCACTGTTTTCACCAGACAAGCCTTTGGTGGTGGTGGTGGCTAGTCAATACAGAACTGCCCTAGACTTCGTGAATGGTACAGTGACAAGCCCATCCTACCTGAATAACATCATTAATCCAGTCATTGTGCCCATGCATGAAAAACACAGGCCTAATTTAATCTTCATGGATGACAATGCTCCAGCTCATCAAGGTCGCATCATTAGGGAATGGCTGCTGGAGACTGAGGTACCTCAAATGGAGCGGCCTGCACTTTCTCCAGACCTGAATCCCATAGAAAACCTAGTCGCGGTGTTGAGGCTCGTAACTCTGTAACCCAGAACCTCAATGACCTGAGGGCCACCCTTCAAGAAGAGTGGGGTGCCATGCCTCAGCAGACAATGAGTCGACTTGTGAACAGCATGAGATGTCATTGTCAAGCTGTAATTGATGCTCAAGGGCACATGACAAGTTATTGAGACATTGACATTTTTTGTTGTGGTATACCCACCAGTGTTTTTGGCTTTTGTTTCAATAAATTGTTTGAGATGAGGAAATCACTATTGCTTACTTCTATTTAAATGCCCTAGTTTCACTATATAATATCACTATAGCGTCAACTTTTTACATTACACAAATATCCCTTACTTTTTGTGAGAAGTGTATGTAGTTGATCCAATCGACATTTTTGTTTGTGGTTGCCCGCCAAAAGAACACAGATTCCAATCCTGCAATCCTGTCTCTATTTCGAACATTTCCTGGATTGTGGTGGCTTTGATGTATCTGACTATCTTGTTTCCTGGTTCTAATTTACCCGTATTATTTGGTGACCCTGTGGGAGTTGCCCCCGTAGTTATGGTTGATATAACCGGGGGTGTCAGTTTACTACGGACCAAGATCATAAAGGGTCCCAGTGGGTGTTCCCTTGTTTCATAAGACCCCAACACATATGTCCCAGTGTCGTCTTGTTGGGGATTCTTAAGAGTTATCACTAGGGGATTACACTTATCCTTCCTACAGTCACTTTGAGATGAACCTAAGATGATTGACATTCTACTTATCAGTGGGGTAGGACCTGAAGAGGCCTTTGTTGGTTTATAACCCCAATCAGACGGTCCAGAATTGCAGATGACGAACTGCCAGCTGCTGCCCCACAGGTTACAACGTTTGGTGTTTGGAAAACGGAATCTTCCCAAACAGTGTGCTTCACAGACATACTTCACTGTCCATACATGTCCTTTCTGTTGATCCCCACAATGAATTACGGAACTTAAGTCAAATTGGACACTTGCTGTTTGCCTTCATGGCAAATCAGCAAATCCTGGGGTCGTGTTAAACTTCACAGAAAGTTTAACACGACCCCAGGATTTGCTCTCCTTAGTGCGGTTGCCATAGCTGTGGATGCAAGGGATGGCTCAGTAGGGGTGTAATTGTCCAGTTCTTCCCGGGGTTGGTGTCCCTCACACCAATAGTTCCAAACCACCAAACGTATTGGCGGTACTACTACTAATGCTAAGAACGTTAATATGCACAGTGTTTCTCAAAGACCACATCCTGTGCGCCTGAATGGGTGTCTTGGTTTGTCGGCCATGGTTTGGTGTTTTACTTATCTGCGTCTTCAGGTGTTACACGTGCTCTTTTGCAGTGGGTGAGGTGGACCCAGGTTTTCCTTTCAGCAATGCGGACTGCAGTGGGGGTAGACAACAAAACCTGGTATGCCCCTTCCCAGCGTGGAGTGGACCAGCACTTATTTTTTAGGACCTTGACAAACACCCAGTCTCCTGGTTTCACTGGAGCTCTCCTTGCGCCTCTGATTCTGTTGGAAAAAACACTTTTTTATTACAGCTGTAATATCTTTGTTTTTTAACATTTTACACATGAAATCAGCAATTGTTTCTGTTAATTCTAACCAGATATTTCTGATAATTTTGATATGACTTGGTTTCTAAAATGCGGGCCATTATCGCAGTAAATGGTTTCTGGAAACTCCGAAGAGCTTTCAGCTCCTGCATTCTTCTTCAAGACGTCCACATACGTTAGCGCTGAAGACCTCGCGATCAATGCCTGTGCGTTGGTTCCCATAGGACCAGCCTGCTGGCCGGGAGCTCCCGATGTCTGTGGCAGTGGCCGGCCAGCCTCATCCTCCTCGATGCTACCTTCTTGCTGAGCCTTGGCAGTTGCCCGTACAGGTCCTTGTTGGTAATGTGGATGTTCTGGTCCACATTCAGAACAGCTGAATGCATTCTGGTGTAGCACCCATCCAGGGACTTCTGCAGGGTGGGTGTCAGGGTCAGGACAGACTCCACAGTGGCGTGGAATAGGTTCAGCTTTATGTGTCAAGATTCAAGATTCAAGATTCAAGATTTTTATTCGTCACTTACATATACATACTTTCATACATATATGCAGTGAAATGTAATGCAACGCACCCGGTGATAACACACAATATGTCCTAGGAAAATTTTCTAAATAGCCCAACTAACTGACTCCTAAAACGTAATACAGTAGGTCGAATACTTATAGAATAAAATAAAAAGATATAGAATAAAATAAAATACAATAAAAATAAATTGAAATAAAATGGAGTAGATAGAGGGAATATGCTTATGTATATGGAATAGGCAATTATGTATATACAGATATGTGCATTAAAGTGGCATGTGAATAAAGTGAGGTAGTGTTTGGGATAATACAGCACAGTATACAACAGTATGGCGCAGCAATACGGCATCACGAACAACCCTGAAAGTGACACAGTATGCGGTACAGTATGCTACATACAGTACAGTAGGTAGTGGAGCCTAGTGCATGGCTCAGTTAGGACCCCTGGTGAGGTCAGCATTGACAGTTCTAATGGCTTGCGGGAAAAAACTCTGTCTCAGTCTCTCTGTTCTCGCTGTGTGACTGCGGAGGCGCTTGCCTGACCGCAGCAGCTGGAACAGTCCGTTGTTGGGGTGATGAGGATCCTTCATGATCCTGCGGGCTCTGCTACTACACCTCCTAGGAGTAGGAGCAGGAGTTATACACCTGGTGTATAACTCCTGCGAGGGGGGGAGGGTAGTTCCAGTGGTACGTTCAGCTGAACGCACCACCCTCTGCAGGGCACGCCTGTCCTGAGCAGTACAGCTCCCAAACCAGGCAGTAATGTTGCCTGTCAGGATGCTCTCCACTGCTCCAGAGTAGAAGGACTTGAGGATCCTCACCGAGATCCAGAATTTCCTCAGCTGCCTGAGGTGGTAAAGACGCTGCCTTGCCTTTCTCACCAGAGTGTCTGTGTGTACAGTCCATGTTAAGTCCTCTGTGATGTGGACTTCCAGGTATTTGAAGCTGCTCACCCTGTCGACAGAAGTCCCATTAATCACCAAGGGCGCGTGCATCCTCGATTGTGATCCTCACCTAAAGTCCACAATCAGCTCCTTAGTTTTGCTGACGTTCAGGTGGAGGCTGTTGTCCTGGCACCAGAGTGACAGGTCAGCCACCTCCTCACGGTATGCCTTCTCGTCGCAGTGGGTGATCAGGCCCACGACCACAGTGTCGTCAGCAAACTTTATGATGGTGTTGGAGCTGGACCTGGGCACACAGTCATGTGTGTACAGGGAGTACAGTAGGGGGCTGAGGACGCAGCCCTGGGGGGATCCTGTATTCAGGGTGAGGGAGCTTGACATGTGCTTCCCCACCCTGACCACCTGGGGACGGGCTGTGAGGAAGTCCAGGATCTAGGCACACAGCGGAGCATTCAGTCCGAGCTCCTTCAGCTTGACAGCCAGTCTGGTGGGGACTATGGTGTTGAAAGCTGTACTATAAACGATGAACAGCATTCTCACATAGGCCCCCTTCTGGCCATCCAGGTGCATGAGGGTGGTGTGCAGTACCTGAGAGACCGCGTCATCCATGGATCTGTTTTGCCGGTACACGAACTGCAATGGGTCCAAGGTGCGAGGGAGGGAGCGAGGATTTAACCCTTAATCAGCCTCTCGAAACACTTCATGACCACCGAGGTGAGGGCCACCGGACAGTAGTCAGTCAGGCAGGCAGGAGAGGCGATCTTCGGGACAGGAACGACGGTGGACCTCTTGAAACAGGACGGGACCACTGATTCAGGGAGATGTTGAATATTGTAGTGAACACCGGAGCTAGCTGGTTAGCACAGGTCTTCAGTACTCGCCCACATATGGCATCTGGGCCCGCAGCTTTCCTGGTGTTCACCCGCATCAAAGCCCTCCTGACCTCGTGCACGGACACTGAGAGTGCGCGCTCATCCCCAGGGGTGTAACTCCAATTAGCCGGCGAGCTAGCAGTGCTGTTGCCAGACTCGAACCGCGCATAAAAGGAGTTCAGTTGGCTGGCTAGGGAGGCGTCCACACTCGTGGCTGGGGAGGAGCTGCTCTTGTAGTTTGTTGTTGTTCGCAGCCCCTCCCACAAGCGTCTTGTGTCCCCCCGCTCCATCTGTAGCTCCACAGTCTCTCTGTACGTCCGTTTAGCGTCCATCACCGCCCTCCGCAGATTGTACGACGACGCTTTGTAATTGTCCATATTTCCAGATACAAGACCGTCGTTGTAAGCGGCCGTGCGAGCATTCAGAGCGCACACTTTTTACTTGCTTCAGGGTGGACTTCACTGTGGCAAACTCCGTAGCTGTAAAGGGGCCATCTTCAATTTCGAGATTTGTGAGGACTGCAGGTATCTCTTCCTCAGCTCTGTCCACTGTTGGGTGGGTGCCCAGGAGATCCCTGAAGTGGGTGAACCAGGAGGTTACTTTCTCTTCTGGGCTGCAGCCTGCCAGCTGTCCCTCTCTCGCCCTCTTGCGCCCACTCATCTCGTTTATGACCTTCCATGACTCCTTGTATCTCTGTTCGCCATGTTCTGCCTCCACCCTCTTCACCTTCTCCAGCATCTCCTCCCCTTTGATCCCTTCGTAGGTGTTGAACAGCTGTTGTTTAGTGATGTTCAGCTCCTCCCGACTCTCTGCAGTCCCCTCTCTCTCATAGTTTCTGCGTGCCGCGCTCGGACAACTTCTGGGTGTTTAGATCTAGTGGAGGCTCTGAGTCTCCCCTTTGTCGGCACCCATTTCCTGGTTGCCTCTTCGTTAGCAGAGAGAAACTGCTCGTAGGTTGTTGGCTCCCGCTTCTTGGCCAGCAGATGTAGGCGGGCTCTCACCTCCGCTGTGTAGTTGGCCTGGAGTTCAGGACTTCCCGCAAGGGCCTCCCAGTCGGGCCGGGTCCTTGGGGCGCTCTTAGGGACCCTCAAGCTCAGGTGCAGCCTTGTGGCGACCACACGATGATCAGAGCCTACAGAGTCGAATGTGCTGTAGGACTTTGCGTTCAAGATGGACTTCCTCCACTTCCTCCTTACCAGTATATAGTCCAGTTGGCGCCGCATACTGGTGGCTCGGTCCTAGATCATCCATCTCTTGCCCATCCTTTTATGGAACAGGGTGTTGGCGGCCAGTAGGTCATGTTCCGTGAGGAGGGCAGCTAGATGTTCTCCGTTGCGGTTGGTATTGTCGTGGTACGTGAAGGGTGCGTCTTCCGGTCCAAGTCTCGCATTGAAGTCCCCCAGGATTATTAGGAAGCAGGCACATGTGAGCAGGCACATGGTGGATTGCTGTTCTTAGGTCATCGTGGAATCTTTCCACTTCCTTAATCAGTGCCACGTTGGTGGGAGAGTACAACCTCATGACCGTTGTTCCTGGGTTTCCCTCGAAATCGGCACTAAGGATCCTGTTGGTGTGGGGTTTCACTCTACGGAGGACCACCATCTCTTTTCACCATGAGTCCCACGCCACCTGTTGCTGCTTGGGCATCATTACGCCATGCAGATGAGGTGATGAACGGTGATGCACCCCCCCACTCTGTGATGGTTAATTGGCTGGTCCGTGTGCACTCTCCTATGCTCCTGGACTGCCAGGATCTCCACTCCCTTTTCCTCGACACAGTGTGCCAGTTCTTCCAACCTCGCCTCTTCCCTCACTGTGTTTGCATTGTAGGTTGCCATAATACATGGCCTCCTACAGCGCAAGAGTGCATTGGACAGTGGGCGGTGGTCAGACTGAACCCTCCCTCCCCAGAGGAGAGGGTTTGGGGTCCAGTCGTCATAGTGCCCTCCTGAGGGAGGACCAGCACCACCGTCCGCTGCGTGGCTCCTACGGACTCCCGCCGCTGGAAGTATAGGATTATCAGTGTCTTGTGTCTCCATGGAAGCTATACATTGCGACAGTGGGGCGCAGCTCCTCACAGCCATACTCTAGCCGTTTCAGGCTTAAAGCCTTCATCTGCCCTTGCTGCACACCTTCAGATGGTATACGATGCGGAGCCAGGCGCGAGCAATGCCTGTGGTTTTTGTTCGGAGTGACCTTCTCCTAGATAGGCTACCTACCATTGCGGGGCCCCATCTGCCCACTATTTTACCCATAGCTGGGACATTGGTTGACGGGCACCAGGGCGTGTCCACTCGCTGGTGGGCCTGCGCACCGCGTCTATGGGGCCAACTGCTGCTCCCTGATCCCCTACAGTTTAGCCTAGGACTGAATAGTCCCAGTTACTGTGTGTGGCCACTGGGATGCACTGCATGGGTCTTGGTAGGGGAGAGGCTGTATACCAGCAGGAGGAGGCTTACGCACTCGACTCCTATTTTCGCCCCCCACAAGGAGGGCTAGCCGGCGGCAATAGCTGAAAGCAAAGCACAGCAAGCAGAAGCGACATGCAGCATGCACAAACACATGCACAAGCTACAAACACGACTACTGCTACTACTACTACGCATGCACTACTGCACAAGACGCATCACACGCACCCTGTGTGCAAGCACACACGCTCTATTGATAGAGTTTGCATAATTCAATTTTAGCTCCAAATGCAAGTCCAATTTTGAAGTACCTTGTGCCACATGCCTGAACAGTGCATTGTGCTAATATTGTTTTGACCGTCGCCTTAATGTCTTAAATAGTCTTAAAGGGGCATTAGATCAGGAGGTAGAGCAGGTCGTCTAATGATCGCAAGGTCGCAATGATCTGTTTTGTTCCCCTGCTCCTCCTGGAAGTGTAATGTGTGCTTAAGTGTCCTTAAGCAAGACACTTAACCCCATAACTGTTCTTGTTTTGCTGGTGTGCACCTTGTGCTGCAGACGCAATCCATGTATGAAGGTATGCAACGCAAAGCACTTTGAGTAATATGACTAGGAAAGCGCTATATAAAGGCACCCCATTTACCAATCAGAATGCGCAAACAGTCATATATCAACTCACCAATCAAATACATTTTATCTTGATGACAGAGATTCAACACATATGTTTTAATAACTTAACTTTTTATGCATTGTCCGTATTGTCCGTATATTGTATTACTGTGGTTCATTGTGTAACCTTTGAGAAATAAATCAACCTAAGTCATTTGCCTCTCTGGTTGAATTTTACCGCTGCATGCTTGAAAATATACATGATGGTACCCAGGAGTGAGACAAATAATTAAATAATTTATTCCACAACAACTTCGGTCTTGGTCGAAGTATTTTTTAATGTGGTTGCAAACACAGGGAAAACAATGCTTCTCTCTGGAGTGGCAACTAAGCTCTGTAACGATAAGTAGGGGTTGGTGGTTTTAAAAGTTACATACACAGGTCATAACCATGTTAAAACAATGCAAAACCTTGTTCTTGCAGTTAACTTGATCAGAAGAATGTCTAGCTGATCTCAACAACAGAGATAAGGTGCGGTTTCCATATGATTTGTCGCTTGAGCCAGATCTGTACACAGCATTTGGTTTCGACAATGTTCAGTTTGCGTTTAGCCATGCCAAAAGTTATACAAAGGTAAAAGATATTCCTTTTTATTTAATAGAGAGAGTTTATTGATGATAGCAACATCGCTGGCTATTCCAAGGCGATATCAAATATTTGCTATCACACTTCTATCTCGCATGCAGGTGTGTTCCTGGTGCCCTACTGTTTCTTTGCTGTGCTATGTGGCGCGCCCCTGTTCCTGCTGGAGACTGTGATGGGCCAGACCACCCAAGGGGGAACCATCATCTGCTGGAGGAAGCTATGCCCCCTTGCGCAGGGTACAGACATAATTAATATTGTCAAAATATATAATAGGTCTCACTCGCCAGAATGCAGAACTTGAAAAGGACAAATTATGGACATATTGTGAAAAAGTAGAAACCTATTGGAACTTGACCTACATATAAAGCAAACAAAATGCCTCGATGAATCTAAAATATAACTAATTAAAAACGATTTATGAAGATCCTTGAAGTTTTGAAATTCAAAACTACTTCTGATGCTTCAGTAATGATGCATTGTTGTACCTTGGGTCTACCATTAGAGAATTTTGTCCTAGAGAAAGGTTGCATAGGATCTCTTTTCAAATTTATTTTGGCTGTTATGACTGACTCTTGTTCTAGGCATTGGCTATGCCATCATCGTGATCCAAGTCTTTTCCACCATTTATGAGATTGTCCTGGCATGGTCCCTCTTCTACCTCATCAACTCGTTCCAGTCCCAGCTGCCCTGGTCCACATGCGGCAACTACTGGAATACAGGTCAGCCTTAAGATGAGAAAGGGAAGGCCTTTGGAGTTGAAGCCTATTGGGGAGGCAATGGAGTTAAGGCTGGAAGGTAGCAAAGCGTTGACCAGGTAGGCGATAAGGATTTAAGTGAGCAAAGTGTTGGGGAGGTAGAAGGTAGAGATGGAGGGGAGCAATGTTTCACTGCCTCAGAAACAAGATGTGTAACAGGGACTGCCTAAGTTGCAAAGTTTGTAAAGGGGACCTATCATGCAAAACTTGTTTTTTCAGTGCCTGTGCACATACATGTGGTTCTCTGATGGACCTACTAACACAGTAATTGTTTAAAAAAGGCAACCGAGTCAGTTTTTGGGAGCTATCTGTTTCAGAAAACATGTCCGGAAACGAGCCGTTCAGCTTTGAGTCTCAGTGCTACGTAGGGTTGAAACTCGGTGGAATAAGAATCGCCCTCCATCTGAGTAACACCACCCACTGCTGGAGCACGACTGGACCCGCTTGCAACGAAGCTCAGAGCTAAGTATGGGAACTGCTAGGTTGTTGGTTTTTTGTGTGTTGTGTGTGTCTTTTTACTGTGTATTGTTGTGGCATGTGTTCCGCTCTGCGTTTCTTCAAACAACACCGTCCATTTATTTATTTTCCAATGTTTCCGTAAACAAAAAAGGCCCAAGCACCCTGGTGCTCCAAGCTCCACGCTGCTCCGGACACCGTGGTGAAACTCGGACCAAGCTTTTAAATTAGGCCTTGTAGATCTTATGAGTGAAGATTCAGCTACTGGATTGGTTATTTCTCACCTCAAATTTGTTCAGAAGCACATTTTGGTGGACTGATAAGGTGAAAACAGTGAATGTATATGTACTTCATACAATTGAACCTGGAGTAAAGCTCAAACTCCATTGGCTCACAGAACGCAGGGCCTCGGGAGGGTGGCTCCTCCCCCTTAAACAGAGCATCAGGAACACGATGGATTTAGACACATGTTTAGAATGCATCATCAGAATGGTATTTTCAGCAATAAAAATTCAAAAACATGTTTTGAGAATCTCGGAAACCTATTTTAACTTGTGTAAAAAGGAGCATAATACATTGCAAGCTGATTTAAAGAAGGCTGTCTTAACTGGAGGCCTGGCAGTCGCATGCAACCAGTTCCCAGTCAGTTCCTAGGTGATTACCCTGCGGCTCCCAGTCCCCTTATTTGTCCTGAGAGGGCGTGATTAGATTCAACTGTAAACACACCCATACATTCAATTGCAGTGTGTGACCATGGGATGGTGGTAACTAAACAAAAACACAATCACATTTCAGAGAGAGATTTCAGTTGACCCTTAGGTATTGTCCTTTGAACCTTGACCAGTCACCTTTAGAAGTTCATTTGTTCTTTTGTCATTTGAATGAGAAAAGGTCTTAATGCTTTATTTGAATCTGGTAGCAGGTAGAAGGTTTAATCCCAGCCTCCTGTGTATGTATGTGACAAATAATCTCTTGAACTTGAACTTGAACTTGAACTCCTGGTAGCATGCTGATGTGTCCTAGCCGACTAGTGGTAGATGATGTAAACAGCAGTTTTCCTTTTTTTAAAAGGTGCCACGTGTGTGAATGAATAGGTTCTCGTCTTTTGCCTTTTGATTTCAAAATTAGGGTCTTTGAACTATCACATATTTATTTTACTTAAAATAATTGTGAAATATCACAACAAATCTCTGTATTTGTTTCTCTGAGAAATGGTCGCCCATCAGCCCCCCCACATTCAATAGATACATTTTCTTAATTCCAAAAAACAACAATGACACAGTAAAATATTAAAAATCAATAATCAAAAGTCAGCAGAAAAATGAAAACATCAGGGATATAATTATAATTTGTAGAAACAATAACTAGGCTAAACAGTGTATTGATCCTTCTGAACACTTGTTGTAATACTGTTAGCAGTTTTTAACTGTGTATACTGTCATATATATATATACATACACTACTCACAAAAAGTAAGGGATATTTGGCTTTCAGATGAAATTTATGGAAAATGTATAAAGTTCACGCTACAGTGATATTATATCATGAAGGTAGGGCATTTAAATAGAAGCATGCAATGGTGATTTCCTCATCTCAAACAATTTATTGAAACAAAAGCCAACAACAGTGGTGGGTATACCACAACAAAAAATGTCAATGTCTCAATAACTTGTCATGTGCCCTTGAGCATCAATTACAGCTTGACAATGACATCTCATGCTGTTCAAAGTCGACTTATTGTCTGCTGAGGCATGGCACCCCACTCTTCTTGAAGGGTGGCCCTCAGGTCATTGAGGTTCCGGGTTACAGAGTTATGAGCCTCAACACGGCGACTCAGCTGATCCCATAGGTTTTCTATGGGATTCAGGTCTGGAGAAAGTGCAGGCCGCTCCATTTGAGGTACCTCAGTCTCCAGCAGCCGTTCCCTAATGATGCCACCTCGATGAGCTGGAGCATTGTTGTCCATGAAGATGAAATTAGGCCTGTGTTGTTCATGCAGGGGCACAATGACTTGGATTAATGATGTTATTCAGGTAGTATGGGCTTGTCACTGTACCATTCACAAAGTGTAGGGCAGTTCTGTATTCACTAGACACACCTGCCCACACTGTAACACCACCACCGCCATAGGCTTGTCTGGTGACAACAGTGGCTGATGCATAGTGCTCTCTTTGACGTCTCCAACATCATTGGCGGCCATCATTTCTGCTCAACGTGAATCGACTTTCATCAGAGAACAGCACTGAGGCCCACTGGTCCCTCGTCCAGCGTCAACGCTGCCTGGCCCATGCAAGACGATGATGCCTGTGCCTGGTGGTGTGGTCAGGTACCCTTGCAGGTTGTCTAGCATGCAGACCACGCTGATGTTAACGGTTTGGAATGGTCTGACATGAGACTTGGGTGCCTTTCACCTCCCTAAAATGTGCCTGGAGTTGAGTGGCATTCATCATCCGGTTCCGCAGGGCACTGTTCACAATGAAGCGGCCATCAGTGTGGGATGTGGCCAAAGGACGTCCACTTCTATGCCTTTCTGTGACTCCTCCAGTCTCTCTGTATCTCTGTTGCAACCTGCTGATGACACTCTGTGACACTCTAAGCTCAGTGGCCACTTCCCTCTGAGAACATCCTGTTTGAAGCCTCACAATGGCGAGGTCCTGTTGATCAGTTGTTAGGTGTCGTCTTGGTCTCATGATGTCAAAATGTGAACAGCATGATGAAGAGGACTGTTTAAATACCAATTCTAATTGAACCAGGAAATGTATTGGTCAATTCAGGGATCAAACACCTGTTGTGAATGTTGCCGTTCAACTCCTTGTTAGAGAACTGCAAGTTGTGCAAAAAGTACTGAAACATTGAACAGTTGGACATCATCAAATCGAGTTCACCTGTAAAGGTTATAGTGCATTTTAGGTTCATCCTGAAATTTCACCTGAAAGCTGAATATCCCTAACTTGTTGTGAGTAGTGTGTGTATATATATATATATATATATATATATATATATATATATATATATATATATATATATATATAAATAATAATCCAGCTGTTGCATCCGGTATGTCTTAAAAGGGATCGAGGAAGTTTTGAGTTTGCTGACTATTAACTGCATAATGTAGAGTAGATCAGAAAACAATCAGAGGTTTCACACCTTATAAAAGGGGGGAATAAAGATAAGACAAACCTTTCCCCTTGCATCTATATAAACTTATAATGTTATGTAAAAATTTGAGAATTATATGTTTACTATATTAGATATACAGTAAATAGGGCTGCACGATTATTTGGCTGAATATTGTGGTCACAATTATTTAGGGTTTATGGGTTCCACTAACGTGGAGAGAATTTTTCCGCTGGTGGCAGGAAAAGCCGCGTCTGCATGCTGCTGAATGTCATAAAAATATATTGTAATTGCACCACATCTGCATCATATCACCACATATCAATGTTTTTCAACCTACTAATAGTTTTAAAATTGTTCTAAATCATTTTCATACATATTGTATTTTAATTATGGCCCTAGTAGGTAATAATAACACGTCTTAATAATAGTTCTTTGTGACGTTGTGCCACCCGTTGTGGCAGCCTGCACAGGCGCTCGGCCTTGATTATGCACATTTTAGTATTTTTATCCATTTTATATTACTATGTCCGCCAAAAACTCATCGGCAGCTATCTCCTACAGCCGCAATGAACTCATGGATATAAAGATTTCCCTGAAAGATCAACTTTG
This sequence comes from Zeus faber, assembly GCF_960531495.2. Taxonomy (NCBI): domain Eukaryota; kingdom Metazoa; phylum Chordata; class Actinopteri; order Zeiformes; family Zeidae; genus Zeus; species Zeus faber. The sequence goes on from NC_137205.1 coordinate 7,810,137, forward strand.
GGACTTTTTATCCGCGGATCCAGAGTGGCCCCTGGAAATTTTATGCATCAATGCTTTCAACAACAACAGAGCCCCGCTGTTCCACGGGTGGACCCACGGAGGATGCACCGCGGGAAACGTGGCAGCTTTCGGGTCAGAATGAGGAAGCAAACTTACCGTCCACCTCTGCCACGCATCATTCTTGCTAATGTCCAGTCCCTGAAGAACAAGGTGGACCTTCCAGCGAGGATTGCATTCCAAAAGGATACGAGAAATTGTTGTGTCAGACATGGCTGAACCGGCTGTTGCCGGATGAAGCCATTTGTCCACCCCAATCTATCTCCGTGTTCCGCACTGACTTCAAAACGTTCTGACGCGGCTGTGGTGGTGGCTGGGGATTTTAACAGGGCGAACCTTAACAAAGTTCTGCCTATTTTACATCAACACAAAACGTGAGCCACCAGGGGAGACAGAACTTTGGACCACTGTTACACACTGTACTAGAATGTCTCGCTACCTGCTTTCGGGAATCGGATCATTCCGCTATCTCTTGCTTCCTGTTTACAAGCTGTGCATCGCTCGTGGAACGGTAGTGACGAGAGACTTAAAGCGGTGGTCGTACCAATCAAAGACCGCGCTTCAGAATGCTCTTACTGACGTAGATAGGAACATGTTCCAATCAAGTTCCAGTGATGTCAGTGAGTTTACGGAAGTAGCTACGAGCTTTGTAGCCACATTAGTGGACAGCAGTTTCCAGGGTGAAAGTTTGGATATTTCCAAAGCTGCAAGCATGGGTCGATAAATCCATCCGCGGCGCTTTGAATACTCACACGGCCGCTTACAACGACAGTCTTGTATCCGGTAATATGGACAGTTACAAAGTGGCGTCGTACAGTCTGCGGAGGGCGGTGAAGGACGCTAATCGGACGTACAGGGATACAGAGTGGAGCGACAGATGGAGCAACGGGACACCAGACGCTTGTGACAGGGTGTTAGGCCCACGGCCTCCCAGCACCACTAGAGGCCGCTCTTGCCTCATCTGCAGCTCCCCCCTTGAGCCAATTGCACACACCTGGGATCAATTACCTGCATCACTCCACACAGTATTTAGTCTCCAGCTTCCCAGTCATTTTTTGCCAGACCATCAACTAGCTTACCCGAGTTGTACAGCTACTGGCTCCATTCCTAGTTCCAAGTTCCTAGTGCTTGTTTCAAGTCTACAGTCTTTGTCTTTTTGTTTTGTCTTCCCCTTACCTGCTTGTCTCCTCTCGTCGATCCAGTCTGTCCGTCCGTCCCTCTCCAGCCAGCCCGGTTTACCTGCTTGTCTCCGCTCGTCGACCAAGGCTGTCTGTCCTTCTCCATCCAGCCCGGTTCCCCTTCTCTCCACCCGGATCCTGGATCCCTCCTCCCGGTCATCATCATCCCTGCCCAGCCCTGCTCCATCCCTACCTGACCAGGTCCACCCGGCCAGCTCCACCGTGTGGGCTAATAAACATCCTTTGTCAGCCTCCCGTCTCCCCGTGTCATGCATTTGGGTCTCTCCTAGCCCTGGATGTGAAAGTACGCTCTGGCAAAGAATTACTGGGAAGCTGGAGACTAAATACTGTGTGGAGTGGTGCAGGTGTGTGCAATTGGCTTACGGGGGGAGCTGCAGATGAGACAAGAGCGGCCTTTAGTGGTGCTGGGAGGCCATGGCCCTAACATAGGGGCTGCGGACTATTACGGACTACAACAGCAGCTGCTTTCCAGCCACAAGTGTGGATGCCTCCCTAGCCAACGAACTCAACTCGGTTTGGAGGGCTTTCATGCATGTGAACACAAGCAGGAAAGGCATATCTGGGCGAGTACTGAAGACCTGTGCCAACCAGCTAACCCCGTTGTTCACTAGGAAAGGCCTCCAGGGTGTGTTGAGCGCAACGTACCACTGGAACTACCCATCCCTCCCTGCAGGACTTATACACCAGGAGGTGTAGTAGCAGAGCCAGCAGGATCATGAAGGATCCTCACCTCCCCAACAACGGATTGTTCCAGCTGTTGCAGTCGGGCAAGCGCCTCCGCAGCTCCCAGCGAGGACAGAGAGACTGAGACGTTTCTTCCCGCAAGCCATAAGGACTGTCAATGCTGAACTCACCAGGGGTCCTCACTGAGTCACTCACATAGGCCCCACTGCCTTACTGTACTGTATGTAGCATACTGTACTGCAAGTTACTGTATCACTGTTCTGGGTTATTGCATACTGTGCTGTATTGCTGTTCTGTTCGGTGTTACTGTACTGCTGTGTCGTACTGTTGTATACTGTACTGTATATCTCCTTACACACTTTATTCACATGCATTTTACTGAACAAATCTGTATATACAAATAGCCTATCCCATATACATAACTCTTTTCCCTTCTATTTTGTACCCCCGCTTTGTATTATCTCTTCCGGCTATCCAGGTGCGTCAGTGTGGTATGAAAGTGGCAGGTGCATGGGGGATGGTAGCTCACGAGGTAGAGCTGGTAGTCTAGTAATCTAAAGGTTGCTGGTTCAATCCCAGGCTCCTCCTGCTAGCCTTCTGTAGTGTCCTTGAGCAAGACACTTAACCCGTGATGGCTGCGTCCGTCGGTGTTTGAACAATTGTAAGTCGCTTTGGTTAAAAGCGTCTGCTATATGAAATTTAGTGCAAAAATAAAAGTACTATTGAACATATTTTGGTGAACTTCACTTATTATTTACAACACATTTACACTTTGGTTACATATATATATATATATATATATATATATATATATATATATATATTTTTTTTTTTTTTTTTTTTTTGTTCAATTAATTTAGACTATGCTTACTTCTGTTTTTATTGTACTGGAATCATTATATCGATTTATGGTATTCCAAAATTAAAATAGCTGCCAAATCTCAGATAAATAAATGTTTAGATTGGTTCATTACTGTCCCAAATAAATACATAAATAAATTATGATTAAAGCAAATGCACACAAGAAGAACTGCTGAAGATTATTAACTGTGGTGACAAATGTGTCCAAGAACATAACTTTGTATATAGTGTAGCATTAGTTTTTTCATAAATTAAATTAGATTTGACAGCCACGATCATCTTGTCCTCCCTCCCACCCACCTCCAAAGCACTGAGGAATGTACATTTACATTTACATTTAGTCATTTGGCAGACGCTTTTATCCAAAGCGACTTACAAGGGAGAATGGACATGTACAATAATAATAATAATAATGATGATAATAATACAAATATTATAATTATTATAATAATGTTATTATTATTATTATTATTATTATTATGCATGTGTGATTTGTTATTTGTGATTTGTGATTTGAGTGTTATAATTACTGTTAGTTCTATTGTAAAAAAATGTTGCATATTATATAAATGTATTTATATTTTTACGTTACACTTTTGCTCAACACTTTGCTAATATCCACCAAGATGATGCACAAACAATCATTTTCCTGCACATATGGTGTGTTCAGATCGTCTCAAATCTCTGTGAGCAATAAACGTCTGTGCACATGCATTTCTGGTGTGTCCAGGGCATTAATATGTAAATGGAGACCCCAATACACATCTCCGCTCTGCTGCGCGTGCTCGTTTCCCATTTCTCACAATGAAACAAATAAAAACTGTGTATTTTCATCATTTTTGTATTATATTTCAAGTATTTTCCAAATTTAACGAAAGGAAAACATAATTAAATGTTGTTTAATTTTTCATTAAACAAATGCTAGATTATCCCATATACTCAAGTTGCTTTCTACTTTGAACCACTGCTCCTTCTGGTAGACGGATAAATGCAACTACTCCCACTGTAGGTCCTCTTTAAGGAAAAAGATTCTTAACCACTTCCAATTTGAGTGCAGCCTTTGACACTTCTGATGCTCTTCAACGTAGAAGGCTCCCTCATAATTTGTGATCAAATATGTGCTACTAGAAATGGCATCAAGCCCCAGTGAATTGACAAAATATTGAGAGAAAATACTGAAGTGATATGAGAATTGCAAACAAACAAAAGAACAAACAAACAAACAAACAAACAAACAAAGCAGTTTCTGGTGATCTGTAGAGGTCGGATGTAAGTTGGGAAGTCGGAGCTGAAAGATGAGTATCTATAGAAAATGTGTGTGTTTTTCCCCTGTGCAGGAGACGTGTCCTATCCCTATCTGGGGGGATAGAGGTGGTGGGAGAAGTGAGGTGGGAGCTGGTGCTGTGTCTCCTGGCCTGCTGGGTGGCCTGCTACTTTAGCATTTGGAAGGGAGTCCGCTCCACTGGAAAGGTCATTGAAACAACAACCGGTATAGTGGAGTACAGCATTTTTGCGTTTGATCGGCTTCATCTGTAACCTCTGAAAAATAGAACGAGTTTTCCAGATTCTTCTGAGTCTGAATAAATTCAGAAACATAGATAATTTTTTCGGATGGGCAATATCAGCAGCAGTCGGAGATCAAAATTAGACTCATTAAAATGTTTCCTGAACTGTTTTGGCCTATGTTTATTTAGGTGGTGCATTTCACGGCTGTGTTCCCCTATGTAATGCTGGCGATCTTGCTGGTCAGGGGGTTGACGCTACCAGGAGCCTGGCAGGGTGTGGTCTTCTACCTGTATCCAGACCCCACACGGCTAGCGGACCTCCAGGTGGGGATGAACCCACATGACCTTACTTTCTGTCCCCAGTGGCACGATGTGTCAGGTGGGGCAGGCTGGTAGTAGAAGGCCCGTTTGGGTAGAAGTGGGGGTCCCCTCTGTTTCATTAAGGATGGGGGATGAAAATGTTGTCATAAGGGACAACACATGATAGTTCATCACATTCTAAAATGAAAGATTGTCTCAAAATTGTGATTTTTCTTTCTGCATCAGGAGTGTCAAACTAGTTTTCAGTCACAGGGTGAATGACATATCACTTCATGTGATGTCTTTTTTTTGTTAATTTTATGCCACTATCATAGTATAAGCTTAAAATCATTTAATAATACACATCCACCTTGTGAAGATTAGCCAATTACTGGCACTGAACATTTAAAACATAAAGATGTCGGTAGACACTTTATTTTCCTCAATATTATGGAGATACACTTAATGTACATTCTTTGTGGTACAACATTTGTAACTGTCTGAGAATGTTACCTGGCATCGATATACAATGTATGTGTTTGTGGTAAGTCAGGTGTGGATGGAGGCGTCCTCTCAGATATTCTTCTCCTACGGTGTGGCGTCAGGGACTGTCAACACGCTGAGCAGCTATAACAACATCAATAACAACTGTTACAAGTGAGCTCCAACATCTGCCCGATGTAAAAAATCTTTTCAATCTGTATTGTCACAATTTTCCTTAACATCATTATTGTTCAACACAATTACATTACATATGCATTATATACTTATACATTACATAAGATCTGGATTTTGATTTTGAGGCAATTGAATATATACTCTCCTATGGACGGCCAATCCTAAAGACAAAGAACTACAGTGTACTGTGATAGAATGGGAATCAATCCCTGACAATGTAGATGTCCTACTCATTCAGCCCACAGACAGAATAAAATATTTGTCAATCAAGAATATTATTCACACAATCAGAATACTCTGGACTGTGGCTTTGTATCAAATCTTATCCATAATTAATTGAATGAATATTAACACTTTCTGTTGACACTTGAAACATGCAGAATAGTTTCATAACCCATTTCACTGCTTCAGATTTCACAAGAAACACACTATACTCTTGCTTTTGTGCAGGGACAGTCTGTGGCTGTGTGTGCTGAACACTGCTACCAGTTTTATAGCTGGCTTTGCTGTATTCTCTACACTGGGATTCATGGCCCACCAACAGGGTGTTTCCATTGAAATGGTGGTGGACTCTGGTAAAGTATTCTGTAATTTGTGTCGTCAACACAGGACTGGTTTATGTGCTTTGATTGACATCCTAGAATGACAGACGAATGACTATATATATATATATATATATATATATATATATATATATAAAGTGGAATTATATATATATATATATATATATATTTATTTATTTTTTTTAAATATATATATAAATATATATACGTATATTTAGATTTGGTCCAAAGTGTTATTTCAACGATAGGGGATGGTAGCTCAGGCGGTTCGATCCCAGACTCCTGCTAGCATGCTGTAGTGTCCTTGAGCAAGACACTTAACCCCTAATAGCTCCTGATGGCTGCGTCCGTCAGTGTTTGAACAATTGTAAGTCGCTTTGGATAAAAGCGTCTGCTAAATGTAATGTAAACCCTACACCTCAATTATATTTGAACCTGAAGACCATCGCAAGAGCTGCAGTAGATAAGGAAAAAAAGCCACATTTCTCACAATTTATAGGTAGATTTCTCACAATTTAAGTATTGGTAAATTAAGGTTAATTCAATAGAGGTAAATTGTGAATAGCGTACCTATAGGTCAATTTCCAGGTAATTGCTACCTGATCTTAGCAAATTAGGTCATTGCCGAGGGTATCTAGAGAAAATTATTACAAACGTTACAATTGCTTGTCACCAGGTTGAATTCCCTTTAAAATCTAACAAACAAAGCAATTACAAAGCCACAGTTTTTGACACATCAGTAACAGTAATGTCAACCAATCCCTATACATCTCGCAAACAGCTTTTATCCAAACTCCCGCAAGCCCCACCAGAGAGCAAATCGTTTTGGGTTTTTTTCTGACAAGAGGTGATGGAGCTCATGGAAGGCTTATAAATATCAATATTCCAATGCATATGTGACAGGCTATATGTGAGAAGGTACAAAATTACTATGTGTTTTCTCGGTTGAGCCATTAACTCCCTGTATGTTCATGCAGGCCCCGGTTTGGCCTTCATAGCGTTTCCCCAAGCTGTGGCCATGATGCCGCTGCCTCAGCTCTGGGCTGTCTGCTTCTTCCTCATGCTCATCCTGCTGGGATTGGATACACTGGTAAGACACACACTAGGAAATACTGTCACAATATTGGGTTTTAAGGAAACATATCCTTGCTTTGTCACAGAACACTCACCAATACTAGAGTTGTATGTTACTATTAAAGTACTAGTTCTATGCAGTGTAAGAGGTCAAAGTCTCAGTCTACCTGAAATCTGGTCAAATCATTTGGTTTTATAAATTGGTTTCACTAATGGTCATTTTAAAAACAGGGTGTACAGGGCCATTTGCAAACTCAAATGAAAAATGTTCCATACCCCGTGACTAGCAGTATGTTTGTGTTAGAATTATGATTGAATGTACTTGCATAAATCTGTATTTATCTCACTGCGAACATTCACTCTCTTTGGCTCTCCTTCAGTTTGTAGGTGTAGAGACCATTACCTCCTCGCTCACCGACATGTTCCCAGGGCAGTTACGCCGGCCATGGCGCAGGGAAGTCTTCCTCCTCATCGTCTGCCTCTCCTGCTTCCTCTTCCAGATTTCACTCACTACTGAGGTTTCATCTCCACAATTTCATGTATTTAGTGACTAACCAACCAATGGTTAGCCTTTATCCAGTTGGCAAGTTTAAGGGATCATCTCTTTTCATTGTACAAGCAGGAGTTATTTAGGGGCTGACAAGATATGCATGACAACATTGATGATAACCAGGGCTGTTTTTTTTCTGGGGCTGTTTTTGAGAAGGCCAGTCAAGAGTTCCTTTATAGTACACAACATGATCAGAATAAAAATACCTTTCTGTGGGTATATACTGTATGTTATGGCTGTACTTGCTCAATGAGAGTGAAAGATTATATGTCAGTGCTGTGCTTACTTGTGATGGAAAGTGGGAAACACAGCCCATGAATTGGCAACACCATTACTGACGTTGTCTAAGCCCTTGGTAACACTTGGCAGTGCAATTTTAACGCATCATTGGCAAAAGCAACTACAGGAGTTGAGGGTTGGGGTTTCGACAACATGGGGGGGTGGGTTAAGTGTCTTACGCTGTATAGAGTTTTACAATAGGTGTGCGAAGCATCTAGGCCGTTCTAAAACGCAATATAGGTTTTCACCAGGCGAGGTGTCCAGGCTGAATCTAAGCTGACGATTCATTACTTCTAGGAGTTTTGGTGATGAACCAACATGTTTGTTTATGTTCACATGCCACTTTCAATTCTATTGTTTTGTTTCCAGGGGGGTGGTTATGTTTTCCAGCTTATTGACTACTATGGCTGTAATGGAGCTTGTCTACTCTGTGTGGCTGTCTGCGAGTCCCTGGTCGTGGGCTGGGGATTTGGTCAGTTCCTTTAACATCGTCATCCAACTACATTTGCATATCCAAAGAATTTCCAAGCAAAAAAGGTAGTATTTATTCAAATGTGTTCTGTAAAACTATCATGTAGGGGCTGACAAGATGTACGACGCCATTGAGGATATGGTTGGACAGAAGCCGTGTTTTTTTTTCAAGCTCTGCTGGCGCTATCTGACCCCTCTGCTCTGCCTGGTAAGTCACATATTCAACAGGAATTAAAAGAGGCTCTTTGTAGCTCAGTGGATACATCATGACACTTACTACACCATAATGTCTAGTGGGTCTACTGCCCATTAGCATTTAGCATTATTACAAGTGTTTGATGGCTATGATTCTCTCCATGGAAATGGAACATCCTAATGGAGCCAGTATGGGATACAGTAACAACATAACTAAAATTTAACTTCACGAGGCAACAGACATGCATGCATGCTGTCCACACAATACATTTGGCTCATGTTAGCAAAATTGCTAGCGAGGCCTCTGAACAAAGCTTTGCATTATATTTCTCTAAGAAGCACTTAACTTAAATCATGTGGCATTGTTAATTAAAAAAAATACAAAACAGTGTGGTGGATGGGATGGCTTGAGCAGCCACACCTGATGCTCTTTGGATGGGCCAATGAGCGGCAGGTTTAAAAACCCCATCCACAAACACACTCAGGAAAGGAACCCATGTCATGACATGTTCAAGCTGCTCCTCGCTAATTCCACCTAGCCTTCTAGCTACAATAAACTGTGTCTCTGTGCCGGACGGCCCTGAAAACGCCACTTGGATAGCATGTGGTGGCAAGAACTGCAACACTGGCACCTGAGCAGGGACTCCGGCACAGGGAAGGGACACAGCAGGGCCGTCCGAAGATGCCCTGTAGCCACCAGCGGTTCAACGGGCGGCCCCAGCGCCAACCCTCTCCCAACTGGCAGCCAACATCCACCACAGGTAACCACTGGCAGCTAGCTTCTCTGCCCAGCAGCCATCGCTGGGACCACTCAGCATCCCAGCAGCCAGGCCACCCCTCGGAGCAGCCCTGCAGCAGCCAAGTCCAGCCACGGCATCACCACCCAGCGCAGCAGCCCAAGGCCCCATGCTCCAGAAGGGAGGAGGGGGGCAGTCTGTTGTTGCCCTGATGGAAGTAGGCTGATTTTCCATGCTGCTCTTTGGAACCCATGTCCTCTGGAAGGGGACCAGTTAATTTTTTTTACATTTGTTTGTATAAGGTATGGGAACCCTGTTTCAGAGTCCAGTATTGCATTTATTTTTAGGTATAGTAACCCTGGGTCAGAGTCTGTTTTAAGCATTTCTTTTCATTTTTGTTCTCTGCTTGGTGGCAGGGTAGGGCGCAGGCTTCGGCCAGGAATCTTTCATGGCCTCAATTTAGTGTTGGGGGTATGGGGTGGCTTGAGGCGCCACACCTGTTGCTCGTTGGTTGGGCTAACGAACAGCAGGTTTGAAAACCCCCACCACGCATTCAGGGGAGGAGCCCGTGTCATGACATGTTCAGTCTGCTCCTGGCTAATTCCACCTAGCCTTTTATCGCCAATAAACTGGTGTTAACAACTGTCTCTGTGCCAGAGGGCCCTGAAAATGCCACTTTAGTGGCAAGAACTGTCACAGGTAGGGTTCTCTTATAGGTCTGAGAAACCTCCATCTGAACAACTTTGTCTGGTCTTCTGTGCCTTCCAGGTTTGCTTTGTTTGCTTTTTCCTGTACCACCAGCCACTCACATCCAGCCAGGGCTACGTGTACCCCGACTGGGCCTACAGTGTTGGATGGGCCATGGCCCTTTCCTCCATACTCATGGTGCCGCTGTGGGGTGCTGTCAACGTCTGCTTTGCCCGTGGAAGCCTTACTCAGGTGGGACATCACCAGCTGGACATTGGGCTAGGATTTTACATTCTCGTTTGTTTCTTTATCGCTTCATATTCTCAGGAGTGATACGATAGCTGCAGGAAGTTAGAATACCAGTTGTGAAACTTATACTGTGTTGAAACAACTCAGAACTCCTTGATACAGGGAGTTCTTTATAGGATATATTTTAGGTAGGTCTCTCGTACAACACAAATTGTGCTTCTACACATGAAGTTCCCCTCGACAAACAAAGGGCTTTTCCATTCTGTGGCACCGCTACATCACCAATTCACATTTGTATGTTGATTTATTATTGTCTCAGGAAGGTTTTTAAGATGGCAAAGATCAGAAGTAGATTAAGACCTATTCTATGACATTGAAAATTGTTATTAGCCACATGTGTCCCAAGCACAGGGTGAATGACGAATGTGTACAGCTCCACCAACTCTACCCCCCCCACCCCCCCCTGGATTTTAACAGAATCTTAGTGAACCCGTTGGAGACTCTGCATGCCGCGAAGAGCCGCAGACGACTACAGCAGTGACAGCCCTTCCAAATGAGGCCGAAGTAATGCTCCATCACGGCCTTGCTCTGAGACCTGGAAACACTGGAATATTGAGAAGTTGTTCAGAAATTGGCCACGAGTGATTTGGAGATTTGCCAAGCTCTTATCTGTTAGATGAATGTCTGAAATTGGTGCCTTAACCACAGAACACATTACCCAAGGTTAAAGCCAAATGTTTAAGGAGCACTGTTGGCTGTATAAAAAGGTGAAACGGTTGGTTCCTTGCACGGTTAATGTTGGAAAGCAAAATTATTTCTGGTTCAATACACATACAAGATATACTACATCTGTGGCTTACAATGTATGCTATGATCTAACACCAAAATACATAAACCCTTCAAAAATATTGAAGATCACAACATATGGTAACCGCTTTAGAGTTAAAATATGAAATAAAATATGTTACCTCATGACAATGACTCCGTCTGTGTGTCTAGGGTATTCAGCGCTGCTCACTTTCCACACAAGGTCTTGATGGGCTTGACTCTTTTTTTTTTTTTTTTTTGTCTGTGTTTCCAGGAGTTGAATGGTATGTCTATTATAAGGGGTCCAGACCATAGACCAAAGCCCAAAACTATCTGAAACACCAACTTCGGCAGAACACACAAACACAGTTTACATCTTGTTTGAACAGCTTGTGGTTAAAGTCTCATCCAAATCTATCCACATATGCAGATCTTGTCGTGGAAAAAACATTTAGCGAGTTAAGAGATCAGGAAACCAAAGAATTAACTTCAAGAGCACCATCAAAATTTTAAACAAGTAATATGAAGGCTGAGCAGTTCTGCAGAATAGCGATCTTGTTTGCTCTGACTTAGACTCTTATTCCCTACTCTGTAGATGCATCTCTTACAGGCTGTCATAATATCCATGCATTTTTACATTATTTGGGCACATTTTTTTCATTTGCCACTGTAAAATGTACACACATGCTCTGCACATGGCTGTAGTTTATCGTTCGTCTCTGAAAAGTACACACGTTCCCTGTGTTTAAGGTTAATCGCAGAATTGTTTTTTCAACACTTATTTCATTCATAGCATTTAGGCAAGATAATTATCATACTTTCTTTATGTATAGTACAATTATATTTCCTTTAAAAAAATCTTAAATTTCACCTGTATACCGCCCCCCTTGGGATATACGGCAGAAAAATCAATTAGGGTACGGGAAAAAATCAATTTGCCTAAGCTTAACATTCTTTTGACAATCAAGAATGATCAAGGGCTACTTGCAAGGCTGCTAGAAAAATGATCAGTATTCACATTTGGTTATCAGAAAAACAAACTCCTGTTCTCATATCAGGACTTTCAACTTGTATGTTTTCAGGGCTTTCAACCTGTGTCTCTCAATGGAGCAAGAAAATATTACCAAATGTGCTATACCTTGTGAGCATTTCCAACCCCTGAATTGATATCTATTACAACATATGTGATTATAGAAATATTAACCTTTTATATGATGATATAAAAATGTGTATCAATTTTAAATGTAAAAGAATATTTTTCAGTGGTGATTATAACACTTGACATAGTAACACATAAGCATAGTTATTCAAGAGGATTCAAGAGGTTTATTCGTCACATACATATACATACTTTCATACATATATGCAGTGAAATGTAATATAAGCGTTATAAGTATTATGTAAGCAGTAGCCTGTTTTTAAGTAGAGCCTTGCATGTTTTGTTTCCTCTATAAGTTGTGGCACATACCTTAATTAATGTTGGTTATGAAACGTGATAATTCAAAACATATGATCATTGTAAGGAATATGTGACATAAAAATAAAAACCTTAACCATTCAATTTCTTTCAACAAACATTGATGTGGATATTCAAGGTGATCTTCATGTATTGGTGTGCTGTATGTTTGTGGGGGGGTTTTGGCATTACTGTAGTTGTTACTTCTGTTCCCGTCATCGTTTTCAGATTCTGTAATTTTAGTAGCCCAACATTCTTTTTCCATTCTTCCACTCTGGTATATTGAATATATCAAAGAGGGTGTGGCTCACATGGAGAGGTTACTAGCACGATCACATGTGAGCTTCCTTGGGGCTGTCCAATCATCATGCATGCTCCTCAGAGGTTAAAACCTTACCAGCTCATATTCTTTGCTATCATCATCAGTATTTTCATCTCCAATGCGTACCTGTTCTACGGTGGGATGAGAATATAATTCCTATGACTTGACAATTTCCGTTGTTGTGAGGGACATCTGTTTGTCCAATCTAGTTGCTATCATAAATATTAATACAGAAATACAACAACAGAAGATTAGTCCCATTACTATCACATTTATTAAGGCTATCACACCAACTTTGGCGAACGCTACTCCCCATCTCCCAAATTTATGTTCAAGCCATGTAAACCAGTCTTTTCCATGCCCTGCATTGTCTTTTACTTCCTGTCTTAGATTTTCAAGTTTGTTCATTGCAAGAGTGAATGACCCTTGGGAGAGGTATTATTTGGGATGAAGGTGCAACACATGTCTCCCATAAGAGCACATAATGCTCCTTTGTCCACTAATAGCCAGTCTAGGGCTTGTCTGTTTTGCCAGGTCATAGAGCTTATGGCTTGCAGTTGTTCCCAGAGGCGGATAAGGCATTGTCGGTGTAGTTAATATACTCTGCCGATTGTAATAGATGTAATTGATCCATTCTACGTTTTTGGATAGTCCTATTGCTGGTGTTATTGCTTCAAATCCTTTTTACTACGCACTTTATATCTGTTGGGTATACCTCTGGGTTGTCCTGTTGATACATTTTCACTGCAGGGTCTGGAATGTACGCTCTTTCATGTCTGCTCCATGTATTACTTTATAGACTAGGGTCAACCTACTTCAGGAGAGGTAATAATATAACTTCCGCAATTGCTTGTACCCTTGCACATCTACCTTTCTATTGTTTAGGCAGTCTGGAGCGGAGAAACTGTGAGAGAAAAATGCATAGGATCAACTATTTGAAAACAATTCAAAACATTGCCTCTGTGTTTCCAGGAGCCCCCAGAGTTTATGTGAAGAGAAATGTTCTTTCACTTTACAATGTCAATACTAACATTGAAGAACCAGGTCACGTATTTTGTCTTGTTAACCTCGTATGGAGATGAAGAATAATCCAAGGGGAGCTTGGAGGTGCATTGAAACGGATTGTAATCCGCGTTTGACAGGTGAAGTTTGCAAGTATCTGTGAATTCACTGTTTGAGGGTAACACCCAGGAAGACAGTTGAGGGGCACAGTCTTGTAAATGACTTCCGACCAAGGCCACACCCTCTGTTTTTGTATAAAGCCCTCTTCATCAGAGATAACATCAGAGTAGTAAGAACACGGCTTTGGAGTAATACTGAATCTTTCTCTTTATTCTGCAGAATAAATATCTTGAATATTCTCATTGTTCGTTTTCTTGTAGTGGGCAGATTAACCTCACCGCTCATTGCAGAAAAATTTCTTCCACAGTTTGGCGTAGTCGGCCGGATCTCTGCTTGACTCTATTGGACCTCTTCATGCCCAGGTTGTGTGCACAATGGCAGGCAGGAACCGATCGTAAAGACATGCAAGAAGGAGTCGTCTGGACATGACTGGCAGATCCAGAAGGGACAACATGAGATCCCGAACCAATTAAGGTCTTGGAGGATGAACTAAGATATTGTACCGATCATAGAAGATCGAAGGGAAAGCTTAGAGTAAGCTTAGATTTTGTACCGATCAGAGAAGATCGAAGCAAAAGCTATTGTAAAGGAAATAGCTCTGATTAAGCTTAAAGATTGTGCGGATCTAGAGGATCATTTGAAGAAGCTTTGTTAAAACTCAGAAATCCCGCCCCTCAGATAGACGTATGGCCTTTTGCGTGCTGTGCAAGTAGGATCGGACAGCGGATAATTGGTCTGGAGGACCGTGGAAGTGACCACTATTGCATCAATCAAGAAATTCATGTTTTTTTTGTTTGTTTATCTTTATTTATTTATTTTTTTTGTTAATAAATAATGAGTCCACATGATTGAAGACGTAATATTATAGAATATTCTTGATCCCTCCTAGCAAAAGCGTTGAGGGCAAGAAATAGAATAGTACTCTCCTTTTTTTATCCTAGCAAAGTGTTGAGGATAGGTGAGAAACTTCTGTTATTGTCAAGATTACATTAGATAAATTAATAAATAGAAGCAGAATGGTTCTCCTTTGTTTCCTCCTAGCAGAAGTATTGAGGGGAGGTGAGAAACTTCTGGTGTTGTGAAAATACAATACAATTAATTAATAACTAGAGTAAAATAATTATTATTAAAAAAAAACATAATACATAGTAAAACACAATAAATTCAAATACAATAATATTAGATATTATTATAATTATTAATTATTCTTTTGTTTATTGATTTAACTTTTTTTATTTTCTTATTTTGGAGGTATTGATAATCCAGCTATGCGACTTGCTTTCTTACTAGTTTCCATTAGTTTTAAATAGTTTGGGAGAGGATGGAGTTCAAGGGCCGACTGTGTGACTCCATTTGCAGAATAATACACATTCACATACCTGTGTGATCCTATTGGTGTCTGGGCCGTGTGACCGCCTGGCCAATGGATCACTCTGGAACACATATGGATGAGATGAGTTCAGAGAGATTATATCAGTTTCTTGCTATGTTTAGCCTCCTGGCTGATAAGAATCTCAATGAAACAAGCAAATGTATAAATGTGAGATAAGGGTGGTATGTGTGCTGTACATAACATGTCAAACTAGTTTCACACGAGTCCTTGGTGTACAAGTAGCATTATAATCTAAAATATCTGGCAGGATTGCTAGAAAGGATAGTGTATGGTTTTAAATTAATTCGATTTTTTTATTTTAATTGTCTTTATATAACAAGGCGAGAGAGAGCTGTAAAGTTAATGATAGACTGAAAGGATTAGGGAAGTTGATGTCAAAGACAGTGAAAGTCGGAATGTTTGCCCATGATACATTTGGGATTCTTGGTTTAGGATGGAACTTGGAGCAAAATGAGTTGTGAAAGTCATTTTAGTAGGATATTGGTTCAGATGAAGCTGCAGAATTGAATGATTAAACTAATAGTCAAATGGTCTACAACAGAGGTCTGTGCTGTGGTAGTAGATATGAATAGATATTGAATGGTTTGAACTATTCTATTGTGTTTAGAGAGATGATTGTGATGTTGATCATAGTGGTGTGGTCAGTTGTAGCGGGTTTTAAGATGCTAGAAAGTGTCTTTGGTTCATCAATGCGACTTTGGTAAGGTTAGAAGTATGGGGAGTTCTTGTTTTAGAACTATAGTTTGTGCTTTGTTAATAGATTTTAACGCAAAGCATTCCAAATTGAGAAAACTAAATTGATCAATATATCTGAAAAAAATTGATTCCAAAATATGATTTAAGTCATCGCGGAGAGCAGATATGATTCATAGTAGCAGCAGAAATGAATTTATTTTTGGTTTATAAAATTGAGTTATTCTGTTTAGATTACTTTATTTTTCCCTTTTGTGTTCTTGTGTCAAGTGATCTGCTGGTTGAGATAAGATAATCATTTATCTATCCAACAGAGGGGTAGTCTGCAGTGTTACAACAGTAACAAATTGGCACAGTGGCACAAAGCATTAGAAAATTGGTAATTCTAAATCAAAGGATATGATAAATAACTAAATTGTATAGATTAAACACTATACATGAAATCATGATATTGCATGAGTGAATTGTTAGTTTTGGTGTGATATACAACTGTGTTTGTATGTTTCAAATCCTTACCCGTGCCATATAAGGCTGGTGATTGTTTAAGTATAATCAAACAACATTATTAATATAATTGTTTTATTTTTTATTTCTGTCTTACTCTAGAAGTAATCTCAATTTGACATCGATTAAGGTAGATGTTGATATACAGTATAAAACTGATCCACTACAGGGCGACATCAAGCAGCGTCTTGCAACACTGTGAAGAGCAGAATGCTTGAGAACGCGACATAAGAAGAACGAACGAATGAGGACTGCCTTCTACAGAGATCCCTACAAGTTTGTCAAAGACCTCTTTTCAAGGAGAAAACTGGGACCCTCAAAGTACCCATAAGGGAACTAGAGGAGCACCTGAGAAAGACCTTCTCCGACAACCAGAGGCATGTGCCAGCCAGCATTCCGGATGACATGCTACCAATTCAACCACCTGAGCACCAGTTGGAAGCAAGGAACCCTACTTGGAGCGAAGTTGAGAGCACAGTAAAGCGGGCAAGAACAGCCTCAGCCCCTGGCCCCAATGGCGTTCCATATAGGCTCTATAAGAACACGCCAGGCGTCTTGAAGTACCTCTGGAAGCTCATGAAAGTGGCATGGGAAAAAGGAATTATACCAAAGGCATGGCGACGGGCAGGAGGGATCCTGATTCCCAAAGAGATGAATTCAACTCAACCATCAATCAATTCCGCCAGATCAGCCTCCTGAATGTGGAAGGAAAGAATTTTTTCAGTGTTGTGGCCCAGAGGCTCTCAGTATTCTTGCAGAAGAACAACATTGTCGACACCTCAGTGCAGAAGGCAGGGATAAGTGGATTCTCAGGATGCCTGGAACACACAAATGTCATCTCGCACCAGGTACAGACAGCCAAGAAGGAGAAGAAAGACCTGCATGTGGTTTTCTTAGATCTTGCCAATGCCTTCGGGTCAGTGCCTCATGAGATTTTGTGGACGGCGTTCAACTTCTTCCATGTCCCAGAGGGTATCGCAAGGCTGGTCAAAGCCTACTTCCAAGACCTCCAGTTCTGTGTTAAAGCACAGGCCAGTACAACTGCCTGGCAGCACCTCGAGATAGGCATAATGGCGGGCTGCACCATCTCTCCACTGGCGTTTACCATGGCAATGGAGCTTATTATTCGAGCATCCCGATGGGTGGTTGGAGGGGAACGGTTGAAGAGCGGGCTTCGTCTTCCTCCATTCAGGGCATACATGGACGACATAACAACAATAACAACAACAAACGCATGCACCAAACGCCTGCTGGATAAACTCCAGGGAAACATCAAATGGGCACAAATGGAGATTAAACCTAACAAATCCCGCAGTATCTCCATTGTCAAAGGCCAGCTTGCCAATGAGAGGTTCCATGTCAACAATGAGCCAATGCCCACAGTTCAACACTGCTCTCCCCGGGAAGCTGAAGCTGTGGTGCTTTCAGTTTGGGCTGCTGCCCTGTCTCATGTGGCCAATTTCCATCAATGAGGTCACGCTATCCCATGCCAATCGGCTAGAAAGGCTAGTAAATGCACAAGTGAGGAAGTGGCTTGGACTGCCGAGATGCCTTACCAGCATTTGCCTGTATGGCAGCAGAACCCTCTCCCTGCCAATCTCAAGCCTGATGGAGGAGTACAAATGTACCAAATCAAGGCTGGAGATGACTCTCACAGAATCCCGGGATCCATTTGTCAGAGGTGCTGCCCCAACCCTAGCAACGGGGAGGAAATGGAAGCCATCGGCAGCAGTTGCGGTGGCAAAGTGGGCCCTCAGGCACCGGGATGTAGTGGGGCATGTCCAACATGGCAGAGGGGGCCTTGGCTTGGCAACAACAACACCCACATGGCAAAAGGCTACTCCAACCGAACGGCGGCACATGGTTGTGGAGGAGGTGCGCCACCAGGAGGAAGCAGCCAGGTGTGCCAAGGCAGTCTCAAACCCAGCAAGGCCGCTGGATGAATTGGGATGGCGTGGAGAGGAGGAAAATTACATGGAGCGAGATGTGGGGTATGGAGTCAACTAGGCTAAGTTTCATTGTCAGAGCCACTTATGATGTCCTGCCCTCCCCAACCAACCTACATCTCTGGTATGGAGAGGACCCAGCCTGTCTCCAATGTGCAGCCCCAGCAACCCTCAAACACATCTTGGTGGGTTGTAAGACCAGCTACAATGATTTAAACTCATAAGTACAACAAAAGGAGCGTTTTTGTTTAGTATGTTTGTCCGTTATCTGTTTTTTTTTTTTGTATAAAGCAGTGTTTGTCTATCTTTGTACAATCGTTTGTATTTGTGGTTCTATCTGTGGTAAACTGTCTTTTGTTTTCATTTTGATTGCATGAAATGTACAGGCAAGTGTGATATGGTGTGGTGTAGCTTATTGACGAATTAAATGTTTTGATGTCATAACCCCCCCTTTTTTTGACCTTCCTATTTGTGTGTTTATATTAATGTACTTGACCCCATCTCTAGGAGCCATCTCTTGGAGCCAATGCAGCCAGAAAGCCGCCGTACCTTATATTGCTCTTGTCTAATGATGGTTGTCTCCTCCACAGATGAGGACACGGACTCACTTATATTGTGTTTTCCTCGACAGGGAAAGACGAAATAATATAAATCTAAATAATATAAACCGTAAAACATAATTGCTATTATATTTATACAGAATATATTATATTTGTTATAATAAACATTACTGAGCTGCACTGTTCAAAGTTACACATCTATTTAGTGAAGGGTGTTCCACCATCTTATTCTGTACTTTTTCAGAACAATATTCCACATCAGAGATTGTTTGTAGGCCTTCTGATTCCAGTTCCCTGATCAACAAGGTTATCAAATGTATGTTTAATATATTTTAAGTCAAAGTTTTTATTCAAAGATCAACCACCAATCAAAATATGCATATAAAAAAAAAAATATATATATATATTTTTTTTTTTTTTTATATACTGTATTTTGATGTTGTGTGTGTTTGTTTAATTTGTATTCCTGAATTTCCCCCAACGGGGATCAATAAGGTGCTGTCATATAGGAGGCAAGCTTTGTATTGTTTTCAATTGTATACTGTATAAGTATTGTAAGAGCCAAAATGCTGTTTTGTATTCATGTTGTAATTTTGTTTGTGTAACACTGGGTGGCGCATGTCTGCAAATTGACGTCAGGTATATAGGTAGGAAATACCATGTTGTTGGCAGGTGTTTGACCTGGAAGGGCAAAGGGTTTTTGACCGCTTGCGCGCGGCCCCTTGTTGCTATGATGAATGAACTGCTGTGGACAATGTATGCGAATAAATGGACCACTTTGGATTTCCACATCAAGATTGTCTACATGCGTTTGTTTTGTTTAGCACAGGGCAATCAAGTGAGCATAGCATTTTAACATCGGGCGCGTGAGCCAGGTCTTCCCCGGTCTCAGGCACCTCAGTAGTTCAGTGTTAGACCGAACTCCTTTAAAATTAGTCAAAAACCTCGCATCAGTTTCGGACTTTAGTTTACAAACGACGGAGTCTTCGGCACACAGGCTTGGAATTAGTAGGAGCCAAAGAGCCGTTTGTTTCCTTGTGGATTGTGTGAATATAAGTGGACCTTCTGGTGACAAGGAGTACAAACGACCATCCGACAACTGCAAGTGCCCAACGAAAGAGGGATCTGTAGCGCTACAATCTTCAATGGCCAGTTAAGTTGTGTGCACACATAGCCGGGTATAAAAAGCATGTGTTAAACGCCGGCAGACTGACTGTGGACACTTTGCGAACTTTGCGTTACTAAAATAGCGAATCGTTTGATCAGTTATTTATTATGGAGAATACCCCCGCGATTGAACAGACTGCAATGCAAGCCGCTTCTAAAACCAGCAGTGTGGTTAGAGCTGTTGATCACAAACATTCTAAACGTGCAGAAGGGCTTGTTGATAAACAAATTACGTTGCAAGCGGACAGAAAGTTTAAGTTGGACAATGCAAGCATCATTAGAAAATCGATGCAAGGATTAAAAAAATGACAAACCAGTTACAAATTGCTCTGAAGGAACTGATACAAACGTGTAACGATGCAAAATGTATTCATGAGTCTTTGTTGAGTTTATTACCCGTTGATGTAGGAGAAAAACATGAAATTTGGTTTAAAGCAAAGATGATATCTAACAATGATGTTATTTCTGAATCAAAGGTTTTTGTTGCAAGATGTTCTGAAAATGGTAATGGTGCTTTGTCAACTGTGTCAACTGAAATGTTTGATGTTGGTTTCAATGAAAATGGTCATGGTAAAGCAAATGTGGGCTTTAAAGCTGTGCATGAAAATGGTGAGGGTGGGGATGGTGTCAATCAAAACGACAGTGTGTCCAATATTGATAGCAAACGGTCACATAAAAGTGTTAGCAGTGGGAGATCCAGCACTTCTTCAGCCAGGATAAAGGCTGAGGCCGAGAGAGCTGCACTTGTCGTTAGAGCTGCAGCTTTGAAGGAAAGACATGCGCTGAAAGAGCAGGAACAGCAACTAAGGAGGGGAAGGGAGCAGCTTGATGTAGATGCAGAGTTGGCTGCTTCTGCTGCTAAGTTGTCTGTGCTACAGGCCTACGAGTGGACAGGTTGTTCAGCAACACCCTCAAATGGCATGAATTCCTATGTGGAAAAGGAAAAATGCAATCCATAAGTATCTTAAATCCTAAAACAAAGGAATTTCAACCTGGACTATCAAACGTACACAATATGTCTCCGCCAAAGGACCGTTACCACCTAACAACCAGCTGTCACCAGATGTGATCAGAGGGCAAACTGAGTTGTGGTGTATGGATGCCTCTAAACATCAATACAATCCACGTGAGCTACAGCAAGGAACATTGGAACCAGCTGACTATCCACAGCAGTTGACAACCGAACAACAAAGGCCTTTCACAGACTAGCCAGCCAATGGAACTCATTCCCCAAATCAACTGGACATTATGCAAAGTGACATCAACGCTGCCCTGGTTCGCCAACACCATACATCATCTCTGCCATCAAGAGAGATTCCTGTGTTCGATGGG
This sequence comes from Zeus faber, assembly GCF_960531495.2. Classification (NCBI taxonomy): domain Eukaryota; kingdom Metazoa; phylum Chordata; class Actinopteri; order Zeiformes; family Zeidae; genus Zeus; species Zeus faber. The sequence goes on from NC_137205.1 coordinate 7,831,528, forward strand.
GACCCTCTCCAGTTCAGACCGTTCATTAAAGTCTTTGAACAAGGTGTGGAAAGCTAAGCGGAAAGTGCAGACTGTCTTTATTATCTAGAGCAGTTCACCAGAGGACAGCCACAAGAGTTGCTGCGTAGCTGTTGTGGCCAAGTCTTAAAGACAACCCAGTTGATGCAGGAGATCCCAGGACACACCACAACACAGAGGCAGCAAGCGTCAATTAAAGTTTATTCTATTACAATTCATCCATTAAAATAACTCCACCTATTGCACTTGGTAAGGAGAGCCGATGGTAACCACACAGCACAGTCTGGGTCTAAATTACAGTGAATATATATGCACACAGTTTAAGACACAGCACACTGTATAAAAATGCATTCACGGAAAACTGTATAAAAATACATTCACTGCAAACCTTTAGATTTGTGCCTGGACTACCACAAATCTCTCAAACCCAAACCAGCACACCCGTTGCACACGGGAGTTATGGACCGCACTAACCTTACTGGTGGCCTGCCTAAGGCCTACCCCCAAATCTAACACTTTGGCAGGTTACACAAGTTACAAAATACTAAGGACACAAACAGAAAGATAAATTGTCCGTTCGGTCGGGGTCCCTCCCGACCGAAAAAAAAAAGAAACAAAAGCAAGGCAAAGTGGGATCCACCAATTGTCACCGCAAACCTGGCAGAAAGTTTACCGGTTGTGGGGCTCGTAAGTTGAGTCAATCCCAAGCAGTCAGGACTTTTACTTTGACAGCAGGCAGGGCGTTGGCATGGGAATGGCCCGGAGTCACATGGTAGAGCTGACGTCACTCTTGGGATTCCAGGAGGGGATCGATCGCTGTAGCTGACAGAACAAACAGGCACAGTATGAGCCTTCCCGTTTCATTGATGGGGCGGCCCAATCACACAGAAACACTACTGGATTCCAGAAGTCACCTTTCCTTTAAGTGCTTGAGTTTGCAGAACATATGTCCTTCGTCGGCTCGTCTTCTTCGTCGACGCGCTGCAGAGAACCAGACCGGAACATTACGCCGTCGTGGCCGTGTCAGCACCGAGTAGCCGATCCTGGCGGCTTGCGGGGAACCTCCCCTCCCCCAACGAGTTCCAATCGGCCTCTCTTATTTATCGTCCGTTATGGAGTAACCAATCAGTTGCTGTCCGCTGTTCTCGCCCATTGGCAACAGCTGCGTCTCGTTGCCATCAGCCCGGTCTTGCTGATTAGCGCCGAACCATACGGAAAACAACTACCCACCAGCAAAAACATTGATCCCACTGTCCCAAATTATCCATGAAGCACACCCCCATATTACAAGTCAACATGCATAAATCAGCATACTAATATTAACAGTAAACCAATAAAACCACACAGGCCCACACGACACTGTCAGCATATGGCGCCTGACCATGGCTACAAAGTGGCAAAGGGTGTTCTGCAGGAACACTTTAGCAACCCATACAAGGTCGCCATAGCTTATATGAACAAGGCCTTTACCTGGCAAGCAGTTAAGGCTGAGGATGTGAACGCACTGCAAGACTACTCCCTGTTTTTACGTGGCTGTTGCAATGTAATGGAGGAGTTTCATTACGTGCAGGAACTGGACATGCCTGTCAATATGAGTACCATTATCTCCAAGCCATTTAAGATGAGAGAGCAATGGAGAACTACAGCTCATGACATCATGGAAAGGTCTCATGACCCAGCCCACATCACTGACTTGGTCCAGCTTATCGAACGCCGTGTCAAAATCCTTTCGGACCCTCTGTTTGGCGACATACAGGATCCACCTACTGCCTCTGCACCAAGGCCTCCATCAAGATTTAATTCACAGCCCAGGAGCCATGTAAAGGCTAACATTGCTACTACTGCTGTGACTTTCAAGGATCTGTCTGAGGACGTAAAGGAGCAACCGTTGGGCACAGAGCACACTGAGGAAGCTAAGTGCCTTTGTTGTGATCGTTGCCACCTTGTGGAGGAGTGCAAGCAGTTTATAGCCAAAGAGCACAAGGAGAAGATCCTCTTCCTGAGGCAAAAGGGAGTTTGTTTTGCATGTCTACGCATTGGCCACATGCGCAGGGCCTGTGAGAGTCCCTTGGCATGTAAAATCTGTGGACAATCTCATCATACTGTGCTGCATGTTAAAAGACCACTGACTCAGGAACAGTTAAGAGCCTGAAACATGTGGACATACAGGAGCCGGTAAGGACTAGTGTGTGCTATCCGTCCTTCCTGTCAAGGTGAAGTCTACAAAGGGAAGCCATGTAATTTCAACGTATGGTACTTTCTAGATCCTGGAAGTTCAGCCACATTCAGCTCTGAACGCCTGATGCAGAAGTTGAACATCACAGGCCAAGGAACACGTTTCCTATTGCGCACAATGGGGCAAGAGAAGGTTGTCTCAGCATATGCTTTGTCAGGTCTAGAGGTGTCTGATCTGGACGGTAATCAATTTTATACCCTCACTGAGGTATTCACACAGAAAGAAATGCCAGTCAGTGTGGATAATATGATAAGGTCTGAGGATCTAGCTAAGTGGCTTTATCTCTCAAAGATGCGCATCCCAAGCGTGAAGGCAGATGTAGACCTGCGTCACAGCGTGCTGGACGGCCCAGTGGCATCTGGACGAGCAGGGCTCAGTAACGTTCCAACCACGCACTACGATAAGGCCCTGGGAAAAGACAGATGCCGACTGATCCAAAAGGAGGTGAGAGCTGGCGTGGAGGAACTGCACACTAGCCAAATGGTGGGGATGCGACCGCAAGGCGCATGGATGGGATGATGGGATGGGATGGGAGATTGGAACAGGCAGTGGACCGAAAGATCTCCTGGTCCGAGCTTTGGAAAGCTGAGCCTTACCGGATCAAGTACCTGAACTCAACCGTCTATGACATCTTACCCAGCCCATCCAATCTCTTCTGCTGAGGCAGGTTGACACACCATCATGTCCCTTGTGTCTCAGAAGAGTAACGCGAGAGCACATCCTCAGCTCTTGCCCAAAAGCCCTGGGCGAAGGACGCTACACTTGGCGCCAGGTGCTGAAGGCAATAGCAGAAGCCATCTTCACTAGCATCACCCAGAACAAGCCTCTCCGACCAGCAAGCCAGGTGATTGCTTTCGTCCGAGTGGGGGAGAAGTCTAAGCCCCAGCAAAGGGGAGCAGTGGGACTCCTTGGTACTGCGCCGGACTGGCAGATGAAGGCCAACTTGGGTAAGCAGCTCAGATTCCCAGAACACATCGTGGAAACCACCCTGAGACCAGACATAGTTCTGTTCTCAGATTCAACAAAGCAGGTGGTTCTTCTGGAGCTGACAGTCCCCTGGGAGGAGTATATGGAAGAGGCCAATGAGAGGAAGCGTGCAAAGTACGCTAACAGACAGACAGTGCCGCAGACAAGGTGGCGTGCCAGGTGTGTGACAATCGAGGTGGGCTGTAGAGGCTACTGAGCATCTTCACGCTTGGTTGGACATGCCTCAGGCCACCGTGAAAATCTATCCACAACGACTAACATGTATCTTTTACCTCCTACTGGTCTAATCATGTCAACAAAATCCACAGCCAACTCACGCATAGCACCTGTCGGAGTTGGAATGTGACTGGGTGGACTCATCACACCTTTCCAAACATTGTTTTTAAGACAGATTGTACATCTGCCTATGACATAATCAATTTGCTCAAGCAAGAACGGTGCCCAAAAACCATACTCTTTCGTGATTGTTCTCCTTACCTCCCCCCTTGCAACATGGGCTAACCCATGTGCTTCCTGAATCATCAAACCTAGTAGGTCGGGGGGTGCCACCATCGGTCCTTCATGATTTCTCCACAGACCAGTAGAATAGTAGTCGTATCTTGTGTGGCCCCTCGTTTTAACCATAATTGTTTATCGACTTCTTGCATCGAGATCACATTTCTGAGCGTGATTTTATGTTCCAAGTCCACTTCATTGGTGACCAGAATAACCTTGCCTGCTTTGTTTGCTCCTGTAACTGCTTTTGCAGCCTCATCAGCCGCTTTGTTACCTTTTGTGACCCTTGACGTGTCCATTTTGTGTGCTGCACACTTAGCTACAGCTACTTCCTTTGGCTTCATCATTGCATGCAACAATTTCATTATCTGAGCATGATGCTGTATCGGAGATCCATCGGTTTTCTTAAATCCTCGATTTTTCCACACTGATCCAAATAAATGACACACATTATGTGCATATGCAGAATCTGTATATATTGTCACTCGCTTGCCTTCGGCCAATAGACAAGCTTCAGTCAGGCCCACAAGCTCAGCAAGCTGTGCAGAAGCAGGTTGTGGTATTACTTCTGTTTTCTCAACAACAAATTCAGTTTACCTGGGCTTTGACTACTGCAAAACCAGCACTCAATGTATCTCCGATTCGATAGCAGGACCCATCAGTCCAATATTCCACATCTGACACATGCAGTGGGAAAGCTTGCAAGGCTGATCTGAGCTTTGCATATCTCTTCTTCCTGAACACAATCATGTGGCTCCCCATCCTCTGGAGTTGTCAAATTCTCAGCTGGATCTACCGTGACGCACCTTACTAAGGTGACATCTTCCTGCTCTAAGAGCTTATAATAGTCTCTTAGCCTAGACATAGTCAATGTATGTTTACCAAAATTCAAAAGATTTCTGAGACTATGATGGGTAAGAATTGTCACTGGGTAACCCTTAGTTACTGATTAGGCTTCATCAAACATAAGATAAACTCCCACCATTGCTCTGTATCACAGTGGTAGCCCCAATTCTACTTCTGAAAAGGCAGTAGAATAATACGAAACAGGTTGAGGACTTGTCCCCTTACCTGTGGGCTGACAGAGAACTTCACATGCATATTTATCCCCAGTGGGCGTAGCCACATACAGCAAAAAGTTCCTAGAGTAGTCTGGCAACACTAGCGCTGGAGCTTCTTGTAACCTCTGTTTGATCATCTCAAATACCATAAGACCTTCCTGCGTCCAGGTGAGGTTACAATAGAGTTGAGCATTCCCAGTCTCTTTTATCATGGCTCTCCAAGGCCCTGTTAGGCAGGCATAATCTTCGACCCAGTCTGACGAATATCCTGCAATACCAAGAAACGTCATCATCTCTCTGACTGTTCTGGGCTTTGGTGCCGTTCGAATGGCTTCCAAATGACTCTCAGAGATGCTTCTGTGTCCATGGGTTATTGTTTGACCCAAATAAACTACTTTTTCTTGACAATACTGTAGCTTCTTCTGAGAGGCCTTGTGTCCTTTGTCTGCCAATAGCTGCAACAGTTTGATTGAGTCCTCATGGCACGTTTCCTTATCTGGCGAACCGATGACGATGTCATACAGGCTCATATATGTTTTTCACTAAAGGGGCAAGAAATGTTTCTCTTTAGGTATTATTCATCTGCTCACCACATATGTATAGCTATTTAATAACACATATATTCTATATATCACTTACACATACACAAAACATACACAAAGCTCTTCACACATCTGTAGCCGCGGCACTTTCACACTCACACACACAAAAAGAAAAAACAAAAAAGATGTCTGGCCAACAACACATCTGATCCTCCAAAGACTTCAACAGCGCTTAGCTTTTTATGTTTTAACGTCGATTAATTTATACTTTTCTAATTTCATCAAAGATTTCGCTTTGGCCAAACTTTTAACAAATTTTCTTTTTAATAAGATTCTCTCGTCATGCATGTACTCTCGTTCTCCTGGGCAGGTTCAGCCCTGTTTATCTTCACTTTTCTGAAACTTTATTTTTCATCTTTTAAGCCTTTAACTTGTAACTCTTTTTACTTCACTTTTCATCTTTTTCATCTTACTTTATATAATTTTATATTGAGTCAATTCCCCTGGCCAGGGTTATTTCCTCTTTGTTTTTCCTACCTAGATTTGACTATATAATATTTTCATTCGGCCAACTTTCACGCAGCATTTAATGTACACGTCTTCGTTAATCTTGCATGTTTATTTAAATAACATTTGGCTACTAGTTCTGCCATTCTACAATTACTTTTTACTTCAACTTTCTTCAGATCTTTTAAGCCTTTAACTTTTACTTTTAACTTCATACTCATCTATTTTCTTCATTTATTATTCTCTTATTCCCCTGATTTACGTCTTTTACAACTTAATAAACCCCAATTTGGACGGAAACTCACTTCACATGTCAACACATTATCTCCATCTCCGCACAATCTGCTCTTGTGAGTGCAGTGTATCTGCACAAAACACAAACGCTTCAAGAACCACACACAGCTCAATTTTGTGAGAGGTCACTCACCCTGAGAGCAGTAGTTCGCTAGAGCTGCAGCATCGGCAGATGAGGCCCAACAGATCCTAGTTCGTGATGCAACTTTGTAGTTTCTGGATGATTTTGATGTGTTGATGAAGAAGGAGTGACCGCTGACTTGATTAAAATAATAGTTTTATTACACAAATCAGCATCAAACCAGACTTGCCTAGGACGTCCAGGAGAGAACAAAGCCGGAAGTATTCTCTCTCGAAAGAAGTAAAAGACTTGTCTTTTATACTAGTACGGGGATCATGGAGCCCATCTGGTCACAATGCATAGATCACAGTTCAGGACTTGTCTTACGCAAATCTACACATTTCCTCCTCTGGCCAGGCTGGAGGCATCAACACATTTCCTTTCACATAGGGCCTCTGAATAGACCCGACATGGAAGCAATAAATCAACAGTAAGAAAATGTGATGAAATGTGATGTTCACTCGCAATCCTGCCAGATATTTTAGATTATATTGCTACTTTTACACCAAGGACTCATGTGTGAAACTAGTTTGACTTGTTATGTACAGCACACATACCACGCTTATCTTGCATTTATACATTTGCTTGTTTCATTGAGATTTTTATCAGCCAGGAGGCTAAACATTTGCTTGTTTCATTGAGATTTTTATCAGCCAGGAGGCTAAACAAAGCCCAAGAAACTGATAGAATCTCTCCGAACTGATTTCATCCATACCTGTTCCAGAGTGATCAATCGGCCAGACACCAATTTAATCACACAGGATTCATGTGAAAGTGTATTATACTGCAAATAGAGTTATAGAGAATAGATTATACTGTGGTTATTCTTCATCTTCATACAAGGTAAACAGGACGAAATGTCATCTGTTTCTTACATGTTAGAATTGACATTGTAGAGAGAAAGAACATTTCTCTTTACATAAAGTTGCGGGGTTCCTGGTAAAACAGAGACAATGTTTTCAACCCCCCCTTCTGGAGGTAGAGGCCTATAGAAGCATTTTTCTCTCACATATGTCATGACACAGGGCTCCTATCCTAACTGAGTGTGTGGACGGGGTTATTAAACCTGATGCTCGTGACCCACACCAATGAGAATCAGGTGTGGCTACTTAATACACCCCATCCACCACATATATATATAAAGCAACCGCATATATTATATTATATATATATATATATATATATATATATAAATATATATGTATATATATATATATATATATATATATTAGTGCAGATAAATCAGAGCATCCGGTGTGGCTCACTTCCGTAATGTTGTTTTGCGTTTTTCCTGTCAATGCGTTTATCTTTTCTGTTAATGCGGTTGGGTTTTTCAAAATTTTGCAAACACATGCAAAATCTATTTGCATGTGTTTTATTAAGTTGCAGGGTGTTCATCACCTTCAACCGTCTCTACCAGTCACCTCTTCTCGTGTTAGCTGTTCCGGATCTTCAAGTTCATCCACCTCCTGTCTGTCAGCCACCAACTTCCTCTGCCAGCCTGTTGTTCCTGAATTCACCTGAGCCTATACCATGCCCCTGTCAGTAGTAAAAACTGCTAAAACTTCTGTCTGCCTCTCGTATCTGCGTTTAGGTTCTGTTGCCAGTATTCCTCATGACCAAAAAGGAAGTTAGCCGGATCTGTCTCTCTGAAGACAGCTCTCTCATCTGAATAGGTATGGTGCGCAATGCTCAATTTCATTGGAAATCCTGCCTCCCCCCCCCGCCCCCCGCCCCCCCATAGTGGGAGATAAACCATCTGACCATCTGTGCCACCGGCCTGTGGACCAACCGGAAGTTAAAGGGCTGGAGAGGCAGGTACCACCAGGTAATCCAGGCGTTTGTGTCCTTCATGCGGTGGAGCCACTACAGCAGGGCATGATCCGAACAGACGGTGAAAGCTTGTCCCAGGAGGTAGTAGCGGAGGGAACCGACTGCCCATTTGATAGCTAAACACTCCTTCTTGAGCTTGTAGATGAGGTACAGCACCGGATGCTCAGTCTCCTCCACCTCCTGGGACATGCTGGCGCTCAGCCCTCTGTTTGAAACGTCAGTCTGCAGACAGAAAGGGAGGGAGAAGTTAGGGTTAAACAGCACTGGCTTCCCACAGAGAGCTGACTTTACACTTGCAAAAACCTGCTGGCACATCTCTGACCACTGGACCGGATCTGGAGCACCCTTTCGAGTTATGTCTGTCAAGGGGCTGGTTAGCTCTGAAAAGTTGGTGACAAACCTTCTATAGTAGCCGGCCAGCCCCTAGAACTGCCTCACCTCCTTCTTGATCTTGGGTTTGGGCGTGTTTGCGACCGCAACGGTTTTATCAAGCTGGGGTCGGACCAGGCCTTTGCCCAAGTGGTACCCCAGATACTGTACCTCCCACCATCCCACAGCACACTTCTTCAGGTTGGCGGTGAGCCCAGCCTGCCTCAGGGACTCGAGCACAGCGTCCACATGCTGCATATGCCGCTCACAGGTGTCGCTGAATGAATAATTGAATAATTACGACATCTAGGTACGCCACGGCGTATGCTACATGCAGGCGCAGGAGGCCGTCCATGAGTCTCTGAAAGGTGGCTGGGGCACCGAACATCCCGAACAGAAGTGTGCGAAAGTGGTATAAGCAAAAGTGTGGAGAACGCTAATTTTTCGCTAGACTCCTGAGACTATGGAATCTGCCGATAGCCCTTGATTAAATCCAGCGTCGTGAACAAACAAGCTGTACCTAACCGGTCGAGAAGTTTATCGAGGGGCATCGGGTAGGCATCGAACTTGAACACCGCCTTCACTGGTTCACCAGTAGTCGACACAGAACTGGACTGACCCATCAGGCTTACCCACCAGCACGATGGGACTAGACCAGTCACTTGTGGACTCTACTATTACGCCCATGTCCAGCATGGCCTCCAATTCCACTTGCACAATCTTGCATTTGTGTTCGGGCAGGCGATATGGCCGAGAGCGCACCTTCACCCCGGAGGTTGTCTCCACATGGTGGTGTATGAGGGATGCGAGGCCTGGCAGAAAGGAGAAAACATAGAGAAGCAATGCTGAAGTGCAGCTAGGTCCACCCTCTGGGACAGAGAGAGATGATCACTTAACAGGACCGCGGTACGATCAGCCACTTTTTGAACCTCCTGTCGTAACTCACCCCGCTCAATGACCGGCGTGACATGGACGCTGCCTCCCTCCATTCTTTTAAGAGGTTTAGGTGATAAATCTGGGTCGCCCCCTGCCTGTCAGACCATTCAACCTCATAACCTGCTGTGTGACCACAAAAGGCCCTTGCCAATACGCTAGCAATTGAAATCTTGATGTAGGGAGCAACACTCACACCTTGTCTCCCAGTGCAAATTGTCTGAGTCGAGCCTCCCGGTCGTATAGGAGGCGCTGACGTTCCTGAGCCCGGAGCAAATTCTCCCTTAACAATGGTCAAATCAGCGCATGTAACTTTGCTCTCGGGGTCCACATTTCATTCTTACTGGTGCTAGGACCTTGCTCCCAGTTTTCTTTAATTTGGTCTAGCACCTCCCGGGCTCTCCTGCAAAAGAGGAGTTCAAAGGGAGAAAATCCCATGGAGGCCTGGGGAACCTCCCGCCCCGCAAACAACAGGGGGTCCAACCACTTGTCCTAATTACAACTATCGTCATGAACAAACTTTTGAATCATGTTTTTCAGCGTTTTATTTAAAGCACTCCACCAGGTCGTCAGTCTAGGGATGATAAACGGAGGTCCAAATTGAGCGGACGACCAGTAACTGATAAAGTTCCTTTAGTGTACGTTACATAAAGGTAGTGCCCTGGTCAGTCAGGATTTCCTTCTGAATCCTGACTAGGGAGAAGACCTGAAACAGCGCCTGCGCCACACATTTGGCCGTAATTCAGCGCGGGGACACTGCTTCTCGGTACCGGGTTGCATAATCCACTAGAACTAAAACAAAACGATTGCCGCGGGCACTGTGGTCTAATGACCTGATGAGGTCCATAATGAGTGTTTTGAACGGGACCTTGACTAGGGGGAGGGGCCTCAATGGCACTTTTGGCATCGTCTGAGGGTTGACTAACTGTCACTCAGGACAGGCAGCACACCATTTACACACATCTGCTCAAATGCCTGGCCAACAGAAGCAGCCCATTATCCGCTGTTGTGTTTTCTCGTGACAGAGGTGACGGCCTTCAGGTTATGGTGAAACGCCTGGAAGAGCCTTTCCCGGCAGATCTTCGGCACCAACAACTGGGTTATCTCCTCTCCTGTCTGAGTGTCACTGCTCACTCGAAATAACATGTTCCTAATCAACAAAAAATATAGGTGAGTAATCATGCTGTCTGGGCGCATCAATCCATCGATTTTAACTGCACGTTGCACATGGCCTCTTCCTGTCATAGTTATGGCAGTAAATGAGGTCGGAAAGGAGAGGTATGCAACAGGGAGGGTGCTGGGGTGCAGCCACAGTAGACCCCCGAGCCCCCAGGGAAGCCAGAGGCCCGCAGAGCAACCCCCACACCTGGCCCCGAGGAGCATAACCCAGTTCCATGGAGCACGAGGAGACCCCGCTCTCTGGGGGTACACACAAAGAACCCACTCCCAAGGGAAGGCACAAGATGCAGCCGCAGTCACAGAACCCGGGCCAGGGGCGCCAGGCATGGACAGCAGGCCCGGATCCAGGCCCCATGCCGACAGACCCGCCCATGCCGAAGGAGAGCCGGCGGGAACCCCATGTCCACCCACACCCCGTGCAAGGGTGAGGCCCGCCTCACCGCAGCCAACCAGACCTCCCACTTGGCCGCGAGCGCCCATCCATGTAGCAGAGTGTGCTCAGCTTGGGGCACCCAGATGTTACTCCCCATCCCACTGACACCAGCAGGCTGCCAGATTTATGGGCCCTCCACCACCCCCAGCAGTTGGGGAACCTGCCCCAGAGAAGTCGCAAAGTGGGAGGAAAGGCCGACAGCCGCCCCCAGCACCCAACCCACACACACGCCAAACCGTCAGTGACCCGCCACCTTGGAAAATCTCAGTGACCAATGTGTGCTGTTGGCATTTGCAGTACAAATTGCAGGGTGTGGGGGTGCGAGACCTTCAGGCAAGTCGAACCCGAGTCACTCGCACCCATCCTTCCCCCCAGACCCTGGTCTGGTGGAGTGTTGTTCGGAGTAGGATTGGTGTGTGAGTGTATGTGTTCAAAGCTAATATGAGGGGGATTCAAATTTCTGGACAGACAAGAAGCACGCCAGGGCACGAGTGTGACAGGGAAGATGGCAGCCACCAGTCACATTCCCACCCACATAGCTCGCAAGCCACCCATTCCGCAAGCCCTAGGCCTATTGTGTGGTGATGTCCTGAGTATGAGTTTTTGCAGTGTGTGAGATGTTCAATCATTGGAGGTGGTTGTAGGATGTTTGTCAATTTGATAAAAAAAAAATGTTGAGACTGCTGAAGTTGCGGGAATTGAAGGAAGCCATGGCCACCAATATTATACCTTTGGGTTAAGGTTGGGGAGGATATAAGTAAATTGTTTTCAATGTGTTCCAGATGTGTTCCAGATTCCTTGTCTAAAGATTATTGGTCTGTTTTAATGCAGAAAATCTGGGTTGTGCCAGATTGGCATGAATTTGTTTGGAGATAGAGTGTGACCACTGAGTTTGAGGAATCTCCACCAGGCTGACAGAGTTGTTGCGATGAATGGGTTTTTCAAGCAATTTTGTTTCCTTATTGACTCAGTAAGGAATGGAAGATCAGATAATGATAACTCCTGACATTCTGTTTGTTCAATGTCTCGCCATCCATGGCCCAATTGTTGCTCTGGTTGTAACCACTTCATTATGAATTGAAGATGGTTTGCTAGATAGCAGTATCTGAATTTCGAGCTGCTAGGCCTCCACAGTCTTTTTTGAAGTGTTGCCAGTTTAATTCTTGGTTTCATTTTTTTTTTTCCAGTAAATGTTTTGTCTATTGAGTCTAGAGTATTAAACCAATGTACTGTTGGTTGCTTTGTGGTCATTGAAAATATATCGTTTATTTTTGGTAGTATATTAATTTTCACTGCTGCTATTCTAACAATGAGTGAGAAAGGTAGGTTGTTCCATTGAATGAGTATGTATTCTTCAATGGATTTGAGCAATGTTAAGGGTAAACAAATCTGACAGATTGGTGGATATATCCACACCAAGGTATCTTCTATTACCCAGTGTGATGGTTAGAAGAGAATTTCTATATTTGATTGAACACCTCTGGTCGGGATGATATTGGTTCCGTACGTGCAACAAGATATCATCTGCATACAAACTGGTTTTATGAACAGAGTTTCCTGTTTGTATGCCAATGATATTACAGTTTTTTCACGGATGGCCGCCACGAGGAGTTCAATAATGATGGCGAATAGTAAGGGGAGAGAGGGGATTCTTGTCTTCTGCTGAGTGAAACGCAATGAAGTGGATCCATTGGTGATGACATAAGCAGATGGGGAGTTGTAGAGGATTCTGATCCATTGAATGAGTGACTCACCAAAGTCAAATTTGTTGAGGATTGAAAAGAGATATGCCCAATTAAATCTGTCAAATGCTTTTTCGGCATCAAAAGAAGCAATGACAGTATTTAAGTTGTTCCTTTGAGATATGCTGATCAGACTGAATAAACAGCGCATATTGCTGGATGAGTGTTTGCCTTTGACAACGCTTGTTTGGTCTTGGTGAATTATAAATGAAATTACTTTTTCAATTCTGTTGGTTAGGGCTTTACAAATAATCTTTAGATAACAGTTAATAAGCCTTATGGGTCTATAATTGGAGGTGAGGGTTGGGTCATTATAAATTATTATAATGAACCAAAATGAGAGCAGTATTCATTGTGCGGAGGCATGGTGTAGGTTGACTTAATCTCTGCAACCATTCTGATCAATAATGGGGATATAAGTGGCCAGAACTGTTTGCTGAATTCCACTGGCTAGCCATCCAATCTGGGTGATTTATTGTTGGGTATAGAGAAGAGAGCATTCCTGAGTTCTTCTGGATTAAGTGGTTGAGCTAATGTGGTAGCCTGCCCTGTAGAAAGTTTAGGGAGGTCAATATCATCAAGTCTCTAAATATGTTATTGATGTTATTCTACACTGTGGATCTTTGATGGCTGTAATAAGTATTTTTTCTCTATCGCATTTCAATTGATTTGCAAGAAATTTACCTGATTTGTCATTGAAATAAAATAATTTGCTCTCATTCGTTGCATGAGGAATTGTGACATTTGATGGATGATATTATCATGTTGTGATGTAATTGTTCGGATCTCATTTTCGATTTGGTCAGTGGGTGAGGGGGCTTGTTGGGAGTGCAACTCCTTAAGTCGTTGTTCAAGTTTATTTTGGCATTCTTGTCCTTTCTTTTTCTTGTCAGTGGAGAATGAAATAATACTCCCTTTTAGAACTGCCTTAGTCGTTAACCAGAGTAAGGATGATGATATTTCTGGAAAGTCATTCAGTTCAATGAAGTCCATTCTCTGGAAAATAAATGGTTCAATTCTTTATTTGTCAAAGGTGAGGTGTTAAACCGACACTAACCGGAGGGTTCAGGTTGGTTTAATTTATGAGGTTGAAACTAATCAGCTCATGATCGGGTGGATTTCAGGATTAGTTATTTTGGACATTACAGAGTTACTTGTCAAGAAAGGGTTGATTCTAGAGAAGCATTGGTTGGGTGGTAAATAATTTGTTCATTCTCTATTTTGTGTTTGTCTACACAGACAAAGGACAAATGGACAAAGATAAACATAGAACATTGCAGAGTTAGACATGCTTGTGAGAGACGGGATAGAGTGAGAGTGATGGGAGAAGTAGGGAGGGACGGATTAGAGAGGTGAGATGATGAGAGAAGTAGGGAGAGGGGATTAGGAAGGTGAGATGATGAGAGTGAGCAATATTTAAATCCTGATTTTATCATATTACTAATTATTATTAAGTTGAAACCCCGAATATGAGGTGACACCACTATTTCAGATGTATTTAGAGGAAAAAACCATGTCTTATTTTTTGGCTGTAATGTAGTCAGAAGTAAGGTTCTACCCTCTTTTACGGACATGATTGGTGAACAAAAAGGAAAAGGTTGCAAACTTGGGATCAAACTAGGGATGCCACGGTGAGTACTTTTGACTCCCAGATAATAAACTCATGAAAACAAATTTTACATGGGGTGGGGCATGGAGTGTTCTCGTTATGCACGGTGCTAATTACGCATGGAGACAGACAGGTCTCGATCTAGAACTGATCAAAGGTCTCCAATAGCCTTCTTTCCGACCTCTCCTCCCGTGACAAGTGAAATGTTACAGCCTGTGCAACTCTGATGTGCGTGCACAAAGCCGCTTTCACTTTTGTAGTGCCCAACTAAGTAATGCTAACACGCTTAGTAATTTACAAATTAGAGTTTTTTTTATTCGATTAAATAGGGCGCTGATATGTCAAAAATGTAAGGTAATGGGTTGTATTTCTCTCTAAAAAAAACAAAACAACGGTAGGGGCAGTGGGCAAGTAACGTAATCGGTGTACGCCTGAACACCGTGTAGCACCAGTGACCCTAGTTCTAACAACAGTTCAACAGTAGTGCGAGTGGCAGCCTGTTGCAGTAGCTCCGGTCAACATCATGAGTTTTATTTTGTATTTTCTTCTGTTTATGTTGCATCTCCTTTTTGGCAAAACACTCCATACAGTAGCTTTGTTCCACGCTAATATGGAGACTGTGCAGCTCAACGGATTTCTGTTGATACGTCTGGCGCTTTTGACTTTTGTTGTGTCGGGTTGCTATGCCAGCAGGTGTGGGAGTATTGTTTACCGCCGGGACGAGCCAATTGCGCTCTCCAAGCCTACACTGCTGCCTGGAGCAAGACCCCAAATCCCTGACAAGTTGAAGAGAAGACGTCGGGGATGCAGGGCTGGTGTCAAACTGAGAGACAGGAGGTGGAGATAAAAAACATTTCTTCCCTCGATTGTCATGGGGAATGTGAGGTCCCTGGAGAATAAGATGGACAAGCTCAGAATGCTGACGAGGACACAACGGGAATATCGGGAATGCAGTAATATGTGTTTCACAGAGATGTGGCTACAGGTACATATTCCGGATGCTAACACCACAGTCCCCAGCTTTCAGATGGTATGGGCTGACAGAGATTGGAGACGGGGCGGTAAGATGAAAGGAGGGGGGATCGCTGTGTTTGTGAACAACCGATGGTGTCCTGGACATGTTTCTGTGAACTGTTAGCCGTGAGTTTTCGTCCGAAATATCTGCCGAGGGAGTTCACATCCTGCCATCAGCTGTTGCCAACGCGGCTTGTGACGTCATCAGCTCAGTCATTGCCAGACTACAAACAAAACAACCATATGCATTCATTGCAATTTCTGGAGACTTTAACCACACTTCTCTCTCTGCTACACTTCCAACTTTTCAACAATTTCTCAACTGCCCCAGCAGTGAAAATAAAACGCTGGACTTTTTGACTTCCTGGCAAATTTGAGAGATGCATACACCTCCATTAGCTGTATTAGCCCCATCAACTACCCCCCACCAAACAAAGAGCGCCCCTGTGCCACCCACCTGTCTGTTTCCTGTTGTCAGGTGAAGCGGCAGATGGAAAGACTGCAAGGGGTTATCCTATTTATTGTTATTCAGTCCAGTAGTTATTGTATGTGTATATGTATATACATACATGCAAATGTGTGTGTCTATGTATATATATATATACCTATGTGTGTGTATACATATATATATATATATAGTAATTGTTTTAAAAACATGTGATTTTGTACATTATGTGTGTTTTGTCATGTATGTCATTGCTGCTGCAACAATGGAATTTCCCTTTGGGGATTAATAACGTATCTTTATCTTATCTTAACTCAAAAAGATTAAATTTACTTCCACAAAAAAACTTAGGTTCCTCAGACTGGGTATTCACAAAATTAAAAAAAAGGAGTTAACTCATTTTTGTCACATAACTGATTCTGACAAACATTTCTCCTTGCTTCTCTTGACTTGCAAGCCACAGTGTCCTCCAGCAATTAGTCTATATTCCCCTCAGCTGGGGCCCCTCCTTATGCAGTTAGGGAAGTGTAGTCTTTTTGTTGGCAGCCATCATGGATTGCCGTTCCTGTGCCAGCCACCGGATGGGATGTACATTGTTGCAGAAATTCTGTTGCGTGGTCGGTGACTTTAATCTGGCCGCTACCGGAAAACCAAATTGAGAATATTAAAGATATGTATTCTGCAGAATAAAGAGAAAACAGTCACATTAGCTCTCATTAAAAACACAAGGCAATGTGTTTTAAAAGTTACGTAACATACAAATGGCTATTGTCCTTTATAGAACATGTAAAACATCATTCACAAGATTGATCATGTGCATTGTTCTCTCACAACCTTCCTTGGCTAAAAGTCCCTCTGACAACAGTACATATCACCCTTTCCCGACTGGAGGCTCCCTTAGGGGCCCCTGATGGCCACAGGGCATCCCTCCAAGATCGAGATTTGACATTGGTATTGCCGTGCTGTCGACCTTACATGTGGATGACAGAAAAGTTGAAGGCCTGGAGACTCAGAAACCATCTAGTGACCTGCCCATTAGTCTACCTATTCCTGGCCATCCACTGTAGGGGAGCATGGTCCACTTAATCGCTAAGCATTCCTTCTCCAGCGTTGAATACCTACTCTCATGTGACAATAACTTCCTGCTACCGAATAGGATGGGATGCTTCTCACCCTCTTTGACTTGTGACAGAACCGTCCCGAGACCCAACTCATGGGCCTGCCTGTACTACAAAGTCTTTCTTAAAATCAAGGACCACCGGGATGGAACACAGGGCCATCTTCAATTGCCATTTTATGTGCGTTTGGAACCCTTACGGGCCGCTGATTCACTACATGACCCAATTTCAAGAGTCAAGACTCAAGAGTCTTGATTTTGTGCGTATATGGTGCTCTACCAGATGTGTGTATTCTGACCTCGCTGAAAACACATCCTGGTTACAGTCCACTATCTCTAGTGTCTCCTGTTGCTGCTGTGGTGTCAGGGTAGGTACCACCTTCACTTCCTCCCTCAGGGGTTCACCTGACTCCTTGGGTTGTAGACAGCCTAAGAACACCTCCCGTGCATCCCACTTCTTCAGGAGGTTCATGTGGTATATTTCTTTGGGCTTTCTTTTCCCATTCAGGGTCACCAGGCAGGTCAAGGCTCAGTGTTCTGTACTCCCCATTAAAGAAGCATACGGTTGTGCTGCGCGATCTCCCGATGATTCCGTGGTAGGCATGGGTTTGTCTGCTTTGCTACAGTGCCAGGGGATATGACCCTCTTCCTCGCACCTATAGCGTTGCCTACCAGCTCTGGTCAAGGGCCTACTGGTCTCTAACTCACCCCGATAATCTTTTGCTCAAACTGTGGGACATGCATACTTCGGACCGGCCTTTGGGTTTTTGGGAGCTAGGGAGCTTAGACGTGGACATACGTTATGGCCCGTTGGTATTTATCCACAACAATAGTCTCCATTATAGCTGCTGCCAAATTTACCTTCGGTTCCAGTAACCTTTTAGCTGTGCCAATCAGCTTGTGCATTTATCTTCAGGGGCGTTGGTCACATCTTAAGTGCCATGTACGGAAGTGCTGTTCCCTGCCAAACTTCGTAAATTCTATTCTACTCGGAATCTCCCCCTTCAGCACAACATAATTATTGGCCACCGTGGCGTCCAAATCCCGTAAGGCCCTTTGTGCCTTTGTGCCCTTTGTGGGCAGGACCTTGGCTGAGGCAGGGACGGGCAGGACCTCGGCTAAGGCGGGGACGGGCAGGACCTCGGCTGAGGCCGGGACGGACAGGACTGTGGAGACCGGGGCCGTTGGTGGTGTCGTGCCGACGTGGCCTCTTGGGAGGCAGCCGGTGACTTGGAGGCAGGAACCAGCTCGACCTCGCGGTAGGCCGGCAGAGACTCGGGAGTGGCAGACAGCGGGTAATGTGGGTGGCCTCGGGGACCCTCTGGGTCATGTCTTTTCCCAGGGGATATCCGGGGGTCCTGAGAGAAAAACGCGAGGCGTTCTCCAGAAGGGGGACTGCTGGGGATCTTTGGAGGCACGAAGGGACCAGGCCTAGCTGGCCTAGACCAGGCCTACTGGCCTAGCCGGCTCAGGCCTGGGGGTCTGCTAAGTCCTGGCACCAGGGTCACAACTCCGCATCTGATATCGTGCAGTGAGGGCGGGGGGCAAGGTGTGTGGGCCTTGAGGGCAGCGGATACTGTTCAGTTATTTCCAAGCACCATACACCTTTTTATAGTGCGTGGAGACAACACTGAATCCACTTTGGAGAAGAGGTATGATGATATTGTTCTATCTAGACAATGTTCTTGGGTTTGTCTCACTCCCGCAAGGTAGCGAGGGTACACACCAAGTCTCCTATGACACATCTCTCCCATCTGCATTTCACCATCAACTGGGAGAAAGCAGTCTTTTTTCCCAGGCAATGGGCATTCATCTAGACTTCCTAACCATGAAAGCCACACTGACAGCTCCTCATCAGAACGCTATAGTAACGGTGGTGGAACACTCTACGGGTGGTGACAGCAGTGACCATTATGCGTCTGTTAGGGCTGATGTCTCTGGATGGAGTGCATGTGAAGCAGACCCAGTGGCATGACTGTGTTTGTCACTGGGTATTCTGCTCTCCATCCAGAGATGGTCCATTTGTCTGAAAGTGGATGCTGTGTGTCACAAAAAACTTGTTGACGAACTATTGGGGGAATCCCCGGGTCGTGCCCCTTGAGCACCCCTGGGAAGGATGCCCGGTCACATGACTTTCTTCACGGATGTTTCTCTCCTCCGTCCGAACACATAAACGTGTCCGAAATCACTAAAATTGTTATTTTTGTTAGAATAGACAACCAATTGGAGGTGGCTTATATCGGTGGCTTATAGGACGGAGTGAGGTCAGTAAATGTGCACTGCTCAGCGGCCTGACTGTTAAATGCCCATGGGCACATATCAACCTCTGCAGCCCTCTAGTTTCCTGGAATACAGAATGTAGGGGTTGATCTGATGTCCCGCGGGAGTCCACCAGAGAGCGAGTGGCGCCTGAATCTGGCCATAGTTTGCAGATCTGGCGTCGTTTCAGGGAAGCATGGGTGGACATGTTTTCAACCAAGAAGAACACTAAATGTATTTGGTTCTCCCTTCAGCATAGGATCTGATAAAAAGAGTGAGAACGGAGCGGGCATGCCTCGTCCTAGTAGCCCCGGAGCGCACCTCCGCACCTTGGTTCCTGGAGCTGGGCCAGTTATTGGTGGATGGACCATGGCCAATTCCCAGGTTCCTGGGTGCTTTCTCCCAGGCACAGGGAATGATAAAACAGTGTCCAATTCTAGGTCAGCCAGCCACTGGTGGCCTGGTCCCTGAAAGATTTACATTACACCAATGGGGCTTGTCATCTGTGGTGATTAATTCAATACAGAGTAGTTTTACCTCACATTTTACTTATTTTTAGGTTTAGCCACGCACAGTTAATTTATTGCAGAAATAAAATGTGTATATATTTACATTTTACTCAAGAAATTCTAGTTCTCACTGAATCTTAATTTTACAATGTGGAAATGATGAAATGAATGATTTGAAATATTTTTCTCTCCAAAGTTCTAGGCCGCTGCACCCGAGGCTCCTGAGGTTCAATACCATCTATGATTCAATGACAATTCTGACCATTATCGCTATTCCCTATAACTTTTAGTTGTTTTTTCAATATCTTATTTGATACTTTAATAGGAATTATAGAACTGTTTTTGTCAACATTTGTAATGCGTTTTTTGTACAAATTGTCAACAAGTTGCTTTTAGGCTGTGTTTTGAAAACCACGGACTGCTGCCCATTGCAACCTACAGATACCGTGACAGTAATAAGAATTTAAAGAGTCTGGGCGTGCACCCCATAAAAATGTGCTACAGTTGCACCAGCTCTCTGAAGACGATCACGAAGCACTGCCTTGTTTTTACCTTTTTTTTTGGTATTGCACAGTCTCCACCAGGTCTCTGCAGATGGTAAAAGTGTCATGCTAACTGCGTGTGGCTATTAGCGCTGGTGTTTGTGACTTGGACGCTTTTTGCAACAAGGCTCGTTGCATAGAAAGGGACCAATTTTGCACCAAACGTATGTGTGACGGGCCAAGGGGGCATGGTCAAGCCGCTGCTGCAGACAGGCGGTGCAGGTTGGAGGGATCAATAAAGGGACTCCGCTTATTTGTCCGATCCTAAACCAGGAAGTAAGATAGTTTTATGGTCCCCACAGTGACGAAGGTGGCGCGCTTCCAGGACATGCAGCTGACCGGACGAACGTGCCGGACCCGTCACAGGGGAGCACATTACAAGCACTGAATGAACAATTAGGAATTTGCCTGCAAGAAATAAAGTTGTCCTTTTTTGTCCCATGAGCCTCCTTTTTATTTAAACAACTGAATAAATACACACAACCAGCGTTGTTTTCGCTCTACCTGCCTCCTCTTCCCCATTCCCTGGCTCTGGGCCGGAACACACCTCCACAACTGGCCCCTGAACAGGATGGAGCAGCGCGAGTCAGAATTCCTCCCTGGAACAAATGGTGGAGGCCCTCGCCACAATGCAGGAGCCCTGCAGTTCCGGGAAATGGACAGTGCAAGGAAGGACCTCCAGCCCCCCCCCGTTCCCCGCAACAGAAGATGATGGGGGAGGACAATTCCGAGGCGTTCCTAACCACCTTTGAACTGACGGCCAAGGCTGCCAGATGGTCGGACCGCAAGTAGGCTTGGCGGCTCGATGGAACGGATTGGGAAAAAACCTGAGGGCCACTGCCTGCACCTCCGGTCACTCCCCTATGACACCAGGGGCCTGCCGTTCACGCACGTCCTGTCAGGGTTCGCCCGGGTCCTACCAGCATCAGCCACTAGATGCCGTCAATACTGCCTTTTCAAGGTTGCTCTGCTTCACCTATTTCTGTTCCTGATTACCCTGCCTCATTAGGTTATATGTTTCACCTGTGTCTCGTTTGGTCGTCCCTATTTAGACCCTGTCGTTTGTGTCCTCGGGCGCTCAGTCTTGAGTTTGTCTAACCTCATGACAACGCTCTTGTTCCAACCTCCCGAGACTTCTTATTTGTTTTTGCCCAGTTTTTGTACTTGTTTTGAGTAAACCTCTATTTTTGCCACCTCGCCTCTGCCTTGTTCTCTGCACCTGGGTTCACTCAGCATACCTCCTAACAGCAAGACTGAGCCACAACATGGACCCAGCAGAGAGCCAGCCTCCAGAGGTGGAGAGCCTGCGGGTGGCCTTGACGAACCAAGGGGCTGCGATTGGCCGACACGAGCGGGTTCTCCAACAAGTCCTGGACAACCTGCAGTCGCTCGCTCAGGCCGTCCAGCAGAGCCAGGCACAGGCTCCACCTATGGCCCCTGCGCCAGCGCTGCCTCCCATGGACCCGCGTCCTCCAGAACACCGCGAACCACGACTGCCGGCGCCAGAGAGGTACGACGGTTACCCAGGGGGCTGTCGTGGCTTTCTGACACAATGCTCCCTGGCTTTCGAGCTCCAGCCGTCACAGTTCCCCACCCAGCGCTCACAGGTGGCATACGTGGTCACGCTACTCACCGGCAAAGCACTCTCCTGGGCCACAGCCATCTGGAATCGGCAAACCCCGGCCTGCTCCAGCTACCAGGCTTTTGTCGGGGAGATGCGCCGAGTGTTCGACCACTCAGTCAGTGAGAGGGAGGCGTCGACACGGCTACTCCAGCTCCGCCAGGGGGGACAGAGCGTCGCGGACTACGCCATCGCATTCCGCACCCTCGCCGTGGCGTCTGGATGGAACAGCGAGGCACTCATCGCGGCCTTCCAGGAGGGCCTCAATGAGGGGGTCAAGGACGAGCTGGCATCCCGGGAGGCGCAGGAGGACCTGGACACGCTCATCGATGCAGCGATTCGGGTGGACAACCGCCTCCGGGAGAGACAAGGGGAACGCGTTTTCCCCGCTTCACCAATACCAGCGCGCAGAGCGGCTCTGGGGACGAGGCCTCCCGAGCATCTCCTGGCTATCCCGAGCTCGCCTCCAGCATCAAGGGAGGAGCCGATGCAAGTAGGCAGCACACGGCTCTCTCGGTCTGAACGTGACCGGCGGATGAGAGAGCGCTGCTGCTTGTACTGTGGGATCCCGGGGCATATCCGTTCTTCCTGCCCTGAGCTCTCGGGAAAAGCCAACTCTCGTCCAGGGTAGGGAGAACTGCGACGAGGCCAACCTTCTCTCCCGAGCTCGAGGCGACCAGGGTCCTGCTGGCTGCCTCCCTCGCCTGGGGAGATCAACATCACTCCCTCCAAGCTATGGTGTATTCCGGCGCTGCAGGAAGCTTCCTGGATGTAGGGCTAGCAAAGGCCCTAAAGCTCCCTCTGGCACCTCTAGAGCATCCTCTCACGGTGACAGCCCTGGATGGAAGACCACTGGGGTCCGGTAGCGTGTGCCATCTGACCGCCCCCCTTTGGCTGTCACTGGAGGGAAAACATTCAGAGGTAATCCAGCTCCACCTCATCCACTCTCCTGAGTTTCCACTGGTCCTGGGCTACCCATGGCTAGCCCGTCACAACCCACATCTGGACTGGGCCTCCGGGCGTCTCACCGAATGGGGCCCTGCCTGCCACAACACCTGTCTTCGTTCTAGTCCGTCTTCTCACCCTCTCGAGTCTCCAGTCCGTGTCCAAGCTCGGGCCCCTTCCCAAGCCCCTGCCCACTCCGGAGTTCCTGTCCGTGTCCTGGCTCCAGTCCGTATTCAAGGTCCCATCCATCCCGAGTTTTCACGAGTGCCCCACGAGTATGCCGATCTGAGGGAGGTCTTCAGCAAGAGACGGGCCACCACGCTTCCTCCCCATCGGTCCTATGACTGCGCCATCGACCTTCTGCCTGGCACCTGCCCTCCTCGAGGACGTCTCTTCTCTCTCTCTGCCCCTGAGACTACAGCCATGGAGGAGTACATCCGGGGGGCGCTCACCTCAGGTTTCATCCGCCCTTCTACCTCCCCGGCGGGCGCAGGGTTTTTCTTCGTGGGTAAGAAGGATGGCGGCCTGCGTCCCTGCATTGAATACCGTGGTCTGAACAAGATCACGGTCAAGAATCGCTACCCCCTTCCTCTCATGTCCACATCTTTCGAGCAACTGCAAGGCGCCACCATCTTCACCAAACTCGATCTTCGAAACGTATACAATCTCGTCCGCGTCCGCGAGGGGGATGAGTGGAAGACCGCCTTCAACACACCTACCGGCCATTATGAATACCTGGTCATGCCTTTTGGATTGGCCAATGCTCCCGCTGTCTTCCAGGCCTTTGTAAACGACGTCCTCCGTGAGTTTCTCAACCGCTCCGTGTTCGTCTACATCGATGACATCCTCATCTTCTCCAGGACCCTTCCCGAACACATACAGCATGTGAGACAGGTCCTTCACCGCCTGCTCACCAATGGCCTCTATGTGAAGCTGGAGAAGAGTGAGTTCCACGCCACCACCGTTCAGTTCCTGGGGTTTGTCATCACCGAGGGTCACGTCCAGATGGATCCTGCCAAGACCGAGGCCGTCCGGGACTGGCCACCACCCACCTCGGTCAAACAGGTGCAGCGCTTCCTCGGGTTTGCCAATTTTTACAGGCGATTCATTCGGGGTTTTAGCACTGTGGCGGCTCCCCTCACCGCCCTCACTAGGACATCCACAGCCCGCTTCGCCTGGACTGCGGAGGCTGAGGGGGCGTTCAGGGCTCTCAAGACGCGGTTCACCGCTGCCCCTGTCCTGGCCACACCAGAGCCTACCCTACCCTTCGTGGTGGAGGTGGATGCTTCCGATGTGGGAGTGGGGGCCGTTTTGTCCCAAGGGACTCACGACAAGAAGCTCCATCCATGTGCTTTCTTCTCCCGTCGCCTCACCCCAGCGGAACGGAACTATGACATAGGGAACCGGGAGCTACTGGCAGTCAAACTGGCGTTGGAGGAGTGGCGGCACTGGCTGGAGGGGGCCCAACACCCATTTGTCGTCTGGACCGACCACAAGAACCTGACATACATTCAGGATGCCAAACACCTCAACTCCCGTCAAGCCCGATGGGCCTTGTTCTTCAATCGGTTCAACTTCATCCTGTCGTATCGTCCCGGGTCCAAGAACCTCAAGCCCGACGCTCTCTCCAGACAGTTCGACCCTCCTGAGCTGGTTGAACTCCCCGAGCCCATTCTCCAGAGCTCCTGCATCTTGGCTCCGGTCCGCTGGGGAATCGAGACGCAGGTCCGGCAGGCCCAAAGGAGGGAGGCGGATCCCGGCAACGGGCCCCCGGGTCACCTGTTTGTCCCGAAGGCTGTCCGATCACAAGTCCTGCAATGGGGGCATTCATCCCGCCTCACTGGCCACCCGGGGATCTCCAGGACCCTCGAGTTCCTCCGCAGGCGTTTCTGGTGGCCTACCATGGAGCAGGACGTCCGGTCCTTCGTCGCTGGCTGCACCATCTGCACCCAGAACAAGAACCCCCGGTCACGTCCCATGGGGCTGCTGCATCCCCTTCCCATCCCCAGTCGGCCCTGGTCACACCTCTCAGTGGACTTCATCACCGGCCTTCCACCGTCTCGGGGCCACACCGTCATCTTTGTCGTTGTGGACCGGTTCTCCAAGGCTTGCCGCTTTATTCCTCTGCCCAAGCTCCCCTCAGCTCTGGAGACTGCTGAGCTCATGGTGCAGCACGTTTTCAGGGTGTTCGGCCTGCCCCTGGACGTGGTGTCAGACCGCGGTCCGCAGTTTGCATCCCGGTTCTGGAAAGCATTCCACCAGCTCCTCGGCGCCTCCGTCAGCCTGTCCTCCGGTTTCCACCCGCAATCCAATGGCCAGACGGAGCGGGTCAACCAGGACCTGGAGACAACACTGAGGTGCCTCGTGTCCTCCAACCCTGCCTCCTGGAGCGACCATCTAGTGTGGGCGGAATACGCTCACAACACTCTGCGCTGCTCTTCCACTGGCATGTCCCTGTTTGAGTGCCAGTTCGGGTACGTACCTCCTCTGTTTCAGGAGAAGGAGGCGGAAGTTGGAGTGCCGTCAGCCCAGCGGTTCGTCCAGCGGTGCCGACGGACCTGGCAGAGGGCTCGTCAGGCCCTGCTGAGGACATCCCGGCAGCAGCAGATCCAGGCCAATCGACGGCGCAGACCAGCGCCTATGTTCCGTCCGGGCCAGAGGGTCTGGCTGTCCACCAGGGACCTTCCATTACGGGTGGAGTCACGCAAGCTTGCGCCACGGTATGTTGGGCCCTTCAAGATCGTGCGGCGGGTCAATCCTGCCGCATACCGTCTTCTGCTCCCCAGGTCCATGAGGATAAACCCCACCTTCCACGTGTCGCGGCTCCGACCGGTGGTCACCAGCACCTTGGCGCCCACCACGAGGCCTCCTCCGGCGCCTCGCATCATCGACGGTCAGCCCGCCTACACGGTCCGCCGGCTCCTGGACTCCCGCCGGGTCCGCCGGGCCCTGCAATACCTGGTGAACTGGGAGGGTTACGGGCCGGAGGAGCGCTCCTGGGTTCCGGCCCGGGATATCCTGGACCCCTCTCTGATCCAGGATTTCCGCCGTCGCCACCCGACACTCCCTGGAGGAACCGTTCCTAGACGGGGGGGGTCCTGTCAGGGTTCGCCCGGGTCCTACCAGCATCAGCCACTAGATGCCGCCAGTACTGCCTTTTCAAGGTTGCTCTGCTTCACCTATTTCTGTTCCTGATTACCCTGCCTCATTAGGTTATATGTTTCACCTGTGTCTCGTTTGGTCGTCCCTATTTAGACCCTTTCGTTTGTGTCCTCGGGCGCTCAGTCTTGAGTTTGTCTAACCTCATGACAACACTCTTGTTCCAACCTCCCGAGACTTCTTATTTGTTTTTGCCCAGTTTTTGTACTTGTTTTGAGTAAACCTCTATTTTTGCCACCTCGCCTCTGCCTTGTTCTCTGCACCTGGGTTCACTCAGCATACCTCCTAACACGTCCAGCATTCCTGGAGGCGGGCCAGCCGTGGCTATGACCGGAGGAGCATCCCCGCACCAGATCGTCGAGGACATGGCCACCAAACTGGTTGTTGACAATCTCCTGGCCCGCACCGCTAGCTGGGTGCGTTGCTGCCGGCCAGCCTTCCTCCATGCTGCCATAGCCCTCGCTGAGGACCACGCCGAGGCTTACACCCGACCAACTGTAACAATATATCTTAATCCATGTAATCACACAAACATATTTGCACACACATAAAGAAGAACACAACTTCATGTAGCTTCCAGTCACAGACTTATTTTTTAGCACAGAGGGTAAG
Organism: Zeus faber; assembly: GCF_960531495.2. Lineage (NCBI taxonomy): Eukaryota > Metazoa > Chordata > Actinopteri > Zeiformes > Zeidae > Zeus > Zeus faber. Next base: position 7,858,110 of record NC_137205.1, read on the forward strand.
TTCTTTCACAAACCTTTTAGATTGTGTCCTCACTTGGGTTCCTGCCAAAATGCTTGCCCCATCCTCAAACTTTCAACCTCTTCTATGACAGACGCAAGGACAACATTCTATATGTGACCCACCGCGGCAAAACCCGATTTGTCACGCATTTCTAAACCTTTCTGGAAGGAAAATGAGATTCTTCCAGATTTGTGTTCCTTTGTGATTTTTTTTATCTCTCAACATATTTTCAAGACAAGTTTGATTTATAAATAGTAGATAAATGTTAAACCATCAAGTTCAATATTCTCGTTAGATTACATGGGGAAACACTGTTCACTTACCGAAATGCTAAACAGCGTGAACGCCGATCCATCGTTTCCTATAATTAACAGGTGAAAATCATTCCTTCATATTCCATGTGATGTGAAGTCACAATGTGAAACCGTTTTGATAGAGTTCAACCTTATAATTGTATTCGTTTTACACACACCTCGACACATTGTTGTGCGAAAAGATGAAAGATGAAGTTACTTCCATTCACAAGATGAGGGGCAGTAGGTTTTACTTGTCTGTGAAACTTTCATTTCCGTGTTGTTATGGATTATGAGAAGTGGGTGGCGAAAACTCTAAATCATATTATATATATATATATATATATATTGCAGACTTCCTGACCAGTCCGATTGATCCTGAGTCCAGTTCACAGCGCGACTTGTCAGTTTTCCGACACTGATGCTGAATCTGATATCGGTGTCATCCCGGACTTGGAGAACATTTCAACAACAGCAGATTTTAAACTGAATGTCATGATGAAACTGAATATTTTCAAGAAACACCAGAGCAGACCGACTACACACCCTTTGTTGTTACAACAGAAGAAGTTTCTACAAGAAACAATTTCTACAGCACAAGGAAATTCGCTTGGAGAGGGAGGTCTACAACTCAAAGAACACCTCTGAATGCCTGAACCTCTCTTTGGGTGGTCGTGTTCAACCTGCGAGCAACCACATCAAGATTCATTCATTCTGGGAGATGGCTGAATGGGTCCAAGTGTTGGAGAAACTTTGAGGGTGATTATCTCAGAAACACAGTTTGCCGCACCCTCGTAATTAACAAGCCATAGCTTTAAAAGTGTTAACTTAATTCGTACAAGTGACACCTTGTTTTGAAGCTCTGATTCTCCACTTTTAAATGCTGCAGGAAAAATAGTCAAAAGGTACCCAATGTATATAGAGTCTGCTCTGGGTCACATATTTTGATCCAACGGGGAACATTTGTCCAAAGGGACAAACCTTCCGATTCTATTTGTATGAAATTGTTGTTAGAAAACCGTTAAAAGGACTCTCCCCTATTTCTGTGACCACATACCATACCAATGACCACACAACATAATTTGTGTCATTTTTTTGGGGGGCATTTGATACAGACTTAATAAGACCCGATGACAGAAGAGTCAAGAAAAGGGCCGCTATGTTGATTTGCGATGTCTGCAAAAGGACTATAGAGTCCTTTCGCTACAACTGGCCTACAACTTCTGTGAATTGAGCATTCAGGAACTTCTCTCGAGATACTATGCCATTTTAGCCAGACAAGGAAAAAAGGTTTCCAGAGGGCTACTGATTCTGCATAGCTGCTTGAGGCATGTCATGAGAAATCCAAAGGACCTATGCCAAAAACAGTGAGTTTTTGCTATCCATCACTATGCTAATGATGATCATTCCCACCTGGCCATGCATCTCTTTGTGCCTATGGACACAACACTGAAATAGCTTGATAAAGTTGTCATCAGTGCTACCGTGGTATTCTGCACTTCCCATTGAGGGAGGAATTTGCAGATGCTATTGACAAAGGCAGGACAATCTGACTTTGACACCACATCCATTGTGGAGCAAGACTTTGCTGAAATACTTTCTACCTCAGGCTACTCTATGGTCTGGCCTCCTCCTAAGTTAGTCCTTTTCTATGGCCTGTGCTTCGTTCTCTGCATTTTCTCTACTCTCTAAATTAAAAAAATGCAGGTGTACTGTTTTTTCAGGTGACCTTGGATGCCAAGAACAGGGCCTGTTTATGACAGACTTATGCAGAGGTCATAAGAGCATTCATTTTAGTAATGTAATATGTTATACACTTAGTGCAATTATTTCTCAGGAAATGTGCTTCTCTGAGTGAATAAGATATTAGATAATAATAAATATACTTGAGTGCAAAACAAAAGATTATATGAAATAGAGGGACGACTGTTGGAGAATTGTCCCCACGTGGTCAGTAAGGTAAACCCTGTGTCACTACAGGAAACAGACAGAGTGTATTGATATAGTTTATTCTGCAGAGTAAAGAGGGATACACAGATACACTGTACAAGCCTTGGATGGCTGTAACCTCTGTTGGACATTTGAAGAAGCATGAGTGTGTCATTGGCTGGGTGTCATTGGGAAGAGAGGTTTCCATGTTCCATTATGTCCATTATAGTGTAGATAAAGCCTTATTGGTCTTTTACTCTGCTCTAGTTTATTCCGGGAAGAGAGGTTTGGCCAATTTGAAGTGGAGGTGTCCTACAACCTCTGTCTGGGATGTTTTTTATTGTTTATGTTAGATGTGTGTTTCCCGGTTGATTTCAATGAGATATAATTATTAGGACATATCTGAAAGTATACCTTTTTTGTATTCATGATGTATACGTGATATAATTCATGGGTGGCTTTTGTCAAAGGGAGACAGACCTATCACATTGGTCTCCCTGTCAGCACTTCATCCTGGGACACATCATGAGATCTTCATTACTAGTGGCAGGCATGAAACTCAAATCGAGCTTACCTTTACTGGGATTCCATTTAGAAAAACATGTAAATTATCACTGAACAATATTTTTACCACAACAGGGCATCAGCTTGATTAGTCCAGTGATGGGAAAAACTGGCAGAAGGAACGCATTGGAGCAGACCACTTGCATTGCTTCTTGCATTGTTCTGAGCACAAATAACACATTATATACAAAGATTTTGCAAATACTGTAAAACTTAGGATTTTGTGGTATTAACTCAATTCTCTCACTATCCCTCCATTTTGACATATCGTAATTACCATAGGTCAAACAAGCAAAGCAATGAAAGACTAGCGGGGAGATATGACTTTTGTTGCGGATGATACAGTACGACATGGCTTTGCAACTACAAACTTTGGCTTACCACAATGATAGTTCAGTGCGGGATGCTTGTTGTTAGAGGGAAGCAAGGTTAGTGATGAATTCTGTGTCCTCATCTGTGGAGGACACAACAATTATTTGACATGAGCAATATCAGATACAGTGGCAGCTTTGACAGCTGCTTTGGCTGTGACATTTCTCCAGTGATGGGCGCTAGGTACATTAGTGTAAGCAACACAAAAAGAAAATCAGAATGGGAGGGTTATGACATCAAAACAATAAGTAAATATTCCGTAAATCTCATTAGTCAGCTTCACTGTACCATATCACATTGGTCCATACTAATTCATGCAATTAGAAAATAAATAAGTCAATTTACAACAGAAGAAATACAAAACACAACCGGTTATACAAAACAGACAAACACTAATTTACAACAAAAACAGATGACCGACAGAGAAACAATCAAGAGAGATTGTTGATAGGGGACAGGTGTGCAGCGGCAGGGATATAACACCAGAGACTGACAGAGGGAGCTAGAGCGGGACATGGGGACCTAGAGACAGACAGAGGGAGCTAGAGAGAGACAGAGGGACCTAGGGACAGATTGAGGGAGCTAGAGGGAGACAGAAAGAGACAGATAGAAAGCAAGAGCAGGGCAGGATCCCGAGGTATACATTTTTCAAGAGCTTCAGAAGCAAGATCTAGGCGGGCAAAGCCACAATGGCTATCACTGCCAAGCAGTCATGTGGATCTTGGAGAGTTGTTGCTATAGAGAAATGAGCCGTTTCGCTCTGTAGCAAGATAAAGGCTACAATATGTGATCAACCCACTAGCAATGACACCAAGTTTCTCAACAAGGTATCCAACAAGACAACAGCACAGCTAACAGAAAACCACCTCACCTCAGTTAAAGTAATCCAGCAAATCCAACATAGAGCAGGTGCAAGTGCAAAAGCAACAAAACTTTCTTCCGCATCAGGCGTCTACTCAAATATTTGACGACGATAAGCTCTTCCCATGAGCCATTGATAATAATGGCTGGGCAAGCGTTGCCTCATTTTACAATCCCAAAGCAACAATAACCACAACAGCCTATAAAGGTCATGCCAGGTTGTGACCCCATCCCCAGGTTGCCCCCCCCCCCCAGCGATCATAGCCGTCATCTTGCAGAATTTTTCCAATTTTTCCATCTATGTCATTCAAGACATAGATGAAGAAACAAAAATTCACATTAAGTAATACTTTCAATAAAAGACTGAACAAAATTGAGAAAAGACAGTTGTACAAAACCCAAATATCACAGCCACTAGAAGAACTTATAGGTCAATGTGTTTTTACAGCACCTCAAGTTTCAACGTAAAAATTTAGGAATTTTACTTTGAAACTCACTAAATTGATGCAGTACAAATGTTTGATTTTGGGTCAGTGTGTAGTCAGGATTTTCCTATATAGCGGACAACCCCTCATGACCTCCAGACAGCCAGACTTCATTCCAGACCTGTAGATTAAATCAACCGTTATCTCTCACTTTCAAGGAGAGAGATACAAGTCTGCCTCACTGTGAGCCCCAACACAAGGCCATTTTGTTTCATTAAACTATCGTCTGCAATCTAGCCGACAGACAATCAGATGTGGGAAAGCGATTAGCAGCAAAATGTGAAACCACTCAAGTGACCCCAGGGGGTCAGTGAACTGAGCAGTGAACCCATTCACCCTCCTTTCCTCCTCTCCATCTCAAGGTAACACAAGATTTCAAAAGGAGAAGCTAAAGATCTCTGACCATGCCCTCTGGGTGCTCAATAAAAAAATCAATATGACAGGCCAATATTCACACCTATCTTGGGAACCCTCTTCCCGCTCCCCTTAAAAACACACACAAACACACTCACACGGTCAAAAGAACACACAAATTCTTTCCCTTAGTCTACCTCTGAATTTACAACGAGGTGTGAGCTTATCTGAAAATGCCCCATCCATGTCATAAACCAGGCCCACATTCTTGAATAACCCTTCCCCAGTTCTTCTGTGGTTTTAGACACAGTTGTATCAATATGAAATATTAACTAAATCTGCCATTATTAAAGAAAAAATATGACCTCTCCATGACGCCGGATGATGGAGATGTGAGTGGAATCATTAAAAGTGTATTTTTGTCATGTGTTTTTACTGCCATCTGTTCGTACAGCCATACGGCCAAAGATACCATCTTCTCCCTATTCGTTGCATTTTTAATATTTTTACAGAATCATGTGTTTCTTTTAATGTATTTTATTTTTAATGGCATAAATATTGATGCTTGTTGTGTTTGGTAGTGAGAATTCATATTTTCTCTTACGCTGAAGTGACTACGAATTCCATGTGGAAAATTGTAAAAATGTTTTGCTGAGATACTATATTTTTTTGTTTTTTCACGCATCGTTTTCAGACTTTTAATCCTTTTGGTTTTACTTAAAAACCGGTCCAGATCTGCAGATTCACAACTCAGATCCCCTTTTCTTAATTATTTTAATAGTTTCTTCAACTACCCGGTTAGATAATTTTTGTATCCCAGCAACCGGATTTCACAAGTTAATAATAACGTAATTAGCTGCAAACAGCAAACAGCATTTTTTACAAGTTGTTTTTTTTAAAGGAGTTAACTAGAAACTATTAAACAGAGCCACTACCTGACAACCCACACACCACGGCGACTCCTATGTCACAGACTTTGATCCTCCACCAAGACACAGATGCAATGCCTCAAGGCCAACCCCACAGCCGGGATGAAGGGATCTCCAAAAGACCCCACTGACCCCATTCATGTCTCTTCAAACTGCCAACACTGCGCTCCTGGGGTCACGGCGCTGAAATGCATCGTGTCATGGACAGAGCCAAAAGCAACACCACTGGAGTCCCCCAACAATGCAGCCAAACCCACGGACCTTGACAAGTAAACCACCAGAGAACCCCTGCAGTGTTGTCTGATTAATGCTGCATTCACATGGAAGATGGGAGATGCCAAACTGGAAGTCATGTTTGTGGACGAGAGCATGATGGCAGACCAGCAGAGAAGACCGGCAAACAGATGATTAGGTGATCAGCTGAGTGATGGCTGATCACCTGTTAACAGTTAACAGATGATGAAGATGTCAAAGCCGCATAACAATATCAACAAATCTATCCATAATGCGGAATAATCTATTGTCAAACCTGCTTGGAGATGAATATAATGCTTTATACAGAAGCCGGCGTGTGTAACGTTCACCAACTATGAATGACAAGCTATAAAATATTAATAGTAAGCTTCATTATTATAATTACATGCATTACTACATTTATTTCACATAATAACAGTGTCACAGCGCCAGTCATGCCTTTCTGTCTCCTTACAGTCTGTCTCTCCTCCCTTTCCCTCTTGTATCTAGTTTGTCCATGTCTATACCTGACAGTGCAGTGTGGGCGTGGCTCCTGGTTCCAGGCCTCTTTGATACAACTGCTCCTCATCACCACTCGCCATAAGAAACCCGGCTCCTCGTCCAGATCTCGTCTGGTCATACCGTTACCTAGTGTGATATTCTCCAGACTGTTCTCCATTGAATTCTTATGTATTTGTGGCACCTTGCCTTGTTTAACCCTGTCCGCCTCGCCCTGGTGCCAGCCTGCCTGCCTGGCTTTCTGTCTGCCTACGCCTCACCTCCAGCCTCTCCACACTCGGAGACCTGTGCCTTCAGCCTGCCCAATCCGACCCCGGAATGACCCACCTGCCCTTTATTCCGATCCAACATCATCTTATTCCCCCTTTGTAAATAAACCTTCTATACTTTCCCATACTGTGTGCTGCATATGGGACTTATCTGCCTCGTTCATGACAGTGCTGAGTATGAGTTTTGGGAGAGATAGACGAAGCACATCCTGTCATGCCCACAGTCTTCTAGCCCTACTAGGTGCTGCTTGTCTCTTTTATCATGGACAGGTCCCCCGGCGCTAACCTCTTCCTGGTTCCCTCTGCCACTCCTTCCTCCTGCACCGTCCCACACACCTGAAGTCCATCACTCATCAAAGCTTGCAGTATTTATTCCCTGACTTTCCATCCACTCATTGCCAGATTGTCAGCTAATCTAACTGACTTAATACCTTTTGTGGCGCCTTCTAAAGATCTGAGAATTTGTTTGTGCAGTTACCGTCCTAACCTGCCTTGCTCCCTTCCAAGTTCAAGCCATTCCCATCCTGCTTTGCTGAGCCTGGATTACTGTCCCCCTGTCCGGAACCTGGATTCCTCCTCCTGGAGCGGCCAACTCCTGGGTTGAGTATGCGCATAACACCCTCATCAATGTGTCCACTGGTCTCCCTAGGTTATCAGCCCCCGCTGTTCGTATCCCAGGAGGTGGGGATCTCTGTGCCATCCATCCAGGCCCACATCCTCTGCTGCCAACAAACCTGGAACAAGGCCCGCTCAGGCCTGCTGCAGTCGTTCCCCCCGGTCCCAGCGGCAAGCCAATCGTCGGCGGACCCCAGTGCCCACTTATGCCCCCAGCCAAAAGGTTGGGCTCCTGGCAACAACCCATGCGCTGTGCGTCTTCGTCTCCTCTCCTCCCTTTGTGTCCACCCTCTTTTCATGTTTCCCAACTCAAACTGGTGGCCTCCTGCCCTCCCTCCCTCATCTGGGACTTCAACAGAGCTCATCCTCCTGGATCCAGGCATCCGCAAGGTGCCGTCCGGGGGGAGGTATTGTTACACTGACAGCCTCCTAGCCCCACTAGCGTCAGCTTGTCTCTTTTATCATGGACAGGTTGCACGGTGCTAACCCCTTCCTGGTTTCCTCTGCCATTCCTTCCTCCTGCACCGTCCTACATACCCGAGGTCCTCACTCACTCATCAAAGCCTGCAGTAGTTATTCACCGGCCTTCCATCTACTCATCGTCAGCTAATCTAACTCAGTAAGTACCGCTTGTGGCTCCTTCTAAAGTTCTGAGAATTCATCTGTGCAGTCACGTGCCAGTGCTGCTGTGTTGTGGGTTTGAGTGCCCCCCTGCCCTGGTCATAACACAACCAGATCCACAGAGGGGTGGAGCGGGCTGGGCAGTTGCCACGCGCAGGGCAGAGACAGGTGACATTCATACTCCAGGACACAATTCAATAAATACATTTTCAAGACTTTGAGCACGAAAAAGACTGAGAACGGGTTGAGAACTACAGTCAAACTTTTGCGGTGAAAGGTGATTCTGTGTCAACTTTGAATTGTGTATGACAATGAACTGAACAAACTTCCTCGGAACGCCATCAATATCTCCAAAAACCACAATGTTGTACCTCACAAAAATGGTATTGTTAAGGCAGGACTGATATTATGATTGGTGACATGAAATCACCATTGGTGACATGAGCTCATATGACAGATTTCTAATTCCAAAATCACCAATGATTAGAAATAGTTCAGTAGGAGAGATAACACCTCATTAACTTGTTGTTTTTGTCGATGTGAACAAGAGACTCCAGAGTGGGAACAGAGTACAGTATGTCCGTCTTGCAATGCAAGAACCGACCACACACTGCAATGTCATCTTTACTCCTCTCCACGAAATTGGATGCCCCATTGCTTGTAGAGAACATTTCCCTAGCATGTAGCCAGCATGGGCATTCTTACATTAAGATAGCTTACCTACTGATCTAGCGCATCATCTAGTATGTCAGAATAGCATGTCCTGACAGAGTTTATGCTCTTGCATCCGTCTATACAGAGTTTGCCTTGAAATCCCATGGAGGTCAGTCAAAGAAGTCAGTGTACTGAGTACCATGTAATCTCTCTCTATGTCGTCCTCAGACGAGCCTTCCATCGGCGTCTCCAGTCATCACCGTTCTCCATACATCTGGCCAGCTCCTTTGTGCTTTCCGCACCAGCATCTTTCCAGCACGTCCACGTAGGTAGATGCGTGACGTCCTCTTGATCGATGCCCGTGTGTTGGTTCCCACAGTACAAGCGTTTTGGCCAGTAGTTCTCGGCGGTGATGGCAAGGGCCTGCTAGTCTCATCCTCCTTACTGCTATCTTCCCTGATACACTGGGTAGTGCCCCATACAGACGTTGGTTGGTAAAGTGTTCGTCCTGGTTGATGTTCAGTACCACACGTAACATTCTGGTGAAGCACCCATTCAGGGACTTCTGTAGGGCCTTTGTTAGTGTCCAGCACTCGCAGCCGTATAGGAAAACGGACTCCACGGTAGCAGAGAAGAAACTGATCTTGATGTGTCATACCATTAAGTGCTCTCCAGGCAAGTGCTTTCCTCACATTAAGGTCCTTTTCCGTGGAGCCGACCCATGCACCAGGGTAAGTCATTGACCTCTATTAGCACTGAGCCTTGTGTTGTTATAAGGGTTGGGTGTTCCTGGGGAATTTTACAGGTCATGACCTCGGTTTTCTTTGCGTTTAGCATGAGGCCGACCTTAGCAGACTCTAGCTCAACTCTGGTCAGGAGATCCTGTGCCTGCTTCACGTTGTTAGATAGCAGGCAGATGTCATCAGCGTAGTCCAGGTCTGTCAGGGTTTCTGCAGGGTGTCTTCTGGACCTTCTGGATGCGATAGTGAAGCCGAGCTAAGGCTCCCTTCCTTTGATGGCTTATCTCAGAGCATAGTCCAATACTATAATGAAAAGGAAGGGAGCTAGGGTGTTTCCCTGCAGCACTCCGGTTTGGATGTTGAACTCCTCGCTGTTACCGTCCAGTGTTGTCACTTGGGCTCTCGTTCCCGTGTACATGGTCCCTATGGCACGGAGTAGGTTGGGAGGAACATCGTAGGCCTTGAGTATTCTCAACATCATTCCTCTGTGGATGGTGTCGAAGGCCTTCTTGAAGTCGATGAAACACATCACCGCAGCCAGGTTGTTCCTCTTTACCTCTTCGATGATCCTCCTTAACGCAAGGATCTGGGCTAAGGTGAGGGTCGATAGCACTCTCTATCCTGTTTAGTATCATGCGGTTGAACTTTTTTGCAGTGATACAGGTCAGGCATTGTCAGGTCTTGAGAGATCTCCAGATTTTGGTACCGGGATGATGTGTGAGAGTGACCATATTTCCGGCATGACATTTTTCATTAGAGCCTGGTTGCAGACCTCCAAAATGACGTCATCAAAATTGCAGTTCTTGATAACACCTGGGGGGATGCCGTCAGGTCCAGCCGCTTTCCCCTGCCTCAGGGAGGCTTTGACCTTGGCTAATTCCCGCGATGTAAAAGGGCCATCATCGATGTTGAGATCCCCCAGGACTGCAGGTATTTCCTGCTCAGCACCTTCCACTGCCTGGTGTGTGCCAAGAAGGTTCCTGAAGTGAGTTAACCAAGTGGTCACTCTCTCCTCTGGGCTGTTTCCTGCCACCTGTCCTTCTTTCGGTCTTTTCCTTCCACACATCTCATTGATCAACCTCCATGATTAGCTGTACTATTGTTCTCCCTGGGCAGCTTCCACTCAGCGGACTTTTTGCATCAGCACCTCACCTCTGATTTTGTCATACTCAGCAAAGAGAAGACGCTTGGCCTCCTTCAAGGTGTCGCGTTCGATTCAGGAGGGTTTGAGCTACGTATGTCTTGCCAAGGTCGCCCCACACTCCCACTCCATTCAACCACAGCTACCTCATCCAATACTTGAGGGACAAAACTCTGTGAGTGATAAGCACTGACAACTTCAGACAGCTGTTGTACACTGTCTACCACACACTCATGGAGGTCAAAATAATCTGCCCCAGCTCGAACAAACTGCAACTCCTGAGACCAAACAAAGTGCAGGTATTCAAAGGCAATGGGTTGCCTGTTGATGACAGAAGTAAGTCCATCCCTAACTCTGGAGGAGCTGATATTGCATGGGCTCCTGCAAAATGGTACATACATTTCACAGGCACATACAAATGAAAGCACTTTAGAGTACAAAACTTGGTTTGACTGCAAGAAATGTCATCTTTAATTTTTAATCAATAATGTGATAAATAAATCACAATGTGCTTATATTAAGGTGCATAACATTGCATTGTCATCATACAGAGCAAAGCATGTTATTAACAATTACGGCCATGCACAAGCTGTACAATACTGCAAGACAATACTGTAAAACAAGTAATATTTTGCCCCTTATTTCCTACAATGACAACACTGTGACCAAATGTATACATGGATTTGAGAAATTAGCCAATGGCCTACCTGGGTCTGTGATCTGCCAGGTTGGTTTTCCATTCTGCCACGAACACAAGGTAAAGTATTATCATTGAGTGGAAAAGGCCATAATACTTGACATTAGCTATGTATTTAAGCACCACCAGTAACATAAATAATACTTTCTTACTACACATTCCCATACTTATAAAGCTAAGTGACCATGAAGCCATATTCCCAAAGGTAATTTTGGTTAGTGGCCTAAAATTTGGCAAAAAAAAAAAGTGAAAGGAATGCTTGTTTCAATCCACTACCATAATGTGATTATTAGGAGTTGGTTCATCGAGATAAGCAGGGGGTGGCACCCATTCCCAAGTTGGGTTATACCACTGCATAAAAAAGTAGTGATAACTGACATGTTTTCTAAATGGATTGACGTGTTCGAACGTAAAACCAACTACACATGTGCTGTGGTGATCCATGACTTCTGGAGAAAGAGCGGGAGCTCCACCAGATTCCTGGGGCCATTCCAGATCCTCCTCACCACCGCAGCAGCAGCTAAGGTGGCAGAACAACCATCCTGGGTCCACACATCTCACTGGAGACGTGTGCACCCACTCTCAGAAGAAAGTCATTTTTTTATATGGCATATTTATGTTAGCAATGGCTACTGTTTGTGCAGATACCATGCCTATGCCTTCCTGCCCTCAAACTGGGATGGATTCTATAATTTTGTTAATCTCATGGAAAAAGAAATACAATTTATACAATTATCAATGACAGGTATCAATGACAGGGCACACCCTTGATACACCTTGCGTATCAATTTCACATTTCTCTAGGTGAGAAATGGGGATTTGTCTTTTTCCTGTGGTATTACCGGTAATATAATATGAATAAGTATAAGGAAATTCTCTTATATTTATTCATTCAATTATTTTGTTTTGTTTTGTTTGCTCACAAAATAATTTAAAGGCTTTCCACCTGCTGGTTACTTATGTAAAAACACACCGACTTACATTGCTGGAGCATGAGATGGCCCTAGTCTATGTGTTACCCCTAACTTTACAGGTGACGCTTGAATCACTTTGATTCCTGATAACTTCAATAACCTTACTAGCGTGATCCCCTCTTTAGAAAAGAACCGTGGCGCTTCCGGGCCTTCAGACTCGTCTGGCTTCAGTTTCAATGGCTCCATGTTCACATCGGCCCTTGGGGCATTATGCTTGCCCAAATACATATTCCTGTGTTTCGACATCATGTAATGTTTCTGCACATGTTCCCTAACCCGCATGCATGCCCTGATGTACCGTTGGATTGGTGTTATTGTGGGTGATGTTACAAGCAATACGTCCAAATTCCCCATACTCCTTAACCTGATACCCATGACCATTTTCCCAACCTGGTTGGATCCCAGGTGCCCCTTTGGTGATGACGAAGATGATGTTTGTGTCTAGTTATGTTTACCCGCACATAGAGCATTTATTAGTCATTAGTCGCTATGTTCCCATGATGATTTTTGTTGTTGTCATTATTAAGTTATAACCATTCCTTAATCACATTATTTCTATGGTGCACTATGGTGATTTTATTTTTGCATTCACATTATCTGATTATTGATGATTTTTGGGGGGTACCACCGACTCGCCTGCAGTGTGGGCGCTTCGGGCTGGGTGCCGGTCTGTCGGCGCGAGACCTGGCTCTGGGCCTGCAGGCTGTGCCTGGCGCCCACGGCCCAAGTCCTGCGCCTTGTGCCTGCTCTTGTGGGTGGGTTGTATATGTGTGCGTCCCTGGGGTTTGGGGTCTCACCGTGCTCCCTGGGACTGGGTTATAATCTTCAGGGCTCGGTGTGTAGGTTTCTCCGAGGGCTTCCAGCTTCTCTGGGGGTCTTCTTTAGCTGCAGGGGGTTGCTCGGGGCTTTCCTGCAACTGTTGGGTGTCTAGGCAGCTGCGGAGCTCAGGGGGCCTTCAGGGCCCAATCCGCTGTTTGGGGGCGCCACAACATAATACCGATCTTATACATAAGAACCAATTGGGGTAAGTCCTGTACACTCACTGGTGGACCATCAGACACACACACACACACACACACACTTATACATACATACAGGTCGTCCCATTACACAAAAGTCTGGGGAATCCAAGGGTGGAGGTGTTGCCTCATGATAAACAGGTGGTGTAACTCCAAAAACATCAAGACTCTCTCCCACTGCTGCTCACCAAACTTCGAACAGCTGACCATCTCATTCCGTCCATTCTACCTTCCCTGGGAATTCAGCACGTCATCATTACAGTGGTTTATAGTTCACCCCAAGCCGACACTGATACAGCACTATCGGACCTAAATGATGTGTTCTGTGTGCAGAACAAACATCCTGACGTGGCTGTGGTGGTGACTGGGGACTTTAACAAGGCAAACCTTAAAGAAGTTCTGCCTAATTACCACCAACACATAAATTGTGCCACCGGGGAAGATAGAACTTTGGACCATTGTTACACACCGTACAAAAATGGATACAAGACCGTCTCCCTCCCTCCCTGCTTTCAGGAAATCGGACCACGTGGCCATCCCTCTGATCCCTGTTTACAGGCCGTGCATTGCGCATGGAACGGTAGTGACGAGGCATGTAAAGCGGTGGTCGGCCCGATTAGAGGCCGCGGTTCAGGAGGGACTTAGTGACGTTGACTGGGACATGTTCCAATCAAGTTCCAGTGACGTCAGCGAGTTTACTGAAGTAGCTACATGCTTCAAATCTATGTTAACAGATGGCATCGTTCCCCTGGTTTGGATATTTCCGAACCATGGGTTTGATAAACCGTGGGTCGATAAACCCATCCACGGCGCTCTGAATGCTCATTGACAGCCTTGTCTCTGGAAATATGGACAGTTACATAGCGGCGTTGTACAATCTGTGGAGGGCAGTGAAGGACGCTAAACGGATGTATAGGGACAGTGTGGAGTGACAGATGGAGCATTGGGACACCAGACGCTTGTGGCAGAGGCTGCTGACTATTACAAACTACACTCGGAAGGCTGCGGGCCCAGATGGCATATCTGGCGAATACTGGAGTCCTGTGCTAACCAGCTAGCCCCGGTGTTCACCCAGATATTCAATGCTTCCCTGGCCAAGTCAGTGGTCCCGTCCTGCTTCAAGAGGTCCACCGTCATTCCTGTTCCAAGGATCGCCTATACAGTCTGGCTGAATGACTATCGCCCAGTGGCCCTCAACTCAGTGGTAATGAAGTGCTTCAAGAGGCTGATTAAGGATTTCATCTGTGCCTCCCTCCCCCGCGAGGCAGCGTCTTTACCACCTCAGGCAGCTAAAGAAATTCAGGGTCTCGGAGGGGATCCTCACTACTGTTCCAGCTGCTGCGGTCGGGCAAGCGCCTCCGCATTCACACAGCAAGGACAGAGAGGCTGAGACAGAGTTTCTTCCCACAAGGCATAAGGACTGTCAATGCTGAACTCACCAGGGGTCCAAACAAAAAGCACTGAGTCAGTCACACTGCCTTATTGTACTGTATGTAGCATACTGTACTGTATACTGTATCGCTGTTCTGGGTTACTGCATACTGCACTGTATTGCTGTTCTATTGGGTGTTACTGCTGTGTCGTACTGTTGTATACTAAACTGTAAATATTTTTACTGCACATATCTGTATATACAAATAGCCTATCCCATATACATAACTAGATAGACCCGAAGGTTTAAATTTGATTTTTTTGGGGATAGTTTACATTGAATTCAATTCATGTCTAATCATTATTTATATTTTCTTTATGATCCAGTAGGAACAATAGGGAGGAGTGTGGTACAAACCTCTATATTCTTATCATAATTGCCCTATATTTCTTAGATCTCTATTCCTTAGAAAATCCTCAGTCTGCACATTCTGTGCCTCGTACCATCCCGTGTTGTCTTATCTGGAGCTGTGTGTTCCTGATGGTTTTTTTTACTTGCGGTATGAAACTGCCCTCTGAATAATTCTTCACTCAATCTTGTTCCACCTTTCAGAGTGTGTACTGTAGTGTGCTCATTTTACTTCTGCAGAAATAAATACCTTTAAAATCATGTGGCTCTAGATAGTAGAACCAGGCTCACCAAACCACTCAAGTTTAAATCACCCATCCCCACACCCACGTGGGTTAGGGAACTTTCTTATTTGTCTCTGCTTGGTTGGGGGGGGGGGGGGGGGGTGGAGTGGGCGGTAGGCTTCGGATTTTTCCTGGCCTCCATTTGGTGTTGGAGGTATGGGGCTGGTGTGATGTATGCAGCCGCACCTGTCTTGGGTCTAATTAATTTGGCCCAGGATCAGGGGTGGCTGTGCACCTGTTTCTCATCACAGCAATCAATGAGCACGAGTCATATTGACTGTTCCGATGCACACAAGGTGGGGGATTTGTCTTAACATCATTCCATCTTCTCCTGACATGTTACATCTTTCCAATGTTGTATGCCTAGATAAGAGTTGTTAAGAGAAAAGATAAACAAATGTTATCCAAGCGCCGCTGCTCAGAGATAAGTAAAAGCTGCTAGTGCAGCAGCATGACAGAGCTAGCAGCTAAAAATATGGTAAGCATCTCTGGTAGAGATAGCAATAACATTAACGATGATATTCTGTACATTTTGCGCGCAAGATCTTAAAATAAATTATTTTAGCATACTGCAACTTGTTTACCAATCTCCCAATGGCTGATTGGCTCTTCCAATATGAACAAAATTCTGACCTCGTAGTTAATCTGGGACAGGTCTACGAACTGCACCTAGAGTGAAGACAAAATATGGTGTGATAGCAATTTTTTGATATCATTTGGAATGGCCAGCGATCCTGCTATCATCAATAAAACTCTCCTCTATGTGTATTACACAATGAAAGTAATATATCTTTACCTCTGTGTAATCTATGGCATGACTAGGTGCAAGCCTGAACATTGTTGAAACCAAATGCTGTGTATGTGCAGCACTGAGCCTCGCTCAAGCGACACATCCTATGGATTTCACACCTTTCACTCTGTTGTCAGGAACTGCTAGACCCTTTTGCATGTCAAGCCAACTGCAACAAGAAGGTTTCATCTAATTAATCACTGTCATGACCTTTGTATGTAACACCCGTGGTAAACTGCTGACCCCAACTTATCATTGGAAAACTTAGATGCGACTCGAGAGAGAAGCATTGTTTTCCTTGTGCTTGCAAGTGTCATGGTGAAACAAAGGTCCAGATCTGGGACAGTAAAAAATCGGGATCCCTGCATGACGTTTCTAACATGTTCTGGCTTCAAAACTTGAACAAACGACTTTGGAACAAATCAAAATCTGATGCAATCAAGTTTATTGTGTATTGGAAAGACAAATACAACAGCAAACTTGGAGTTAGTTTTGCAAACACCACCTGATTCTAATTTCTTTGTTCTCCTGTTTTATGGCCGCAGGGAAACTTGCACATTCTCATGTTCTGCCCTTTTTTTTTTTTTTACTCAAAATCTTGTTTGAGACAATCACAGCTCGTAGTCTTTGTTATCATGCGTTCTGATGACACTTTCCAGACAGCCAATCACAGCCTTCTTGGTTGAGCACCCTCCTCTTTCTTGGAAGAGGGTTGTCTCCTTAAATTCCTGTGTTTTTCAATTTGCAGAAAAGAGCTGAATCCACGATTCCTGGACGCGCCTTTTTAACATTTACATTTACATTCACATTTTGTCATTTAGCAGACGCTTTTATCCAAAGCGACTTACAAGGGAGAATAACATTCAAGCTACATTGCGACAGAGATTAGTGTAACAACAACATTAGTGTAACAATAAATACTGCTAGGTGGTGCTAAGTAATTGTAGGTTAGGACAGGAAGTACTCACTGAAGAGCTGGGTCTTCAAGTGCTTCTTAAAGACAGAGAGGGAGGTCCCTGGTCAATTTGGGCAGCTCGTTCCACCAACGTGGAACTACAAATGAGAATACCCTGGATTGCCGTGGCTGTATGGCCGGCAGAGCCAGGCGACGCTCATTTGACGAGCGCAGCATCCAGGGGGCAACATGTGCTCTTACAAGAGCATTTAAGTAGGCGGGAGCATTCCCAGCAATCACTCTGTAGGCCAGCATAAGAGACTTGAACTTGATGCGGGCGGCTACAGGTAACCAGTGGAGCTCGATGAGCAGCGGAGTGACATGTGCCCTCTTTGGCTGGTTGAACACCAGTCGCGCCACCGCATTCTGTATCATCTGTAGTGGCTTCACCGCACAGGCCGGCAAGCCTGTTAAGAGGGCGTTGCAGTAGTCAAGACGGGACATCACCAAGGTTTGTACCAGCAGTTGAGTGGCATATTGGGTCAGGTACGGCCTGACTTTTCGGATGTTGAGTAGTGGGAAGCGGCAGGACCGGGAGACGGCGGCAACATGGTCCGATAATGTCAGTTGGTCATCAATAATGACCAAGATTCCTTGCAGCCTTGGTAGGAACAAGAGATAGAGAGTCGATTTTAATATCAATGTTGTGATAAATACCTTGTTTGGCCGGGAAGACCAGCAGTTCCGTTTTCGCCAGATTTAGTTGAAGATGATAATCCTTCATCCATGTGGATATGTCAGCGAGACAGTCCGAGATCCGCGTCGAGACAGTGGGGTCGTCGGGCGGGAAGGACAGGTAGAGTTGAGTATCATCCGCATAGCAGTGATATGAAAAGCCATGTGAGCGGATGATCGGGCCCAGTGAGGTGGTGTATATGGAAAAGAGGAGGGGTCCTAGCACCGAGCCTTGGGGCACCCCTGTGGTGAGGTTGTGAGGCACAGACAGCTGGCCTCGCCATGTCACACTGAACGAGCGCCCAGTAAGGTAAGATTCGAACCAGGAAAGTGCACTGCCCGTTATGCCCATACCTGAGAGTATGGACAGGAGTATGCTATGATTGACAGTGTCAAAAGCAGCTGATAAGTCTAGCAGAATGAGAACCGAGGATTTGGCAGCAGCTCTAGCAGTTTTTAAGGCCTCTGTCACAGAAAA
Organism: Zeus faber; assembly: GCF_960531495.2. NCBI lineage: Eukaryota > Metazoa > Chordata > Actinopteri > Zeiformes > Zeidae > Zeus > Zeus faber. The sequence continues at coordinate 7,876,342 of NC_137205.1, forward strand.
CAGGGCTGTTTTCGGTGGAGTGACCACTTTTGAAGCCAGATTGAAGTGTATCAAGAAGGTTATTTCTTGACAGGTACTCTGTAACCTGTCTAGAGACCGCCCTCTCTAAGGTTTTGGAAAGGAATGGGAGGAGAGAGACCGGCCGATAGTTTTCTACTTGATTGGGATCGAGTGAGGGTTTTTTGAGCAGTGGTGCGACCCGAGCCGCTTTGAAAGCGGAAGGGAAAGTGCCGGAAGTTAGGGAAGAATTAATCATATGTGTGATTGCCGGGGTGATAGTCGGTGATATGGCTTGAAGGAGGTTAGATGGGATCGGATCTACGGGCAGGTAGTAGGACGGCTACATGTTAGTAGTTTAGATACCTCACTTTCAGCGAGGGGGGTGAAACCAGGGAACGATGAGCCTAGGGCTGGAGAAGACAGGTTGTGAGTAAGTTGTTTAGTGAATTGGCTGCTGATGGCTGCCACTTTGTTAGTAAAAAAGGAGGCAAGGCAGTCAGCAGTGAGGTTAGTAGCTGGGGGAGGTGGTGGAGACTTGAAGGTGGCGAATAACTTACGTGTGTCTGTGGCACCGTTGATCCTATCGTTGAAGAAGGCCTTCTTGGCAGCAGTGATGCTGGAAGAGAAGGAGGACAGCAGTGTCTGGTAGCTTGCAAGATCCTCAATTGTTTTGGATTTGTGCCATTTCCTCTCGGCTGCTCTGAGGTCAGTGCGCGTTGTCCGGAGGGTGTCAGTCAGCCAAGGGTGCGACTGGGTTGATCGAGCAGGTCTGGTGGATAGTGGACACAGGCTATCCAGACATGAGCTCAAGGTGGAGCAGAGGGAGTCAGTGGCATCATTTACCTGCAGAGAGGAGAAAGTGCCGTGGGGTGGAAGAGAAGAGGAGAGCACAGAGGAGAAGTGGGTGGGAGACAGGTTGCGGAGATTGCGGTGGATAGAAACCATGGGTGGGGAGGTGGGGGGTTGTTTTGGTAGCTGGACATTGAAATGGATGAAGAAGTGTTCAGAGAGATGAAGAGGAGTGACCCTTGGGTTGTCCGTGGTGCAGCTCCGAGCAAGAATGAGATCAAGCTCTTTGCCAGCCTTGTGAGTCGGTGGAGTTGGGACCTGTCTTCGGTCGAATGAGCGAACCAAAGACAGGAAGTCAGCCGAGCTCGCACTGTCCAAGTGGATGTTCATGTCTCCGAGGAAGAGCATGGGACACTCATGCTCAGGAATTGATGATAGCAGGGTATCAAGCTCATTTAGGAAGTCACCTAGTTGTCCTGGTGGACGGTAGATGACGACCACATAGGCTTTCACCGGAGCTGTCACCAAGACGGCGTGATATTCAAAGGAGGCAAAGTTGTTTAAAGGCAGCAGTGGATTAAATTTCCATGAGTTGGAAATTAGCAGGCCAGTCCCACCACCACGGCCAGATGGTCTGGATGTGTGGGAGAATGTGTAGTTAGTGGAGAGTGCAGCCGGGGTTGCGCTATCTTCCGGTTTAATCCATGTCTCAGTGAGAGCAAGGAGCTCCGAGGAGAGGTGGTTGGCATGACCAGAAATGAAGTCTGCCTTGTTAACTGCAGATCGACAATTCCACAAGCCAACAGAGAAGGAGGTCTTTGCAGAAGATGTTTGCTGCAGGGACCTGAGGTTACCCGGATTGCATCGGCGTATGGTATAACGAGGCTTTCTGGGTGACCTTGAAGTTGTAGGGATGCGGTAGTAGCACATTTTGTATGGAGTGAGAGAAAGAAGGCAGGTTTGCCTTGTTCAGTGTCCTTGCTTCGGTTGACGTGCAGAGGTAGACGTGCGTCTTTACACAGAGCGTCTTCACACGAGAGCGACTACAATTGGGCCAACACTTGAAGCTAACGCTTCAAGGGCAGGACCATAAATAGGTGATAGAATACAGCTGCTAATGTGATTAGGGTTGCACCTGGCTAAGAGCACGCCCACATAAGAGAGGACTTACCTGAATAGGGGAACACAAGCTTGTTGGCAGATCAGCAAATAGCAGTGAAATGTGCAGAGTCAAACCAGTAGTCCAAGTTGCAATACTACAATACGAGCAGTGATACACTACACAGCAACCTCAGCACTAGAGCTCGACTTTTACGGTCATGCAACCTTGTCTCTGCCCGGATGTCTGCACGTGGAAGGCTTTGGCTCCTTCTGCTGGTTAGCATGATGTACTAGATTTGGCTCCATCGGCTGGTTAGCATGATACTAGTAGTTTTGATATAACATGTAACAGGTTTTTTTGATGTGGGGTTACTAATTAGGGTAACAAATTAACCTCAACATTCCCCCCTTTATGACTTCTAAATTCACATCCTCACAAGAAAACGAGGATAAATGAAAAACTTTAACACTGGTTATGCTAGATAACATGTGGCTTATAGATAGTAGCAATGAGCATGCAGGATATATTGTCGGCAAAAAGCCCCACATAAATGTACCAGTCACTAAGTGCATAATCTTCGGTGCTCCAGACCAGCGGTCTTGGTCTGGAGCTGGCGTAGCAGACATGGTGGTTTGGGAGCACTCGGCTCGGCGCAGCTTTTGGGATCCCAGGTGGTGGACCAGTTGTAGCCATCTGCTGTAATTATCAGTCACATCTCTGGTCATGTAGTAGTTCTTCAAGTGGGACAGGTACGGTTGCTTTGATTTGGGCGCATAGATTTAAACACTTGGGTGAGAGAAACTATTAGACACATTTGACAACATTGTTTGGTCTACGTTCAAGATTGTAAAAACGGGGTGTGTGGAATAATTTGTTGATTCCCAAACAGTTATGTTGAATAACTAACTACCGTCTCAGCACCTGAAGTAAATGCATGCACCCTAATGTAATAACTGAATTATATTATCACAATTTCTTAAATGTAGGGGATAATGTCCATAGAATATCGATTAGGCTACCAAATATCTGGCAGTGTGTAAATCATGCAGGGCTTTCAAATCTTCCCAGAATGCATTTCTCGAATGTTGCCTGAACATAATCTTGTCTACACAATCCATTAATTAAGTAAAATCTAAAGGTCATAAATACTAACTGGACAATCTGATCACTACTGGTTTACGTATTGTAATTTCAAGATTCAAGATTCAAGATTCAAGATTTTTTATTTGTCACATACATATACATACTTCCATACATATATGCAGTGAAATGTAATATAATGTATAATGTAATAATATAATGTAATGAAATGTAAATGTAATTTGTATGTGGCTTTTGTTGACAGAAGACAGACCTAACTGCATTGGTCTCCAGTTAGTACTTGATGCGGGGAGTCTGGTCACGCTATGTGATTCTTTGCATTCCCATCATCACTAATGGCAGGAATGAAACTCAGTCGAGCTTACCTTCACCGGGATTTCATTATGAAAAACATGTCAGTTATCATCAAACAGTATTTTAACCATGGTAGGGAGTCAGTTCAATAAGATAAAGATAAAGATAAAGATAAAGATGCTTTATTACTCCCCTAAGGGAAATTCCAGTGTTGCAGCAGCAATGACGTACATGACAAAACACATATAATGTACAAGAACACACATTGTTTTGGAATCAATAACTTTATATACAGTATATATATACACTACTCACAAAAAGTTAGGGATATTTGGCTTTCGAGTGAAAATTATGGAAAATGTAAAACGTTTACGCTACAGTGATATTATATCGTGAAAGTAGAGCATTTAATTTGAAGCATGCAATGAAGATTTCCTCATCTCAAACAATTCATTGAAACAAAAGCCAACAGTGGTGGGTATACCACAAAAAAAATGTAAACGTCTCAATAACTTGTCATTTGCCCTTGAGCATCAAATACAGCTTGGCAATGACGTCTCATGCTGTTCACAAGTTGACTTATTGTCTGCTGAGGCGTGGCACCCCACTCTTCTTGAAGGGTGGCCCTCAGGTCATTGAGGTTCTGGGGTACAGAGTTACGAGCCTCTACATGGTGACTCAGCAGATCCCATAGGTTTTCTATGGGATTCAGGTCTGGAGAAAGTGCAGGCCACTCCATTTGAGGTACCCCAGTCTCCAGCAGCCGTTCCCTAATGATGAGCTGGAGCATTGTCATCCATGAAGATGAAATGAGGCCTGTGTTGTTCATGCAGGGGCACAATGACTGGATTAATGATGTTATTCAAGTAGTATGGGCTTGTCACTGTACCATTCACAAAGTGTAGGGCAGTTCTGTATTGACTAGACACACCTGCCCACACTGTAACACCACCACCACCAAAGGCTCGTCTGGTGATAACAGTGGCTGATGCATAGCGCTCTCCTTGACGTCTCCAACATTGTTGGCGGCCATCATTTCTGCTCAACGTGAATCGACTTTCATCAGAGAACAGCACTGAGGCCCACTGGTCCCTCGTCCAGCGTAAATGCCCCTGGCCCATGCAAGACGATGATGCTTGTGCCTGATGGTGTGGTCAGGTACCCTTGCAGGTCGTCTAGCATGCAGACCACGCTGATGTAAATGGTTTTGAATGGTCTGACGTGACACATGGGTGCCTCTCACCTCCTTTAAATGTGCCTGGAGTTGAGTGGCATTCATCATCCGGTTCCGTAGGTCACTGTTTACAATGAAGCAGTCATCAGTGTGGGATGTGGGATGGGATAAGAGAAAGGACGTCCACTTCTATGCCTTTCTGTGACTCCTCCAGTCTCCCTGTATCTCTGTTGCAACCTGCTGATGACACTCTGTGACACCTTAAGCTCAGTGGCCACGTCCCTCTGAGAATGTCCTGTTTGAAGCCTTGCTATGGTGAGGTACTGTTGATCAATTGTTAGGTGTCGTCTCGGTCTCATGATGTCAAAATGTGAACAGCATGATGAAGAGGACTGTTTAAATACCAATTCTAATTGAACCAGGAAATGTATTGGTAGATTCATGGATCAAACACCTTTTGTGAATTTTGCTGTTCAGCTCCTTGTTAGAGAACAGCAAGTTGTGCAAAAAGTTCTGAAACATTGAACAGTTGGACATGTGCATTCAAAAGTTTAGAGAAGGTCAAATTAAGTTCACCTGTAAAGGTTATAGTTCATTTTAGGTTCATCCTGAAATTTCACCCGAAAGCCGGATATCCCTAACCTTTTGTGAGTAGTGTATATATATATATAAAGTAAATAATAAAATAGAATTTAACTTAGTGAAATGTAAAGCTTTAAAGTGGAAGTTAAATGTGAAGTTAAAATGTGCCTTGTGAATTGCCATTCAGAGGAGGAGTTTCCTCTCCTGGCACAGAGGGGAGTCATTGTAGGTGGCTATGGCGGTCGGCAGGAATGACCTTTTGTAACGGTCCTTATTGCAGCGAAGCTGAAGGAGCCTCTGGCTGAAGACACTCTGACAAGTCAGACAACAGATAAATCCCATCATGGGGTGTTTGAAGGGAGCACTTGAAATAGAATGCAGAAAACTGGTGGTAGAAATGCCTCTTACTGTATTGTTGTTGGTACAATCGTTATGTTTACTTAATTCTCTAACCTTTTTGACAAATGGCGTTCACCATATGTCAAACAAGCAATGCAATGAAAAACGTGGGGGCGATACGGCTCTCTCTGCGGATCACACAGTAACAGATAGCTCTAGGAAGTTCTGTTTATCCATGACCCAAGCAGATCAATAAACTATCACATTCAAATTAATTTGCTGCCATTAATAAACTCAAAATCAGCCAAAATAAATGTCCATAATTTGGCAGAAAAGCATTGCGGGAGGCACCACATAACTTCAATAATAAGTAAAGCAAATAGGGTGAGGAAAAATAATGCGATTCACACACCAAAACATTTAAAATTTAGAGTTCAATATATATGTTGAATTATTAATTCCTTTTTTATTGATATAATTTTACTTATACACTTAAAGGTACAACTAATAACCATAAAGAATAAGCCTGGGATCCTCAGCATTCATCAAGTTAATAGATGCCAAACTGGTGTCGATCACTACCCTTTGATCAACTATCCATTATCTAATGGTCATTGTGTATCACCTAACTTCTAAAGAATCGCATGAATTATGCGTTCAGCTTTAAACTGCTAGTCTCATCTCTTGGCCCAGGGGTATTCAATTATAAGTGATATCATTCTGCAGTCTGATCAGAGAAAAATGTATAGGTTATTTGGAATTTTCAATCGAGTTAATACCTTTACTTAAAATAAATATATGACGATAACATGGCCAACATTCAAATTGAGACCATCTAAAACCTTATAAAGGCCATTAACATAGTAAACGCAATCAATAAAGCAATCACTTTGGTCCATAATCTGTGCCTAATCCTGTTTCTACTTGATGATTTAATTGACTAACTATTTGAATCATCTCCTAGAATTTTGAAAATGATTTAATGTTGATTTGCCAATACTGAAATTACAATGTAGTGTTCTTAGAGAACATTTAATAATCGGTGTACTATCAGGACAGATAGATTGAAAAGACAATCACCACAAACATGCACAAAGGCAACCTCCGGGAATCACAAGGATATAATTTCCAGCAGGACTTGAGGCAATTCCACAGCTCCCAGTTGGTGCAGAAAAACATTCCGTTTGCAGAAATTGTCCCAAGTTATTCAGCCTGATGTTGGCCAAACTGGATATCTGTACACAATGTTTTTACAGACCTTCTTGGCAATGCAGTTGTAGAGCGTCACCCAGCAGAATATCAGATAGAGTGGAATGTCCTTCAGGCCTCGGTGAAACCCGGGGCACTTAATGTGCTTGCTGCAGACATTGTCAAACAGGCAGTGTCATAAAGAAAACACTCCAGGGTTGCTCTGATAGCAATGTCTCTCGGTGATATCACAGTAATAATTCATTCAACTTCTGAACATAGCTTCAACAACTCTGTAAATTTAGGTGAATGTCACATTTAAATAATAGCTAATAAAAATGATTCTGGTTCTATAGGGCACACTATCACATTTGACAATACATTTGACGATGGAGCTCAATAAGAGGTATAGAGCTAAATTCAATCAAGGTTTTTTCACTTATATGCTTTCATGCCTTTCATCTTGCAATAATTCCAATTGATCATTTTAATTAATTGTATTTGTAAATGACTTAAAAACAAATAGCAATAATATCAATAACATCCACAAGGGCCTTTGAATGCTGGACATGTTCTAGCCTTACTTAATTGTAGAGCAATTCTCTTTGATCAACCCTTCAGGTCCCCCCAATCAAACGGTGACTTCTAAAAACAACCACATAAAATCATACTTAGGCTAAGATTGAAGTCGTTGTGGAATCAATTCTTTATTTTAATCGTCTTACCCCTGGGTACAATAAAATACATTTAGGTAAAATTCCACCACAATGGTTACGCAGTTTGAATTGATTTTGAATCATATGTGCTATACAAATAAATGTGCCAATTTGCACCTGTCTCATAAAACGGCTTTAGTTTTTCTTCCCAACACTTCGCTAATCATAGAAAACTTTGACAGACCTGCCCCCTCCGCCCCTCCCCAATTAAGACTTGGACCCTCCTAAAAGAGGTAAGAACAGCAGGTTGGGGATCAAAACATTTTTATATCCTTGTCATCGGTAATTGTACACATTACAATATATTTCCCATATTCAAGCCTGGAACCTCTATAGTGGACCATACTGTCACAATGAGCATTGCCCCCCGCCCCCCGGAGAAAAAAGTTGACTCCCCCTGCATATCATTGTTAATTTCACACTCTGCTTATATCTTTGAATTTAATTAATTGATTTACAGAAGGCCTATCCCTTGCCTAGATGTTCTTCAGAACAACTTCTTGAAAGAGAAAAACAATTAAGATGGCCTGGGAAAGGCAAAATAATATAAATCTAAATAATATAAAATGTAAAACCAAATTGCTATTATACTTATACAGAATATATAATATTTTTTATAATAAACGTTACTAAGCTGCACTGTTCCACATCTACAGTATATAGTGAAGGGTGTTCCCCCATCTAATTCTTTTCTTTTTCAGGACAATATTCCACACGAGAGATAGTTTGTAGGCCAGTTCCCTGACCAACAAGGTTATTAAACTCATGTTTAATATTTTTGAAGTCAAAGTTTTTATTCAGAGTTCAACTACCAATCAAAATATGCATCTTCTCTGTGGGAAGAGACCCCTACAAGTAAGGGTTTAAGGAGGGAGGCGGAGTCTTTCCGGCCGTAGTGCGCCGACATGGCGCAAGTTTAATTGTTCATTTCAATATCCGGCACGCAGGCCACAATCATATATATGACTGAGGTTTATTATAATAATTGTGGATAATAGTCCTCTCAGGCGCAGGAGCAAGCATAAGCGCCAATCTCCTCTGTATGACGGACAAACATTAAGAAAACTCCCTGACTCGAGTCAAGGCAGCTTGATGGGCCCCGGAAACGGAAACCCTGCTGTTGTCCGCAGCCAGTGCTTGACCACGCCCCTTTGTCTGCCACAGTATTGTTTATCTTTAAAGCCTGAAAACTGTGATGATTGGACTCACACTGCTCAGAGAGAGAGAGAGAGAGAGAAAGAGAGAGAGAGAGAGAGAGAGAGAGGAAGCGAGCCTGGGCCAAAAAACTCAGTCCACCTCGACGCCTTCATCCCTGCCAGAGAGCGTAAGTGTGACACTGGCGGTGCGGACAGGCGTAGCGCTTGTGACCGATGTCGCCGCATTCAAACATTTTATGCCACCAGAATTTACCTATATCATTTGGTAACCTTCTTCATGTTTAATTCTAAACGACACCTCCAGTGACTGTGCGGGTGGAGTTAAAAACATAAACACTTGAAGTGCTTCAGCTTCTGGTCCCTGCCGGACCAGCCAACTTCAGGAAGCGCTGCAGCTCTCAGGCCAGCGCCTCGTATCGCTCTCAGCACCAAAATGCTCTCACCATACATGCTCTGACACACCCAACTCCCAGCATACATGAGAGAGAGAGTTTTAAATTGCTAATATGCATCTTTGTATTTATCCATTATGCTGTTGGATGTTTATTTTATATATATATATATATATATATATATATATATATATATATATATATATATATATATATATATATACAGTATATGTAAATATATATATACTGTATATTGAAGTTGTGTGTGTTTGTATAATTTGTATTACTGAATTTCCCCAATAGGGATGAATTCGGTGCTGTCATGGAGTAGGTGGGTTTTGTATTGTTTTCATTTGTTATTTGTTATTTGCAAAAATCATTTTAGCATGTCACTTTCCGAAGGCATATAAAGGTATCGGTGTTAGTCCCTCCTTGCTGTTCTTTCAACAGTTTGCTTCATAGACCTTTGCTAGTATTGTTGATGTATTGTTGTTTGTATTGATGTTGAGCAGTTTTGCCAGCTACAAGTAAAAAAAATGGAGAGAATAGGAGTAGAACGAGATCAGTGGAGGAAAAAACGGGAGTATTTTCTAGCTGTGGCAGGAAACGTGGTGGGTCTTGGGAATCTCTGGAGATTCCCCTATCTCTGCTACAAGAACGGTGGAGGTGAGTTGTACTACCCAGTAGCTGAACTGAGTTTCCCTGTTGGGATTGAAAAGTGCAAGTTAGCACGCGGTAATAATTGATTTTATAATTTATAACCTAGAGTATATACCATAACAATAATTTATTATGTACATAGTGTTGCCATTGTATAGTTATATCTTAAATATCTGACAATTTCTGTTTCATGTTTTGGGGTATTTGGGTGTATATATATATATATATATATTAGGGGTATTGCCATTCTCCAAATCCAAAGTTCCATTTTAGATGAAAAAATGTTTTTTCACCAATGAAAAACAATGCCATTGTTCGACTATAGAGTCTCGATTTTTAAAAGAAAGCACTTGTTTCTTAATAAGTAACTTTTATTTGGATAATGACCATATAACATAACAATTATGAATAATAATTATTATATTATTATTATTAATAAACATAAATATGAGAATATTTAATCACCCCTAAACAGTTAAGAGTTTTAGCTAAGCAGCTTAAACTGGACTCTAGAATGATAAACTGTTGAACATTTAGCACGCTCTTAATAATTTACACATTGGTTTAATGCCATGACAACTGTCATTTACATTTTCAAATTGTTCTTTAAGAAAATTTGTATGTTGATATTCTCTGGAGTGAGGGGTGCTCTTTGAGCTGTCATTGAGAACTAGGGATGCCACAGTAAGGATTTTTTTCTACCCATTAATAAACTCATGACATGACTGGTTTTACTTGAAAATTTACATGTTTGCCTTTGGCTTTGGAACCATATCCTCCACCATCATCTTGTGTAAACCTATTGTCTTGAGGCTTCTTCTATCCTTGTTAATCTGACTCTGCTCATTCTTCTTCTTCTCTTATCACTTCTGGCAGACTAGGCACTAGTCTTCCTGCTATATTAGCTTAACCTTCTGTACTCAGACGGGTAATTAGCCAATATATATGTCAATGAGGAAAATATTTTCTCAGGTTGGACAAATTTTTATGATTAACTTGCTTGGAATCCCAACACCAACAGTATCTGCTTTATGCTCTTGGAAAGAACCTTTAAGTAGCTTCTGTATGAAAGATCACATATTCTGTTGTATATAAAAGTCACATTCTGTGTTTTGCTGGTTGCAGCACTTAATTGAAGCTACATCACATTGACGATGGTGCCATTTATATCAGGTACAAACATTTCGAGGTTACTCAGTTTAGATACCTCTTCATGGAAAAATCAATCAACTGATGCTCCTACAATATTAGATTTCAATATGTGACGTTCGGTGAACATGTTAATCTTGATGATGAGTGTGGTCTTTGAATGTGTATCTTGATGCTTTGTGGTTCACAACCAAATGACAGAATGTCTATGTAGTTCTTTTGAGCCTTGACTTGGATATTTTTGGGTTTCTCATACAGTTGGTTTGGGCTGGATTTGATGAGGCAAGTCATCACTGTTAGACAGTATAACGACTGTTGGATAGAAAGTTGTCATCCAACAGGCTGTCAAGCTCTAGGCAAGGCAAGGCAAGTTTATTTGTATCGCACATTTCAACAAAGCCAGTCCAAGAACACGACACAGTTCTTTGGTTACTTTGTCCTGGGGGTTGTCAACATGGATGTTAAAATCACCAACAATACCTACATAATCAGTCAATAAAGATTTTAGACAGCAATTCAGCAAAGTTATTAAAAAAAAGGTTGCCCAGCATTTAGGTTGCCTGCAAAAATTTAGGAGCAGAGCTCGAGAGGAGAAATTCAACTGAAGAGCCGTTTATTCAATAGAAGCAACATTTCCATAAGATATCTGCTTTCCTTTGAGAGAATAATTACACAGAATGGCAACTTCACCTCTTTTCTTATGCACTCTTGCTTTACTCATAATTTCCATTCCTCTTATCCTTGGTAGAGGGAACATATGTCTGTGCTCCCAGAAAAAGTTGAAATTGGCAATAAATTGCACTGAATGGGCGATACATGCAGTTGAACGCCATGTTTTCAGTGCCAACAATCTGTGTAATCTCTCAACTCCTCTTCTGACTGGTGGAAGATGGCCACTGATAAACACCTGAGCATTCAAGGAGCTGACTGTGTTCAACAGATCAATAAAGTGTCGTTTTTGTACTTCAGACTGTTGTTTCACAACATCATTGGTGCCTATGTGCACTATTATTGTTTTCACAGTTGGATGTGCAGCCACAACATGCAGGATTCGGTCATGTCAGAGACCATTTTGGTGTTCTTACTGCACATAATTCTTACATCTCTTACAGCAAAGTCACCCACAATCAGAGTATGGGGCCCAGTCGTTAGCTTCCCCTGTAGCCTTTTACATTCTGAGTTACTCTCAGTGTTTACCTTCCTGTGTGGAGATGAGAGGTTATCCATGTAATCAGACGGAGGTCCAGGATCCTGCAACCGTGGAGCCAATCTGTTCTCGAGTTGCACACTTGGTTTTTGGGGAGGTTTGTTGCTAGTTCTCCCCTTCACAGCTGTCCACGGTTGTGCCCTACCAAGGACAAGGGTTGAAGAGGAGCTATGCCTGGATGATAATGCAGGCCAGCCGGTCGCATCATAGGGTCTCAGGGTGCTGGGCTCTGCCTGTTAGTTGTCCTCTCATTTCCCAGGGAAATTATTTACTTTTAGGCTTTGCACGAGAGAGTTACAGAGAGGAGATTTATTACCCGGTACACAGCCCTCCCTGTTCTTGTCTGCTTCTTGGTGTAAATTAGCCGTGTGTTAGCATTATCTTGTCCACTGTTTTGAGTCCATTGTAAGGTGGTGCCATTCCCACATAGTCCATTCACTTTCACATTCACTTCTAACCCGTGAATTTTGGTTCCCAGCACTGCAATCTTCTTTAGAAGTTTGTGGAAGTTGTCTGAGAAGGGGGACATCTTGCTGCTAATTATCTTAGCTTATCTTACTGAAGCGACGGGGAGCCCTGTCCACTGTAGCTAGTGCTGGTAGTAATCCTTTATAAACAGTTGTAAAATAAGTGTCCATTGTCAGAGCCACTGTTTCTTCTTTAGGCATTGCAGCACGAAAATGGTGCTGAGAAGGTGAAAATAGAAGCAAAGCATAGAGCAGAGCACAGATCGATTAGACTAGACACTGCAGCATGCAGAGGCGATGAAGGGTGCAGAGAGGATGGGCAGTGCAGAGAGGATGGAAGGTCTAAATACAATGGGGACTGCAGAGATGATGGAGGGTGCAGAGATGCCGGAGGGAGCAGAGACGATGGGGGGAGCAGAGACACTTGAAGCTGCAGAGACACTTGACACTGCAGAGACGCTGGAGGCTTCTGCACATGACACAAAAATACAGTTTGCTTTGGTTTTAATCCTTGCACAATAGCAGCAGTGATATTAATGGCTTTTAAGACATCCACCGCAGCACCTGTACATTTGAAACGATTGTAAAAGAAATTCTTCTGCATTGTCAGTGAGCTTTATCTGCCTGCTACAAGAAAACAAAAACAGAATATCAAACAGAGAAACAGAGAAAAACTGTGTTTAGCCATCTTACAATTCTAACTAGAAAACAAAAAATCATAAATCACATTATGAATTAAACAAAATAAACGGAGAGATTCCACTAATACATAATGCTATGCATATTAATCAATGGTTATCACTTGTTGACAACAGCAAAATTCATTGTGCCTGTAATGACTAACACATCCTATGAGTAGAGATAAACATAATTAGACAAACATCTTTATATTTCAACATCTCAGTGTCTCAACATCTCCGTGATTATCATAAGGTGGTTTTCAATCATTTAGTAGAATGGAGACAAACGGTCCTGCCGTCATATTAGCAATCCATCTTATGACGGATAGGAACTATACACGCTAGACAACATAGCATTAACACATTATCACTACAGGTATCAATTTTATGAACGTAGAAATCCACGGTTCCAGTGCATTTCATTGCCAAGTCAATGGGTCTCAGGTGTCTGCTTGATCTTTCATTAAATCATCATGTAACTCTTTTATAGCTTGTATGGCTAAAGACAAGTTCCCTGATTTTACCTTACTGTTGAATGTAAATACTAAAACATGAAATGTAAAATGTGAATATAGAATGCTGAAAATGAAACACATGCAGGGAACAAAATATATACGTAAAGCACATCACAACAGAAAACAAACCACCAGCCAACCTTGAAACACAAACCCAAAACTAAAAGAGAAAACAAACAATACACAAAGGAAATCCCAAACCAACAACAACAGTTACATGCAAATGTATACCAAGAATAAAACGGGAGCAATTGCAACAAAACAAATGATCGTTACACAAGGAATAAACGATATGCCTAAAAATAACGTGTTGTATATGGTTATCAGAAAAACCCTAGCCCTTGACGTCCGGTAAAACCCAGAGGGATACCCAGGAAGTCCTTGTGATGGAAGGGCGGAGGAAAAAGATGAACATATAAAATGGTGGGGAGTGGCCAGGCATAATCAAATGTGGAGCAGAAGTCCAGCGGTGGAGCGGACTGTGGGGCGCCAATGTTGGTGTTAAAAGCCCCTTCTATAACTGCTTCCAAAATGCACATTTCTTCAGCAGTGGTCAGGGGAAAGGGGGTAACCCATGTAGCCTATATAGGTGCGGTTGATGTGGTTCCATCGCAGTTGCAGGGTGAGCAGCGTTCGGCGTACACTCACGTTGGCTCCTCAACGAGTAGCTAGAGGGGAGTAGGAACTTACTTGCGATGAGATGCTTGTATCCACGTTGGTCGTTCTGCCACCTTAACTGCTGCTGTGGTGGTGAGGAGGATCTGGAACACTCACATGAATCTGGCCCAGTCACCTGGACTGTTGTCGTGTAGTGGTCCTTCAAGTAGGATGGGTAGTGATGCTTTTACCTGGCCACATAGACTTAAACACTTGGGTGAGAGACACACATTATGACAGCATTGTTTGGTCTCGGTCCACTAATGTAAAACAGGGTACATGGAATAATTATGTGACTCCCCAAACAGTCATGTTGAATATCCGACTACAGACTCAGTACAAAAATATGTGTATGCACCCTAGTGTAACAACAATAATATTATCACAATGTCTGATATGAAGGCAATAATGTCAAAAGAACACGATGAGGCTACAAAACAATCGACAGTGTGTAAATTATGCAACGCTTTTTTTTTTTTTTTTTTTTTTTTTTCTAGAACCCATTTTTCGAATGTTGCCTGAACAAAATCACATCTACACAATCCATTAAAGTAAATCTAAAATGATAAATACTAAACTGGACAATCTGATCACTACTGGTGCCTTTTGTCGACAGAAGACAGACCTAACCACATTGCTCTCCCAGTCAGCACTTCATGCTGCCACAGTCCTGTCACACCATGTGATCATCCTCACATTCCTATCATCTTTAATGGTAGGAATGAAACTCAGCTGCGCTTACCTTTACTGGGATGCTATAAAGAAAATCATGTAAATTATCACCAAACAATATTTTAACCACGACAAAGCGTCAGCTTGATAAGTCCATCATGAGGTTCATGCATTGTTCTAAGCACAATCATTATGTTTACTTAATTCTCTAACTATCCCTCCTTTTTGACAAATGGTACTTACCATATGTCAAAAAAGTAAAACAATGAAAAACTAGTGGGAGGGAAACAGCTCAGTACATACAGTATCAAGTGGCTCCGCCACTACAATAATTCAGTGCAGGATGCCTTTGAGTAGAGGAAAAAAACAATATTGGTGAGTCTGTGTCCTCATCTGTGGAGGAGACAATCATTAGACAAGAGCAATTTTAGGTACGGCGGCTTTCTTGGTTGCATTGACTCCAACATTTCCTATATAGATGGGGTCAAGTACATAAATATAAACACAAAAATAGGAAGATGAAAAAAAAAAGGTGGGGGTTATGACATCAAAACATTTAACAGATGTTCTGTATGTCTCAATCAGCTACACCACACCTTATCAATCTTGCCCGTACATTTCATGCAATCAAAATAAAACAAAAGACAGTTTAACACAGATAGAGACACAAAACAACCGGTTAGAAAAAGACAGCGAAACACTGTTTAATACAAAAAAAAACACAAAAAACAACACATGACAGACAAACAAACCAAACAAAAGCCCTCCTTTTGTTATACTCATAAGTTTAAATCATTGTAGTTGAACTTTTCAAGAACTTTAGTAGCAAGATCTGGGCCGAGCGAAGCCACAATGGCTCACTGTCAAGCAATCATGTGAATCTACATAAGAGTGAAGAAGAGAAGTTGGAGAAAGCAAAGGGAAAGTTACACATGTTGATGATGGAGAGGTGTTGTCTGAAAGAAACGAGCCGGTTTGCTTCGTAGCAAGATAAAGGCTACAGCATGTGATCAACCCAATAACCCCGGCAACAAGACATTATTTATCTCCATAAGACTGCAACAACAGAGCTAACATAAAACTGTCTCATTCATCAACAGTTAAAGTTATCCAGAAAACCCAACATGGAGCTGGTGTAAAAAGCTTGTTCGAGAAGCAACAAAAGGTTTTCCCATCTAATGGCTGGGCAAGCATTGCCTCATTCCACAATCTGAAAACAACAATAATCACATAAGCCAAGAAAGGCCATGCCAGGGTGCGACCCTGAGGAGACAAAATTAAAATAATATAAATGTCATAACTCAAATAATGAACGTTCTTTTGTGCCAGCTGGAGATATAAGGGAAAAAAAAGAAACTATAAACATCTTGTTCTAAGTCCTGTGTATCCACGACACAAGCAAATCAATAAACCATCAATATTCTTATTAGTGGGCTGCCATTGATAAATTCAAAATCGGTCAAAATAAATTTCCGTAATGTGGCAGAAGAAAACATTACCGGAGGCTCCACATAACTTCAACAATGAGTTAAGCAACTAGAGAGGGTAAGGAAAATGTGATTCACATACAAAAACATTTTAATTTTAAGGGTTCAATACTATATTCCTATTTTTTTTTTATGTATTTATTGTATAATCCCTTCTTATACCCTTAAAGGTACAATTAATGACTGCAAACAATAATCCTGAGATTTCAGCAGTCATCAATCTAATAGGAGCCTAACTGGAATTGATCAATAACATTTGATCAACTATCCATTATCTCACGGTCAATTTAAGTTACTCAACACCTAAAAATTACATATATTATGTGCTAAGCTTTGAAAAAATTGAGATTTTTTGGCATTTCCAAGTTAACACCTTTTTAACACAAATATTTATGTACTGTATAATGACAATAACATAGCTAGCATTCAAATTGAGACCATCTAAACCCTAGAAAGGCTGTTATTAACATATTTGCCAATCAATGCAGCAATCACGTTCATCTATAATTTGTGTACTATCAGGATAGACAGATTGATAAAACAATGGCTGAGAAAACACAGAAGCAGCCTCTATGGTAATCTCACATACACTACTCACAAAAAGTTAGGGATATTGGGCTTTTGGGGGAAATTTATGAAAAATGTAAAAAGTTTACGCTACAGTGATATTATATAGTGAAAGTAGAGCATTTGGGTAGAAGCATTCAATGGTGATTTCCTCATCTCAAACAATTTATTGAAACAAAAGCCAACAACAGTGGTGAGAATTCCACAACAAAAAATGTCAATGTCTCAATAGCTTGTCATGTGCCCTTGAGCATCAATTACAGCTTGACAACGACGTCTCATGCTGTTCACAAGTCGACTTATTGTCTGCTGAGGCATGGCCCCCCACTCTTCTTGAAGGGCGGCCCTCAGGTCATTGAGGTTCTGGGGTACAGAGTTACGAGCCTCTACACAGCGACTCAGCTGATCCCATAGGTTTTCTATGGGATTCAGGTCTGGAGAAACTGCAGGCCACTCCATTTGAGGTACTCCACCTCGATGAGCTGGAGCATTGTCGTCCATTAGGATGAAATTAAGCCTGTGTTGTTCATGCAGGGGCACAATGACTAGATTAATGATGTTATTCAGGTAGTATGGGCTTGTAACTGTACCATTCACAAAGTGTAGGGCGGTTCTGTATTGACTAGACACATCTGCCCACACTGTAACACCACCACCACCGTTCAGCTCCTTGTTAGAGAACAGCAAGTTGTCAAAAAGTACTGAAACATTGAACAGTTGGACATGTGCATTCAAAAGTTTAGAGAAGGTCAAATTAAGTTCACCTGTAAAGGTTATAGTGCATTTTAGGTTCATCCTGAAATTTCACCTGAAAGCCGAATATCCATAACTTTTTGGGAGTAGTATATATCATTTCCAGAAGGACTTCAGGTGGTCAGTAATTCCACAGCTCAGTTGGAGTAGAAAATTCAGATTGCAGTCATTCAGTTTGGTGTTTTTTCTGGTGCAGTGACATCACCGAGTGCAGTTCCAAAGGAGCATAGTTGATTAGGCTCCTCAACTGTGCACATCTTTTTCAGTTGTGCGTTCACTGTACTTGGAGGCCAAAAACTTGATGATCGTTGGTGGAGAGGAGGAGCAGCAGTCAACGCTTACATTTTATTTCACATAAGAGAACTTTGTTGTCCAGAAAATGTCCCAAGTTAGTCAGCCTGTTGTAGGCCAAACTGGATCTCTGTATACAAAGTGTTCACAGACCTTATCGGAAATGCAGGAGTAGGCATGTCTCTCAGCAGGATATCAGGAAAATAGGAATGTTCTTTGGGGCTGTGTGAAAAATCCTGCGGTGCTTAATGTACTGTTCTCAGACATTATCAGACGATGAAAGGAGAGGTCTACCACTGTAACAAGCAGTGTCAGAGATAATCACTCCAGGGTTTTCTGACAACAGTGTCCCTGAGTGTTAACACAGTAATCCTGAACTCAGTTTCTGAACATTGCATCAACAACTAGAATGTCATTAAAATAAGAACTAATCAAGAATTATTCTGGTTCTATAATGCACTCTATAATATCTGATGCTTTGATAATTTTTTTACGATGGAGCTCAATACGCGGTATAGAGCTAAATTCAATCAGAGGGACGGACAGCCTTGATCGACAAGCGGAGACAAGAAGGTTAACCTTGCTGGCTGGAGAGGGACGGACAGACTGGGTCAACAAGCAGGTAAGTGGGAGACGAAACAAGGAGACCAGGGCTAAGGGCTAAGGGCTAGGGGCTAAGGGCTAAGGGCGTTGACGGTCTGGCAATGAGTGACTGGGGAGCTGTCGAATGAATACTGTGTGAGTGATAAAGGTAATTGATCCCAGGTGTGTGTGAAATTGGCCCAAGGAGGGAGCTGCAGATGGGGCAAGACCGGCCTCTAGTGGCGCTGGGAGGCCGTGGGCCTAACGTGGGCCTGAAACATTCAAACACAGTTGTATATCACACCAAAATTGACAATTCACTCAGTCCATTTCATGATTTGATGTATAGCTTAATCTATACTATTTAGTTATTTATCATATCCTTTGATTTAGAATTACCAATTTAATAATGCTTTTTGCCATTGTGCCAATTCATTGTTGCTGGAACACTGCAGACTACCCCTCTGTGGGATTGATATAGGATTATTTTATCTCAACCAGCAGATCACTTTGACACAAGAACACAAAAGGGAAAAATAAAGTAAATCTAAAAAGAATAACTCTTTATAAACAAAAAAACAATTAATTTCTGCTGCTACTATGCATCATATCTGCTCTCCATGATGTCTTAAAACATATTTTGGAAGCATTTCTTTCCAATTTATATTGATCAATTTAGTTTTATCAATTTGGAATGCTCTGCGATAAAATCGATTAACAACGCACAAACTATAGTTCTAAAACAAGAAGCCATCAGACTCACCACCTTACCAAAGTCGCCATCAAGTTCCATCAACTTAAAACTTGTTACAACTCACCACACCACTATGGTCAACATCACAATCCAACAGTTCAAACCGTTCAATATCTATTCATACTACCACAGCATAGACCCTTGTTGTACACCATTTGACTATTAGTTAAATCATTCAGTTCTGCAGCTTCGTCTGCTGAACCAATATCCTACTGAAATGACTTTTATAACTCACTTTGCTCCAAGTTCCATCCTAAACAAAGAATCCCAAATGCATCATGGACAAACCTTCCCACTTTCATTGTCTTTCACATAAACTTCTCTAATCCTTTCAGTCTGTCACAAACTTTTCAGCTCTCTCTCGCCTTGCTGTATATACAGTACTTTTTTTTTTAAATGTCAAATAAATGTAAAACCTTACGGTATCCTTTCTAGCAATCCTACCAGATATTTTAGATTATAATGCTACTTTAACACGAAGGACTCATGTGTGAAACAAGTTTGACATGTTATGTACAGCACACATACCACGCTTATCTCGCGTTTATACATTTGCTTGTTTCATTGAGATTTTTATCAGCCAGGAGGCTAAACATAGCCTCCGAACTCATCTCATCCATACGTGTTCCAGAGTGATCCATCGGTCAGGCACTAATTGGATCACACAGGATTCATGTGAAAGTGTATTATACTGCAAATAGAGTGACACAATAGGGTTAGTAAGAAGGTAAGTCGCATAGCTGGATTATCAATACCTCGGTAGTGGCACGGTGGCGCAGTGCATTGTACGCTGTTGGCACCGTGCTCCTGCGGGTTATCTCCCAAATAGGAGCCTTTCTGTTTGGAGTTTGCATGTTCTCCCCGTGCTCACATGGGGTTTCCTCCACCTCACGTCAGTAAGGACCCCCCTCAAAAACATGCACACATCATCGTCTGACCAGCAATGGACACTTATTACCTGGTCCCCGGGCGTGTCTATGTATGCTGCCCACTGCTCCTGGCTGTGGCCCCAGAGGAAGGACAAGCCAGGATGGGTTAAATGCAGAGGAACCATGTGCTGTAGTGTGGTGTGTTGTGTGACAAATAAAGATTGTTTCTTCTTCTAATGATAACAATTATTATTTTTGTATTTGATTTTAATTTTATTTATTATTATTTAAAATAAAAAATTATAATATACTTTACTCTAGTTATTCATTAATTTTATTGTATTTTTACAACACCAGAAGTTTCTCACCTCCCCTCAACACTTTTGCGGGGAGGAAACAAGAGACAACAATTCTGACTTTATTTATTAATTATTCTAATATAATCTTGACAATAACAGAAGTTTCTGACCTACACTCAATGCTTTTGCTCAGTGGAAATAAGGGAGAGAGCCATTCTGCTTCTTGCCCTCAACGCTTTTGGTAGTAGGGATCAAGAATACTGTAAAATGATTTTGTATTCAATAATGTCGACTTATTATTGGATAACATATAAAAAAAAATTTAATAAATAAAGATAAACAAACAAAAACCACGGTTCACTTGATCGATGCAATACTGGCCACTTCCATGGTCCGATTATCCGCTGCCCGTTTCAAACCTAAGCGGTCAGCGATACGTCTCTTTGAGGGGGGGATTTCTGAAATTAACAAAGCTTCTTCAAATGATCCTCTAGATCCATACAATCTTTGAGCTTACTCAGAGCTATTTCCTTCACAATAGCTTTTCCTTCGATCTTCTCTGATCGGTACAATATGTAAGCTTACTCAAAGCTTTCCCTTCGATCTTCTTTGATCAGTACAATATCTCAGTTTGTCCTCACCTTAGTTTGTTTGGGATCTTGTGATGTCTCTTCTGAATCTGCCAGTCATGTCCAGGCGACTCCTTCTTGGATATCTTTTGGTCGGTCCCTGCCTGCCATTGTGCACACAACCTAGGCATGAAGAGATCCAACAGAGCCAAGCAGAGAATTCGGTTCGTGATGCCAGATTGTAAAATAAATTCTTCTGCATTGTCGGTGAGGTTAATCTGCCCGCTACAAGAAAACAAAAACTGAGAATATTAAAGATATTTATTCTGGAGAATAAAGAGAAAGATTGAGTACTGCTCCAAAGCAGTGTTCTGACCATTCTGAGGCTATTTCTGACGAAGAGGGCTTTATACCAAAGAGAGGTTGTGGGCCGATCAGAAGTCATTTACAAGTCTGTGCACCTCAATTGTCTCCCTGGGTGTTACCTTCAAACAGTGAATTTACAGGTACAGTGGTACCTTGGTATGTTGAAGCAATTTTTCCCATATAAATTATGAAATCATGAAGGGTGAAAATAAACAAAATACACAGCACAAATACATTGATCAGCCACGAACTACGTGCACACACGATGTAGGTCGCCTGCTGACTGACTGCTGACTGGCAGCCAACGAGCCAACTGCAGATTTCCACGGTCGTATCTTGGAGCATTCGGTCGCAAGTTGATACAAA
This sequence comes from Zeus faber, assembly GCF_960531495.2. NCBI lineage: Eukaryota > Metazoa > Chordata > Actinopteri > Zeiformes > Zeidae > Zeus > Zeus faber. The sequence goes on from NC_137205.1 coordinate 7,898,086, forward strand.
TTTTCGCTACTATCGCTACTTGTATCTTGGATTAGTCGTAAGTAGATTCAGTCGTAAATCAAGGTATCACTGTACTTGCAAAGTTTGGTGGCAGACGCAGACTAATATCCCTTACAATGATCTTTCAAGCTCCCCTGGGTTATTCTTCATTTCTGTTAGAAGAATTTTTTCTATATATATTACTGTGCTTTTTACATCAACTCTTGTATGACGTATATGTACTCTGCTCTCTTGTCTGTAGGCTAAGCTGAGTTCACATTTTATTGCTGTGTTTTTCTCACAGGTTCTTGTACGATATATGTGTACTTTGTTCTTCTGCTGAAGGCTAAGTAAGAATTCATATATTAAAAAGGACATAAACCAATCACTTTCTGTGCCTTAATGTAAAGAGGAGGAAGGCAACATGTGTCGATCGTAAAGTACGGCAACATCAACATATGGTCAGTCTCAATGAAAACTGCCCCATCATGTCAGCATGATCTATGCACGGGCATCTTGACATCTGCTTACCTCCATCCTGCTTCTCCTCTGTAAGAAGACTGTATAAAAGCTCAGTTCTCCAGTGAGAAATTGAGCATTTCCTCTGTGACGTTCTGTTGTATTGTTACACTGAAATTGCTCCTCTTGTAGAAGATTAAATACTTTGTTAACCAAAAGTATTTGTCTTCGATTTTCTCTGTCACGATTTGTCCGTCCACCAACAAAGTTTATAGCTGTTTTACTTTAACAATCTCCATACGAGGTAAACAGGACGAAATGTGATCTTTTCATAAATGTTAGAATTGACATTGTAGAGAAAGAACAGTCTCTTTCTATAACCTCTGGGGGGGTGCTCCTGAAACACAGAGGCAATGTTTTAACCCCCCCCCCCCCTCAACAGGAAGAGGCTATTGTGCCGAGTCAAATATTTGATAATATGCATTTTTCTCTCACACCTACAAACAAAGAGAAATCCAGTTTACAAGCTACTCATACATACTATATGCTTAAGGCAATATTCAAAATGTAACTGTCCAAAAATTAACATTGGAAAAAACTTGCGTAACATTTCTAGAGGACAATTTGTACATCTTAAAATGTAACATTTGTACATTTATTTTAACTGACAAATACCTCCAGGTTTAACAACTGACTTCTTATGGGTCTGAATATGGCCCACGACATATGCATACTCTCCCACTTTGCTGCAGAACTTGCATTTTTAGTTTGGGCAATCCAAACTTTTTTTACTTTTATAGATTTTTACACACACCAACATTTCATCAGAAACACTTTCAAAAAGAGTCATTATCCCTAAATGTATAATACACCCGCATCTTTTCAGTAAACTGATTCAATTCTCTATTAAGGTTAAAGTGCACATGTTAAGAGTGGCACAACTTGCACTTTTATGATTCACGGGACAATGTAGTTCAGTCACTTCCAGAAGTAAGCACAGACCTACACAACTTCAACCTAACTAATAAGAAAAAAATAATGAAATCACCTGTGCTGGGGGACAAGACCTTTGGAATACGGGTATGGCACGTTCATGTCAACATGATCAAAACTAATCAAAAACTAAACTAATCAAAACTAAGAATGTCGTGTTATTCAGAATGCAATGATATATCCGTCTAGGCCAAGGATAGGGAACCACGTGCCATGGAGACCCATGAGTCCAATAGCGACAATGCTCCTATTGGTGTACCAGCGGTAGAGAACCCCGATACTATATTCCATGCTGGACCCAAACACGCCTCATGTACGCCGCGGTCCAGGGTGAATGCGGAAGCAGCCTAAGCCGACAGTGAATGACCATGAACACACTGCGGCCCTGGTAATCCATCGTGCCCAATAAAGGCCAATGGTTAGCCACTAACACCACACACACTGTATGCACAGAGAGAGTGTTAAGCTGCTTCCACAAAATTCACTGCAACCCATAAGTTTTCCGGACATTACCCAGAGGAGCTGTATGTGTCAATGCAAATGTCCACCCCATCAGTTGGACCGGACATTAAACAGACCTCATCCACCCACACTCTAGTACAAAGTCTGCATAACATCCGATTTAGCGCTATGTGTGAAAAGAGCAGGTCATAGTATTTTTCTTTTTTTTTTTTGGGTCTATAAAGAACTGATCACTACTCCAAGAGTGAGAGAATCACCACAGTGAGGCAAATACACATAGAAACAAACAACATTTACACAAAAACATGAACATTGGATGACAACATGTATTGAAAAATAATGAATTAGGTCCAGGATAACTGGAACTATGACTATTCATTTTCACTGCTGCTATCCTACCAGTTAGTGAGATGGGTAGGTTGTTCCATCGAATTAGGTCTTCTTTAATGGATTTGAGCAATGGAGTGAAGTTAAGGGTAAACAAATCTGATAGATTGGGGGAGATATCAATATCAAGGTATCTAATATTGCCCGTTGTGAAGTTTCTGGGTTGAAGCATTACAGTCCCCTTCACTGAGTAGTCTGAGATAGCTGAGAATTTAAATATAAGATTGAACACCTCCGTTCGGGATGATATTGGGTTCCCGGGCCCCCAGAGAAGCCAGAAGGCCGTGGAGCAACCCCCATGCCCAGCCCCGAGGAGCATGACCCAGTCCCAGGGAGCAAGAGGAGACCCCGTATCCCAGGGGTGCACACATACAACCAACCGCACCACGGATGTCCCCAGAGCCGCCCAGGCATCCACCCAACCACAGAGCCCCGGCAGACCAGGAGGACCCCCACATGCCCCAAAGCACAATGACATTGCAGTTGTCAGTGATAAAAGTAGCCCAAATTTTTTCAAATGAATCAATATTGTTTTGTGATATTGCCAATAGTTTTTCCATTGAGATGTAATCTATTAAGAACTGCAACCATTGGAATGTGATGACATTATCTCTCTTTTTCTAATTGACTAATATTGTTTTCTTGGCCATTGTAAAGGCGATCAAAATGGGTTGGTGGTGTTTCAGTGGTGGGTCAGCTAAGGAGAGGTCACCGAGAAGACATATAGACGTGAGACTGGAATGCTACGACCCAGAAGCGTTGATAGCTTCTGAGTGATGTTGGTCCAGAATGCTAGGATAGGTGGGCAGAGCCAGAAGGCATGAAAGTAGTCATCTCTGGTATCAAGGGAACAGTGAGAGAAAATTTCTTCATCCACAAAACCCATTTTGAACATTTTGTGTTCCGTGATATGGGCTCTGTGGAAAATCTTATATTGGATGAGTTGCATATTGGAGTTGCGGGTCATAGAAAAGGTGTTGTTGCAAATAAGCTTCCACAGGTTGATATTGGTGGGAAAAGCAAGATCTCTTTCCCATTTCATTGAAGGTAAAGATAAGGTGTCATCTGTTTTTGATAAAAGTTTGTATATTCTGGAAAAGGGATTTTTCAAGTGACCGATATGAGTGAGCTGTTCAATTATTTCAGGTGGTTGTAGAATGTTGTTCTTCAATTTGATTTTAACTTTTAGAGACTGCTGTAATTGAAGGAATTGACGGAAGCCGTGGCCACCGATATTATACCTTTGGGTTAAGGTTGAGAAGGAAATAAGCAAATTGTTTTTAAAAAAGTGTTCCAGAGGAGTAATTCCTTGTCTTTTCCAAGACCTAAAGATTATTGGTCTATTTTTAACCAGGTCGAATGGCCTGAATTTGTTTGGAGAACTCAGTGTGACCACTGAGTTTGAGGAATTTCCACCAGGCTGACAGAGTTGTTGCAATGAATGGGTTTTTCAAGCAATTATGTTTCCTAATAGATTCAGTAAGAAATAGGTAATCGGATAATAATAACTCCTGACATTCAGATTGTTCAATGTCCTTCCATCCATGGGCAAATTGTTGCTCTGGTTGTAACCATTTAACTATAAATTGAAGATGGTTTGCTAGATAGAAGTATCTAAAGTTTGTGACAGCTAGGCCTCCACAGTCTTTGTTTTTCTGTAGTGTTGCTAGTTTAATTCTCGGTTTCTTGTATTTCCAATAAAATGTGTTGACTATTGAGTGTAGAGTATTAAACCAATGTACTGTTGGTTGCACTGGGGTCATTGAAAATATATTGTTTATTTTTGGAAGTATATTCAATTTGACTGCTGCTATCCTACCAATTAGTGAGATGGGTAGGTTGTTCCATCGAATGAGGTCTTCTTCAATGGATTCAGCAATAGAGTGAAGTTAAGGGTAAACAAATTTGATAGATTGGGGGAGATATCAATATCAAGGTATCTAATATTGCCTGTTGTTATGGTTAAGTGAAGTTTCTGGGTTGCAGCATTACAGTCCCCCCAACTGAGTGGTAAGACTGTGGTTTTAGTCCAATTTATTAAATAGTCTGAGATAGCTGAGAATTTAGATATAAGATTGAACACCTCCGGTAGGGAGGTACAACAAGATATTGTCTGCATACAAACTGATTTTGTGAACAGAGTTTCCTGTTTGTATGCCTACAATATTATTGTTTTGATGGATAGCCGCTGCGAGGGGTTCAATTAACTGCCTTAGCTGTTTCTCAAAGTAAGGATGGTGATATTTTTGGGGAGTCATTCAGTTCAATGAAGGAAGTCCATTCTCTTGAAAATAAATTGTTAAATTATTTATCTGTCAAAAGTTAGGTGTTAAACCGCCACCTGCCAGGAGAGTCCCAGTTTGTTTCATTTATCAGGTTGAAACAAATTGGCCCGTGATCGTAAATTACAATAGGGTGGATTTCTGGATTTGTGATTTTGGACAGTGCGGAGTTACTTGTCAAGAAAAGGTAGATTCTAGAGAAACTTTGGTGGGGTGGTGAATAATATATGTATTCTCTGGAATGTGGGTTATTTGATCGCCAACAATCCCCAAGAGCAAGATCACTCATGTATTGTTTCATAGTGTCCGACAAAAGCCAGGATTTGGGAATATTTCTGGTTTGAGAACGGTCTAAATTTGGATCCAGTACTGTGTTGAAGTCTCCTCCCAATATGATAATTGATTCCGAGAATTCTAAGGGTTTTGAAAATATATTGTGAAAGATATTTGGGTCATCCTGAGTGGATGACACCTCTTTTTTTTGAGTTGTATGATGGGGAAAACATCTGATTAACCCATTTCACTTTGAGTTTTAAGTGCTCAGATGCAGTGAGGTGGGTTTCTTGCAGTAGACAGAAGCTGGGGTTCATCTTGGTGAAGTGAGTTAGGATTTTGCTACATTTAGCAGGTGAGCCCAAGCCTCTGACATTGAAGCTAGTTAGGGGGTGATGGCACAGTGCATCCAAGGCAATAGCTATACTACCGTTCCCATGCTTTCCCGCAGATAAGTCTGGGATTAACTCCTTGACATCGCATTTCACTGCCATAGAATTGTAGGAAATTTGTAGGGATACAGAACTAGACAAACAAACGACAAGTAGACAAAGATAAACAGAGAACATTGCCGGATTAGACATACATAAAGTGAAAGACATTATAGAGTGAGAGTGATAGAAGAAGTAAGGAGAGAGGGATTAGGGAGGTAAGATGATGAGAGAAGTACAGAGGGGGTATTAGGAAGGTGAGATGAGGAGAGTGAGCAATATTTTAAATGCTGACATAGATAGCTGACAAGCCTATTCCTATATCTTGCAGTATATAATAACCAGAATAACAAGAAATACATACATTATTACAGAATAACCAGGGTGTGGTGAAGGAGTTCGGTATAACAGACCATCTATATATAATTTATCAACGACCATCGATACGCGTTTACCCTTCTGCCGGTTCTCCTTCAGGACAGGATACAGCACTTTCCGTTGGTCGTTGACCTCTCGGGGGAATTGATCGTTCATGCCCAGCGCTGTTCCTTTCAGATCCCGTCCTTTGCTTTTAACTAGCTCCTTGTGCTTGAAGTGGTCAAACTTAGCAATGATGGAGAGGGGATGGTTCCCCACGCGGTGTCAGTCGATGAACTCGGTGAAAGGTGATCTGCTTCACGGTGTCCGTAGGGAGTTTCAGGGCGGTGTGGAGAAAGTCTTTCACCATATTTTCTGGGGACCCGGTTTTGTTCTCTGGGATCTCAGAAAATATGAGGTTGCCCTGCATACTTCTGGATTGAATATCCAGGATAGTGTTACGACCGGAGCTAGGAGGGACCCAAACTCACTATTCAGAGAGATGGGAGGCAGACAAAGGATGTTTATTAGACCACACGGTGGAGATGGCCAGAGGGACCCGGTCAGGTAGGGATGGAAGAGGGCAGGGAGGGATGATGACGACCGGGAAGGAGGGGTCCAGGATTCGGGTGGGGGGAGATGGGGAACCAGGCTGGATGGAGAGGGATGGACTGACTTGGTAGACGAGCGGAGACAAGCAGGTTAGGGGAAGACGAAACAAGGAGACATAAACTAGGAACTTGGAACAAGCGCTAAGACTAGGAACTAGGAGCTAGGAGCTAGGAGCTAGGAACTAGGAACTAGGAACTAGGAACTGGCTAGTAGCAGTACAACTCGGGTAAGCTAGTTGACGGTCTGGCAATCAGTGTCTGCGGAGCTGGAGAATAAATACTGTGTGGGTAATGAAGGTTATTGATCCCAGGTGTGTGAAATTGGCCTAAGGGAGGAGCCGCGGATGGGTCAAGAGCGGCCTCTAGTGGTGCTGGGAGGCCGTGGGCCTAACAGAACCCCCCCTCCTCTACAGACACCAATTGGCAGACATCTGGAACTGGAAGGGCAAGTGCGGTTGAAATCCCGGATGATGGAGGCATCCAGGATCTGTTTCCGGGGGACCCAGGAGCATTCCTCCGGACCGTACCCCTCCCAGTCCACGAGGTACTGAAGGCCCCTCTCCCGGCGCCGCACTGTGTAGGCCGGGTGATTGTCAATGGTGCGAGGGGTTGGTGGGGCCTTGGTAGGAAGGGAGAGGGGACTGGAGACCACTGGCTTAAGCAGGGACACATGAAAGGTTGAGTGGACATGGAGGGAGGGAGGGGGGCGGAGACGTACAGCACAGGGGTTGATGATGGATACAATGGGGAAGGGACCAACATAACGGGGAGTGAGTTTTCGGGAGTCCACCTTGAGGGGCAAGTCCTTGGTTGAGAGCCATACCTTCTGTCCGGGGACATACGTAGGTGTGGGTGCAGGGTGCCAGATCGCCTGCCGCTGGGACCTGGTGGATGCCTGGAGTAGGGCAGAGTGGGCCCTCTTCCACGTCCTCCGGCAGCGATGGATGTGGGCCTGGACGGAGGTTACAGCAATCTTAGCCTCCTGGGCAGGAAACAGCGGGGATTGGTGGCCCAGATAGCAGTGAAAGGGCAACAGGCTGGAGGAGGCGTTGACAAGGGTGTTGTGGGATTATTCGGCCCACGGCAGCTGGTCGCTCCAGGAGGAGGGGTTGGTAGTAGTAAGGCAGCAGTGCATGGCCTCCACCTCCTGGTTTGCCTGTTCCATCTGGCTGTTGGTCTTGGGGTGGAAACCGGAGGAAAGACTGACCTGTGCCCCCAGGGCGACCAGAAGGCACGCCAGAACTGGGAGGTGAATTGGGGACCTCTGTCTGACACCACATCTGCCGCGATGCCATGGCAGTGGAACACCTCGGCCACAAGCAGGCCTGCCCTTGCCGATGGTAGTTTGGGCAGACTGAGGATGTGAGCCGCCTTAGAAAAGCGATCCACCACCGTGAGGATGGTAGTGTTGCCTTGGGATGGTGGGACCATGACACAGAGAGAGACAGGAGGCCGACGAAGGATGTTTATTAGACCACATGGTGGAGATGGCCGGAGGGACCCGGTCAGGTAGGGATATAGCCGGGCAGGGAGGGATGATGATGACTGGGAAGGAGGGGTCCAGGATCCAGGCGGAGAGACGGGGAACTGGGCTGGATGGAGAGGGATGTACCGACTTGGTCAACTAGAGGAGACGAGCAGGTTAGGGGAAGACAAAACAAGGAGACACAAACCAGGAATTTGGAACAAGCGCTAGGACCAGGAACTAGAGCTAGGTCGTTCCTAGCTCTAGGAGCTTAGAGCTAGGAACTGGCCAGTAGCATTACAACTTGGGTAAGCAAGTTGACGGTCTGGCAATGAGTGACTGGGGAGCTGGAGAATAGATACTGTGTGGGTGATGAATGTAATAAATCCCAGGTGTGTGACATTGGCCGAAGGGAGAAGCCGCAGATGGGTCAAGAGTGGCCTCTAGTGGTGATGGGAGGCCGTGGGCCTCACAGATAATCTCTTTCATTATTTTATTTTATTTTTTTACAACTTCCATCTCCGCTGTGAGACACTTCGCAGATCGGCGTTGTCTTTTTGCACCTCGCCGACCGTGCGGTGCAGGAAATCAAGACTGGCTTTGATCTAATGTCTCGGAGAAGCGGACCGAGCATGTCTAGCTTATTGTTAATCTCATCCAAGACACTAACCTCTACAGCACCCAGTATGAGATCGTCTGTGTTCATTGCTGAGTCGGTCTTTTTCCTTTTTGCGGGATTATTGCATCCTGGTCGTCTTCCATCACGTATGCATTCTAAAAAAAAAAAGAATCCTCGAGGTCCTCCACTTTGGTTTCGCGCAGTGTTCCTTTTTTTATATACACTACTTACAAAAAGTGAGGGATATTTGGCTTTTGGGTGAAATTTATGGAAAATGCAAAAAGTTCACGCTACAATTATATTATATCATGAAAGTAGGGCATTTAAGTAGAAGCATGCAATGGTGATTTCCTCATCTCAAACAATTTATTGAAACAAAAGCCAACAACAGCGGTGGGTAAACCACAACAAAAAATGTCAATGTCTCAATAACTTGTCATGTGCCCTTGAGCATCAATTACAGCTTGACAATGACGTCTCATGCTGTTCACAATTCGACTTATTGTCTGCTGAGGCATGGCACCCCACTCTTCTTGAAGGGTGGCCCTTAGGTCAGTGAGGTTCTGGGGTACAGAGTGACGAGCCTCTACATGGCAACTCAGCTGATCCCATAGGTTTTCTATGGGATTCGGGTCTGGAGAAAGTGCGGGCCACTCCATTTGAGGTACCCCAGTCTCCAGCAGCCATTCCCTAATGATGCGACCTTGATGAGCTGGAGCATTGTCATCCATGAAGTTGAAATTAGGCCTGTGTTGTTCGTGCAGGGGCACAATGATTGGATTAATGATGTTATTCAGGTAGTATGGGCTTGTCACTGTACCATTCACAAAGTGTCGGGCAGTTCTGTATTGACTAGACACACCTGCCCACACTGTAACACCACAACCACCAAAGGCTCGTCTGGTGACAACAGTGGCTGATGCATAGCGCTCTCCTTGACGTCTCCAACATCATTGGCAGCCATCATTTCTGCTCAACGTGAATCAACTTTCATCAGAGAACAGCAGTGAGGCCCACTGGTGCCTTGTCCAGCGTAAATGCTCCCTGGCCCATGCAAGACGATGATGCCTGTGCCTGGAGGTGTGGTCAGGTACCCTTGCAGGTCGTCTAGCACGTAGACCACGCTGATGTAAACAGTTTCGAATGGCCTGACGTGAGACTTGAGTGCCTCTCACCTCCCTTAAATGTGCCTGGCGTTGAGTGGCATTCATCATCTGGTTCCGCAGGGCACTGTTCACAATGAAGCGCTCATCAGTGTGTGATGTGGCCAAAGGACGTCCACTTCTATGTCTTTCTGTGACTCTTCCAATCTCTCTGTCTCTGTTGCAAGCAGCTGATGACACTCTGTGACACTTTAAGCTCAGTGTCCACTTCCCTCTGAGAACATCCTGTTTGAAGCCTCACAATGGCGAGGTACTGTTGATCAATTGTTAGGTGTCATCTTAGTCTAATGATGTCAACATGTGAACAGCATGATGAAGAGGACTGTTTAAATACCAATTCCAATTGAACCAGGAAATGTTTTTTTCGATTCATGGATCAAACACCTACTGAAACGTTGAACAGTTGGACATGTGCATTCAAAAGTTTAGAGAAGGTCAAATTAAGTTCACCTGTAAAGGTTATAGTGCATTTTAGGTTCATTCTGAAATTTCACCCAAAAGCCGAATATCCCTAATTTTTTGTGAGTAGTATATATATATATAAATATTATTTGCAATTCGCTTTGTTATTTTGTCTGAGGTGGAGCTACCGGTGCGTTAGTTAGTGTAGCAGGGCGCCGGCATGTTGGGTCTCCACTCACTACTCAATGCCTCTGTCTTCTCGCGAGATCACAGCATGATCTGCGAGATCTCACCTGCTTCCCCGCGAGATCTAACCTGCTCCTCCACGAGATCTGACCTGCTCCTCTCCGCGAGATCTCACCTGCTCCCTCCCCGAGATCTCACCTGCTCCTAGCAGGTCATTGTCCTGAGAATTCACAGCGAGCGAGTGGGTATGTAGCATTTTTATGACGTCTCTTTCATGCGACTGGCATGATATATGATATAACATGTGACATATTACATGATAGTGACATCATCAACACGCACACTCATCGAGGGTGAAGAAGGGCCATTTACCACTATTTGTATTTCTTTATTTATATTCCTTTCACCTCTTTTGTTTTTATTGCAGAAACGTCCAAATACAAAAGTCACAATTAAAACAGTAGCCTCGTCCTCCTTCTTGGGTGTGCTGTAAAACCCGCAGCGCCATGCGTCTTTGCGTCACGTCCTGCCTCCTCTGCATTCTATACCCAGGCCACGCCCCTTGCCTAAACAAACAGATTATTTCCAAAAGGTGTGAACCCGACTGAACCGTTGTGTTCTACATGTGTGAAAGGGTGACAATGTCCAGACCTGATTATCTAGACATTGCCATGCACAGACTGGGAAAGGGACCCTGCAGAAACATTGTGCAGGTAAAACCAGATAAATTGAGACAGAGATGCTAAGACTCTGCCGTACAAATATCCTGAACCCTGACACCCCTAAAAAGAACAGTCGAGGCCGCCACACTTCGAGTAGTGCATGGGGATCTGCTATGGCCCTGTCATGATCAGTGGCTGGAGCTCTGTGAATCAAAGTGACCCGGGTCAATCGGGGGTTACCAGTATCCTTGACAGCCCCTTCCTCACCTGTTCCACCAGTCTAGCTAACAGACCTGATGGGGGTAACGCATAAAGAAGACCCTTTGTCCACGGGTGGTATCCGAAACTGTCCATCCCGAGGGGGGGTTATCCGTCGCGCGGAGGGAGAACCACAGAGGAAACTGAGCCATCTCCCTCGACGCAATGAGGTCCACCTGTACTGTCCCTAATGATCTCCACATCTGGAGCACTATATCCTGATGAAGACGGCAGTCTGCTTTGCCCCCACATTCAGATGGCCTGGGATGTGGCTCACAGACAGGGTTCGAAGACGCAGCTGCGCCCATTCCCACCGTGCCTCGGCCGCGTAATGGAGTGCTGGTGACCTCATACCACCTTGGCTGTTGATGTAGGCCACAATAGCCTGGTTGTCAGACCTGATCTGCACATCCTGGCCCTGTACCAGTGGTTCGAATTGCTTCAGGACCAGTAACACAGCTTCCAGCTCCAGGAGGTTGATATGACATGTCCACCATATCCCATCAGGGAGGCGTCCGTGTGAACCTGTGTGTAAATGTAGACTAGGCCCAGATGCCCACTCTGTGTGAGGGTCCAGGGATCTCTCCAATAGGCTAGATCGTTGCACAACCAACACCCGGGTCCAACCGGAGCCCCCCCATCCATCGCTGGATACTCGCATGTGTAAGATGTCCAACGGCACTACAGTATAGGCTGCTGCAAGTAGCCTGAGCAGCTTCATGAATGTCAGTGCCGTTACTGAGTGGCCCACCCGGACATGTCCGAGAATGGAAATAATGTCCACTCTCTGTGGTTCAGACAACTGTGCCCGCATCTGCATGGTGTCTAACTGTAGACCCAGATAGACCGCCTTTTGACTGGGTATGGGAGTGCTCTTCTCCGGTCTATCAAAGCACCTCCTGATGCACTCACTTGGACATATCATCAGTGTTGTTTCTTGGAGTCATTGGGTGTTTCGGGTCTCACCACAGACACCCTCGTCCAGGTGACCCGACTGAGGCTGATCAGACATCTGCCTGTGCCCAAATGGCGACTACTAACCCCACTGCACCCCCCTTTTCAGCCAGAGCCATCTGGAAGCTTTCTCTGCTGCCTCCATGTTGTTGCTGATGGCTCTTTTCCTGCTGAAGCCAGTTATGCCTAGGGTTTCTTCGGCCTTGTTCAGGGGATGGCCAGCAAATCCCTGACTGCCCACCTCCACTGGCATACACCTAGTCTTCCATCCATTCCTCTGACAACCCTGTTGGAATTTCTCCCTCTTCCTTTCGTGAGCCTCCTCTATTCTCTCCTCCCAGGGCAACGTTAGCTCCAGCAGGATCAACTGCCTCGTAGCCTCTGAGACTAGGATGATGTCAGGTCTGGATGATGTGTTGTGATATCTTTAACTGTTTCTCCAAGTCAACAGTCATCACCCAGTCTTGGGCCGTGGAGAACAAACCTGCAGTGCAGTCCTTTGATGTTTTAGTTGGCTTCTGCCACTGTTTGATAATGCAGATGGTCTTGGTTGTAGCACGGAGATGCCCTCAGCTGTCCTTAATCCACTTACTGATTGCCTCAGCAATGGATTTAAGGACCTGGTCTTGACTCCAGCGATAACGGCGGTCAACCAGTGCCTGAGAGCAGCTGCTTAGGATGTGTTCCAGTGTCCCTGCCTTGGAACACAGGGGGCATGCTGGTGTTTCAACTTTTCCCCATGTGAACAGGTTAGATGGGCTAGGAAGAACATCGTAGAAGCCCCGTATCAAAAATTTGATCCTCTGAGGGTCCCATTTCTAGATGTCCTTCAAGGTGACGCTCCGCTCCGTTGCCTGTTCCCATTTCGTCTTGGGACCCTGCTGCTTCATGGCCACTGCCCTGCTGGTTCGCTCCTCCTCCACTGAAGCTCGCACCTCATCCTGCACCATCTCCCGCGTGTCCTTCCCCTGGGCAGAGTGATATTGGGTTTTTCTCATGGTCCCGAGGCCGGCTCTGTGTTGTGCCACGCTCCCAAGGATGGGCTTGTGCTTCAGGCGGGTCTCTGCCTGCTGGCCTCTATCGGCTGCCCTGCACTTCCTTCCCATCCTCACAGCGATCCTTGCCCCAGACACTTGAGCATCTCTGGACTGTGAGTACTGCAGGTGTTCCCATGCCCGTTCAACAATGAATTTCTCCCTGACCAAGCTGAAAGGCAGCTTAAGCTTGTGGGGATCTGGTCTACTCCCACGCTGAAGCAGAACTTGTCTGTGATCTTCACTTTCATTGGAACCAAGGACCTGGACTTTGAGGGTTTTAAATTCATGCATGCCCATGACATGATGTTGTCAAACCCTTAAGAATCCACCTGACTCCTGCGACAGTTGTAGTTGTCACTGTGAGGTAGTCCATGAAGGCTCTTATGCGAGGTTGCCTTACTCCAGACTTGCTGAGGGGGCCACAGCATTCTGGTTCAGCTGCCTTAACCAGCATGTGTGGTATTGAACCGTAGGCGTTGGTTAGGCCCATCCACAGCACAGCCAGGCCGCCTCTGCCCTCTCTTGCCTCCCTGATGAGCTGGGTCACTATACCTGTGCAACCAAAAATTGTTTGATGTTCTGGGAGTCCTCCTCTTTCGAGATATACACCACCTCCACATATCTCAATTGATGGGCCCTCCAAAGCCGATGGAGTAGCTATTGGCAGTTCTTATACACCCTGTAGGGCACTCTGCTGGGCCTTGGCGCAGAGCTGGCTCTTGCCCTCTTCACAACTTCCTCCACTTCCTTCAGGCTAGGCACCTTCGGGTTGAAATCCGCTGTTGGCTCCAGAGGTGGTGTTCCCAGTGCTTCACAGGGACCCAGTAGTTGTTCTCTGTTGGGGTCACTGTAGGTGCCTTTGAGATGGTCGTCGATGGCGTCTTTGGGACATGTAAGGCGACCAGCTTTCTTTTGACCAAGGAGTTGCTTTGTCAGCTTGAAGGAATTGGCCAGGAATGCGGCCCTCTTCCTTGCCCTCTCCCTTCGCCTCCTACTATGGCCTTCTGCTCTCCTCAAGCTGAGTGTTGCTCGTAGATCTGCCAGGCCAGCTCTCTCGACCTCTCCTACTGCCTTATATTGCCTTTTCAGCAATTGAAGCTATTCCCTAAGGCGCTGGATTTTCCTTGCTCGGTGGTTTGGAGTGAGGGTCGATGCAATCGGCCCAGGGGCCCCTGTTCCAAACCGCTCGGCTGCAATGTTGATTTTGAGGGTGGTCATAGTTCTTAGCCGATGGTTGACGTCACCCTTGGCTGTCCCTTCTAGGATCAGGTCAACATTCTCGTCAAACTGCTACCACTCTGCTCTCTTTGAGGACTTTGGTCACTGGATCCTTGGTCTGGCCAAGGGAGCCCAGCCTGGTGTTCTGGCTTCAGCTTGCTGCTGTTGGAGGTTCTGTGCATTGCTGAACGTTGGAGTGGCAGGTGCGCTGCTGGCAGAAGGTGTTTACCTGCAGGTGACACTTGGAGGCTCTGGGCACTGTGGGTTGCCTCCTGGCCTTATTCCTCCTGCGTCTCACTAGAAGTGACTTCTGTGCGCTGTGTCGTCGGTTCCACTGTCAAGCATCTCATCCTGCTCTTATGGATCTTAAGGCCCCTCTCGTTCTTGCAGGTCCTGCCGCATTATGCACATTCTCAATGTTGTTATCCATTGTCCTAAGTCTTTATTCTGAGATCGGTCTAAGAAAATTATTATCACAAACCGCTAGTCTGTGTGGTATGCGATCACAAGCTTGGTGTGAGCAACCGTTCGCTCCATGCAGGGAGCAAGGAGGGATGAGGAGGTTTTCATGATACGTCAGAATTATGACCTCTTGACAATGCAGCGGAAAAAGTGCCACCCCAGCCCAGTGAAAAATTACGCATGGAGCAAGTTTGTAGCCAAACAGTACCCTGGTGTTCTCGTAGGCTATTTATATTAGGCTATTAGTAGGCTATTCCCACGCGATCGAGACATGGAAGTAGGCGTCCTTCAGGGCGATGCTGGTGCAGAAATCGCCCCGGTGGATTGCCCTTAGCAGCACATTCACAGTGAGCATCGGAAATGGACGAGTCCCTATGTGATAATTCAGTGTGCGTGGATCCGGGATAGGCCACACATCGCCAGTATGGTTCGGAACCAGGAAGTACAGGAACTCCTCACTTGACGACTGATTTCCATTCCTAAGACCAGGTCATTAAGCAAATCGGTCAATAAGCGAGGACCTGTGTTATTTCACGGGAAGGGGGCATGGCAATTGAGAACACTAGTGTAGTGAATACTGACAGACTGCGGGAATGAGACTGAGAACGGTGATGCGCTATAAGATGCTTGACACTGAGACGCCGTGCAGGCCCTGGTATTGTACAATACAGACTGGTCAGAGAGCTGGACCTAAGTCAGAACAGTCATTTTAAACAGGTAGAAAGAAGAAAGAAGAAGAAACAGTCTTTATTTGTCACACAACCCACCACACTACAACACATGCTTGCACACACACACACATGCACATGCTTTGGATGGTGGCCGGTGAAATGGTTCCTCTGCATTTAACCCATCCTGGCTTGTCCTTCCCCCGGGGCCACAGCCAGGAGCAGTGGGCAGCATACGTGGACGCGCCCGGGGACCAGGTGATAAGTGTCCATCACTGGTCAGACGATGATGTGTGCATGTTTTTGAGGGGGGTCCTTACTGACGTGAGGTGGAGGAAACCCCATGTGAGCACGGGGAGAACATGCAAACTCCACACAGAAAGGCTCCTATTTGGGAGATAAGGAGCCTTTCTGTGTGGAGTTTGCATGTTCTCCGGGCCGTCCACGTATGCTGCCCACTGCTCCTGGCTGTGGCCCCGGAGGAAGGACAAGCCAGGATGGGTTAAATGCAGAGGAACCATTTCACCGGCCACCATCCAAAGCATGTGCATGTGTGTGTGTAGGTAGGTTGTTAAGTGAGGAGTACCTGTATTAATAAAACCCCTGCCACGTCGCAGTTCAACTGCCAGAAAGACTTAGGTCTCCCTCCCTAATCACGATTATGAGGGGAGACTCCCACTTTCTTATTTAAGGAAATAGCCTTATTTGTAACTTGCGCAGCTTTATAAACACATTGCCTTGTTTTTGAATGACTCACACACGGCTCACATAAAGGCTCCGTTCTTTGAGGTAATGTGTTAAAGCTAAAAGGCTATAAAATTTGTTGTGGACGGACTTAATCGTTGCAGAAGAAATCGAGACCAATACTTTAGGTTAATAAAGTATTTAATCTTGCGCAAGAGGAGCGTTAACAAAGCAACAGCACAATATGATACCACGGAGAGCTGAGACTTTTTATAGGCTGGAGACTCTTGTTGCATCATCTTGTTGCAACCAGCGCCTCTGGTTGGAAACAGTTATTTGTGGTCCATATGTCCTTTTGTGACCAGTTGACAGGTAGCCACCTGCGTACATGTTGTTCCTATCAGGACACTATGTCACAATACTTTATAAGTTCAATTTAGGATACACAAAAATACAAAATTCCTATAACATAATGATTTCATTGTTTTCCATACTGTAAAGCCCGGATTACAATTCTTGTCTACTCAACCATGTGTAAAGATAAGAATAGTCCCAGGGGGGCTTAAAAGTGTGTTGTGGTCTGTTTTAGCACAATAAGACTGTAACTCTTAACAGACTTTGACTGCTAATTATTGTATGAGTGGCACACCAGTAGTCTTGGAATGACATCTAACCAATAGCACGCAACCTCTCATGGTATAAAGCCTCCTTCAGCAGAGGCACGGTTATGGTAGGCTCACACCACCGGGGCTGCAACATGAAGCCAAGCAGCTCTCCTCTTGTCGCCGTAAGGTCACACCACCAGCTTTATCGTTGTGGGCCTGTTGGCTCAAAATCGACTGACTGTTGTGGGTCCGCCAAACATTTCAAACCTCTATCAAGTTCCATATTTAGTTATATAAACATTATATAGATAGATAGTGTCGTGTCTACTTATTTTTTGTACTTTGTTTACTTGGCCGAATTGAAAAGATAACTTAAATAATCTTGCCATTTGTCCCTTAAAATAAAGATTTGTCCTGGTTGAAGAAACATAAAGTGACGTCTTCTATATTTTATCGATAGTTTGTGACTTTTTCATTTAAAAAAGATAGAATGTAATACAGTGGTCCGAGTGTCCATTTTCCAAGGACCAGCACCATTGAGAGTGTATCTTCCCTCCTTTTGGCTGTCGCTCTCAGCGCTGCTCATTTGCATAAAGTTGAAACCTGCTCAACTTTCTTTGTTGCTGTGAAGATGTCAGCTCGTTGCTGATTGTCAGTCCGCTCCCTGTAGTTCAATAAAGCTGCACCCCGCTGGAAATGCATTGCAGCATGTTGCTTTGCAGCGACCAGTTGCCAGCCATGTGACCGTACCATTAAAGTGTACAGCCATTCACTGCTTTTAAAGTGTATCTGTATCTCTCTTTATTCTGCAGAATAAATTCCATTAACAGGGTTACCTCATCGATCACACAGTGAGAATTCTCCAACACAACTAAATAAAACACATTCATAATTCATGTTCATTGTTTAGCAACATAATGCTGACATCATCAATCTAACCATGTCTTGAAACTATCATGGGGAACAACGTTCTCTTCATAGCTAGCTAAAGACTATTAACATGATTTGTTAAAAACAAGCAGGCAGGCACTCACCTACTACAGTTAGATTCAGGAGCTCAACTTCACTTTCCATCTCCTGTAGACTCATATTTCAATGTTTTGGTCTCCAGATTTATTCCAGTTAACGTTGGTCTATTTATCTGAAGTTTATCTCATTTGATTGATTTATGATCTTATTTGGGTGGCAGAGGACCTACCTTTTGGCAGACTGCAAGAAAAAAAATGCTAGAAAGGCTCGCCCCCCGGCTCTGTAATTGGAAAGTGATATTATATTCCTGATTGGATAGTCAATCTCAAGTGTTTGATGTGAAAAGTACTTGTACTTCATATTTTGATTTGTACTTGTAGATTTGATTCGTAACAGTAACCTTGGGATTCCCACATATAATTGAGTTCTGTGTGAACAGGTAGATGTGTTACTAAAAAACCTGATGTGTAACTGCAAAATGTTTTAGTACATCTATTTCCTCAGAATCTTTTTACACAAAATTTTGCATCTTTGAATGTATTCATACCTGAATATTTTCAAACACTCAGGTATGTGATACACAACTACAATACATTTGACATTTGATTTAATTTCATACAAAAGCAGATATTTATTTACCTTACTTGACTTTGCAAATACCAAATAGACGGATTAGAATTGAAAGAGTGAAATGTTGTACATTAGGCGTGACTGAGGACTCAAGCCTAGATGTGCATAATCTAATTATATAAGCGTAAAATTTTCCAATCAATATGTTTGACCCATTGACCGAGCAGTTTCTTTGTTTGTCTCATATCCCGCCTTTGACTTTTTTGCAGTTGCTTACATAAAGTCCTCACCTCAAAAGCACTTTGGCTACCTTCTATTAAAAGGCATTACAAAAAGTATAGCTAGCTATCTACTCGCTATCTGAAGAGCACATCTGAGTGTGCATGCATGCACGTTGGGTCAGTTGTTGGAACATGTATTGATTGATAGTTTGCAAAATTAAATTTTAGCTCCAAATGCAGGTCCAATTTTAAAGTACCTTGTGCCACATACCTGAACAGCAGGCGCATTGTGCTAATATTGTTTTGACCGTCGCATTAATGTCTTAGTCTTAAAGGGGCATTAGATCAGGAGGTATAGCAGGTCGTCTAATGATCGCAAGGTTTCCATTTTGTTCCCCTGCTCCTCCTGGAAGCGTACTGTGTGCTTAAGTGTCCTTAAGCAAGACACTTAACCCCATAACTGTTCTTGTTTTGCTGGTGTGCACCTTGCGCTGCAGACGCAATCCATGCATGAAGGTATGCAATGTAAAGCACTTTGAGGAATATGACAAGAGAAGCGCTATATAAAGGCACCCCATTTACCAAACAGAATGCGCAAACAGTCATATATCAACTCACCAATCAAATACATTTTATCTTGAAGACAGAGATTCAACACGTATGTTTTAATAACTTAACTTTTTATGCAGGGGATGTTGTGTCTATTGTATTACTGTGGTTCATTGTGTAACTTTTGAGAAATAAATCAACCTAAGTCATTACATTACATTACATTTAGTCATTTAGCAGACGCTTTTATCCAAAGCGACTTACAATTGTTCAAACACTGACGGACGCAGCCATCAGGAGCAATTAGGGGTTAAGTGTCTTGCTCAAGGACACTACAGCATGCTAGCAGGAGGAGCCTGGGATCGAACCAGCAATCTTTGGATCACTAGACCACCAGCTCTACCTCCTGAGCTACCATCCCCGTCCCCAAGTCATATGCCCCTGTGGTGGAATTTTACCGCTGCATGCTTGTAAATATATATTATGTTACCCAGGAGGGAGACAAATAATTAATGAATTTATTCCACAACAACTTCAGTCTTGGTCGAAGTATTTTTTAATGTGGTTTCAAACACAGGGAAAACAATGCTTCTCTCTGGAGTGGCAACTAAGCTCTGCAACGATAAGTAGGGGTCGGCAGTTTTAAAAGTTACATACACAGGTCATGACCGTGTTAAAACAATGCAAAACCTTGTTCTTGCAGTTAACTTGATCAAAGAATGTCTAGCTGATCTTGACAACAGAGATAAGGTGCAGTTTCCATAGGATTTGTCGCTTGAGCCAGTTCTGTGCCGCAGGTACACAGCATTTGGTTTCGACAATGTTCAGTTTGCGCTTAGCCATGCCAAAAGTTATACAAAGGTAAAAGATATTCCTTGTTATTTAATAGATAGCTTATTGATGATAGCAACATCGCTGACTATTCCAAGGTGATATCAAATAATTGCTATCACACTTCTATCTCGCATGCAGGTGTGTTCCTGGTGCCCTACTGTTTCTTTGCTGTGCTATGTGGCGCGCCCCTGTTCCTGCTGGAGACTGTGATGGGCCAGTACACCCAAGAGGGAACCATCACCTGCTGGAGGAAGCTATGCCCCCTTGCGCAGGGTACAGACATAATTAAAATTGTCAAAATATATAATAAGTCTCACTCGCCAGAATGCAGAACTTGAAAAGGACAAATTATGGACATATTGTGAAAAAGTAGAAACCTATTGGAACTTGACCTACATATAAAGCAAACAAAATGCCTCGATGAATCTAAAATATAACTAATTAAAAACGATTCATGAAGATCCTTGAAGTTTTGAAATTCAAAAGTACATCTGATGCTTCAGTAATAATGCATGTTATACCTTGAGTCTACTATTAGAGAATTTTGTTCTAGAGCAAGGTTGCATAGGATATCTTTTCAAGTTTATTCTGGCTGTTATGACTGACTCTTGTTCTAGGCATTGGCTACGCCATCATCGTGATCCAAGTCTTTTCCACCATTTATGAGATTGTCCTGGCATGGTCCCTCTTCTACCTCGTCAACTCGTTCCGGTCCAAGCTGCCCTGGTCCACATGCGGCAACTACTGGAATACAGGTCAGCCTTAAGATGAGACAGGGAAAGCCTTTGGAGTTGAAGCCTATTGGGGAGGCAAAGGAGGTAAGGCTGGAAGGTAGCAAAGCGTTGACCAGGTAGGCGATAAGGATTTAAGTGAGCAAAGTGTTAGGGAGGTAGAAGGTAGGGATGGAGGGGAGCAGAGCATTGGGGAGGTAGAAAGCAGGGATGGTAGGGAGCAAAGCGTTGAGGATGCAGGAAATAGGATGTACAGGGCAAAACATGGGGGAGCTAGGAGATAGGATGGATAGGTGTTGGGGATTCAACGATACATCGATTAAGGCAGAAGTGTATGACATAGTGAAATTATGCTCTGCAAAGAAAAATGGCAGCAAGAGAGTATGGAATACTTGCATTATGTGGAGTCCACGGTCACTTAAAAAAACAACTGTAAATTGGTGCCAATTGATTAATCCCCGGACTGCAATTTTGGGTTCTGAAGTGCAGTATCTATGCAGGTGGGCTAAACATGGTGAGCTAAAGGAAGCCTTTTTTTAACTTGAGTGAGGCACTCACCAGTTCTTGTTATTCTGGCTTCAGATGCATGTGTGGAGTTCACCTCTTCAAACATGACCACTGAAAATGTTCGTAACCTGCCAATCAACTGGACATCTGAAAGTGTGACCAGCTCTGCAGCTGCAGAATTCTGGGAGTAAGTAAATGCTGAAATGTTTCACTGCCTCAGAAACAAGAAGTGTAACAGAGTGCCCAAGTTGCAAAGTTTGTAAAGGGGACCTATCATGCAAAACTCATTTTTTCAGTGCCTGTGCACATACATGTGGGTCTCTGATGGGCCTACTAACACAGTTATTGTTCAAAAAAGGCAACCGAGTCAGTTTTTGTGAGCTATCTGTTTCAGAAAACATGTCCTGAGACGAGCGGTTCAGCTTTGAGTCTCAGTACTACGTAGGGTTGAGACTCGGTGGAATAAGAATCGCCCTCCATCTGAGAAACTCCACCCACTGCTGGAGCGCAACTGGACCCGCTAGCATCGAAGCTAAGAGCTAAGCATGGGAACTGCTCTGTTGTTGGCTTAGAGACCAGCACAGATGTTCTAAAAGAAAGAGGAATTAATACCAACTGTCAATGACAAAACTGCAGACAGTGGAAATGTAAGTATTTGCTGTGGGTTTTTTTCTGTGTGTGTGTGTGTGTGTGTGTGTGTGTGTCGTTTTGACTGTGTATTGCTGTGGCATGTGTTCCGCTCTGCGTTTCTTCAAACAACACCATCGATTAATTTATTTTCCAATGTTTCCGTAAACAAAAAGCCCCAAGCACACTGGTGCTCCAAGCTCTACGCTGCTCCTGGACACCGTGGTGAAACTCGGACCAAGCTTTTAAATTAGGCCTTGTAGATCTTGGATGAGTAAAGATTCAGCTACTGGATTGGTTATTTCTCACCTCAAATTTGTCCAGAAGCACATTTTGGTGGACTGATAAGGTGAAAACAGTGAATGTATATGTACTTCATACAACTGAACCTGGAGTAAAGCTCAAACTCCATTGGCTCACAGAATGCAGGGCCTCTGGAGGGTGGCTCCTCCCCCTTAAACAGAGTATCAGGAACACGATGGATTTAGAGACATGTTTAGAATGCATCATCAGAATGGTGTTTTCAGCAATAAAAATTCAAAAACATGTTTTGAGAATCTCGGAAACCTATTTTAACTTGTGTAAAAAGGAGCATAATACATTGCCAGCTCATTTAAAGAAGGCGGTCCTAACCGGAGGCCTGGCAGTCGCAGGCAACCAGTTCCCAGTCAGTTCCTAGGTGATTACCCTGCGGCTCCCAGTCCTCTTATGTGTCCTGAGAGGGCGTGTTTAATTTCAACTGCAAACACGCCCATACATTCAATTGCAGTGTGTGACCATGAGATGGCGGTAACTAAACAAAAAAACAATCACATTTCAGAGAGAGATTTCAGTTGACCCTTTGGTATTGTCCTTTGAACCTTGACCAGTCATCTTTAGAAGTTCAATTGTTCTTTTGTCATATGAATGAGAAAAGGTCTTAATGCTTTATTTGAATCCAGAAGCAGATAGAAGGTTCAATCCCAGCCTCCTCCTGGTAGCATGCTGATGTGTCCTAGCCGACTAGTGGTAGATGTTGTAAACAGCAGTTTTCCTTCTTTTAAAAGGTGCCACGTGTGTGAATGAATAGGTTCTCGTCTTTGGCCTTTTGATTTCAAAATGAGGGTCTTTGAACTATCACATTTTTATTTTACTTAAAAAAATTGTGAAATATCACAACAAATCTCTGTATTTGTTTCTCTGAGAAATGGTCGCCCATCAGTCCCCCCCCCCACATTCAATAGATACATTTTACATTTTCCTTAATTCCAAAAAACAAAAATGACACAGTAAAATATTAAAAATCAATAATCAAAAGTCAGCAGAAAAATGTAAACATCAGGGATATTATAATAATTTGTAGAAACAATAACTTGGCTAAACAGTGTGTATATATATATATATATATATATATATATATATATATATATATATATATATATATATATATATATATATATTATATATATATATATATATATATATAATAATCCGGCTGTTGCATCCGGTATTTCTTCATGTTTTAATTTTAAAAGGGATCTAGGAAGTTTTGAGTTTGTAGACTATTAACTGGATAATGTAGAGCAGATCAGAAAACAATCGGAGGTTTCATACCTTATAAACAGGGGGAATAAAGATAAGATAAACCTTTCCCCTTGCATCTACATAAACAAATAATGTTAATTAAAAATCGGAGAATTATACGTTTACGATATTAGATATACAGTAAATAGGGCTGCACGATTATTTGGCTGAATATTGTGGTCACGATTATTTAGGATTTTCATCCATTCATCTATTTCAAATGAATGGGGGATGAATGGATGAATCCATTCATGGGTTCCGCTAACGTGGAGAGAATTTTTCCGCTGGTGGCAGAAAAAGCCGCGTCTGCATGCTGCTGAATGTCATAAAAATATACTGTATATGCACCACATCTGCATCATATCGCCACATATCAATGTTTTTCAACCTACTAATAGTTTTACGATTGTTATAAATCATTTTCATACATATTGTATTTTAATTCTGGCCCTAATAGGTAATAATAACAGGTCTTAATAATAGTTATTTGTGACATTGCGCCACCCGTTGTGGCTGCCTGCACAGGCGCTCGGCCTTGATTATGCACATTTTATTTTTTTTTATCCGTTTTATATTACTATGTCCGCCAAAAACTCATCGGCAGCTATCTCCTACAGCCGCAACGCACTTGTGGATATAAAGATTTCCCTGAAATATCAACTTTGGGATTTTTTATCCACGGATCCAGAGTGGCCCCTGGAAATGTTATGCATCAAAGCTTTCAACAACAACGGAGCCGCTGTTCCCCGGGTGGGCCCACGGAGGATCCACCGCGGTAAGCGCGGCAGCATTCGGGTCAGAATGAGGACGCAAACTTACCGTCCACCTCTGCCAAGCATCATTCTTGCTAATGTCCAGTCCCCGAAGAACAAGATGGACCTTCCAGCGAGGGTTGCATTCCAAAAGGATACGAGAAATTGTTGTGTCAAACATGGCTGAACCGGCTGGTGCCGGATGAAGCCATTTGTCCAGCCCAGTCTATCTCTGTGTTCCGCACTGACTTCAAAACAAACATTCTGATGCGGCTGTGGTGGCAGCTGGGGACTTTAACAGGGCGAACCTTAACAAAGTTCTGCCTATTTTACATCAACGCAAAACGTGAGCCACCAGGGGAGACAGAACTTTGGGCCACTTTTACACATTGTACAAGAACGTCTCGCTACCTGCTTTCGGGAACAAGCGGCAGTCGTACCGATCAAAGACCGCGCTCCAGGACGCTCTTACTGACGTCAGTGTGTTTACGGAAGTAGCTACGAGCTTCGTAGCCACATTAGTGGACAGCATCGTCCCCAGGTTGAAAGTTCGGATATTTCCAAACCAGAAAGCGTGGGTCGATAAATCCAGCCGCGGCGCTTTGAATGTTCGCACGGCCGCTTACAACGACGGTCTTGTATCCGGAAATATGGACAGTTACAAAGCGGCGTCGTACAATCTGCGGAGGGCGGTGAAGGACGCAAACGGACATACGGGGATAGAGTGGAGCGACCGATGGAGCAACGGGACACCAGACGCTTGTGACAGGGGCTGCGGACTATAACGAACTACAACAGCAGCTCCTCTCCAGCCACGAGTGTGGACGCCTCCCTAGCCAACGAATTGAACTCCCAATTTTGCGCGGTTTGAGTCTGGCAACAACACCGCTAGCTCGCCAGCTCATTGGAATTACACCGCTGAGGATGAGCGCGCACTCCGTGTCAGAGCATGATGCCAGGAGGGCTTTCATGCGTGTGAACACAAGCAGGAAAGGCATATCTGGGTGGAACTACCCTCCCCTCCCTGCAGGACTTATACACCAGGAGGTGTAGTAGCAGAGCCCGCAGGATCATGAAGGATCCTCACCACCCCAACAACGGACTGTTCCAGCTGTTGCAGTCGGGCAAGCGCCTCCGCAGCTACACAGCGAGAACAGAGAGAGTGAGACGGAGTTTCTTCCCGCAAGCCATAAGAACTGTCAATGCTGAACTAACCAGGGGTCCTCACTGAGCCACACCCATAGGCTCCACTACCTTACTGTACTGTATGTAGCATACTGTACTGCAAGTTACTGCATCACTGTTCTGGGTTACTGCATACTGCTTTGTATTGCTGTTCTGTTCGGTGTTACTGTACTGCTGTGTCATACTGCTGTATACTGTACTGTATATCTCCATACACACTTTATTTACATGCACTTTACTGCACATATCTGTAAATACAAATAGCCTATCCCATATACATAACTCTGTTCCCCTCTATTTTGTACCCCCACTTTGTATTATCTTTTTGAGTCTTATTTTATTTTTATTTTATTTGATTTATATTATTCTATTCACTGACTGCATTACATTTTAGGAATCAGTTAGTTTCAGTTAGTTAGATAGGTAGTAATTTTGTTAGCTATTATGTTAGCTTTAAGGCAGTGAAGATGCAGTATCTCTTCTGCTATTTTGTTGCACTGTTACTAAGAAAAATGTATAATTGTTTTATTTTAGATTTTGATTTGGAGCGAAGCTGGAGTGCGTGTGCCAAAGTTTTGTTGTTTTTTTTATTGTAAAGTTTGTTGTAATTTTCTATTTGAGTGTTTGAATGTTAAGTTTATATAATGTAAAACTGGTCTGATATTTATTTTGTTCCATGTAGCACTGAAGGGAAAAATACTATACGATCACAGATATTTGTTTAAATTGTAATATTCAGTCCTAGCTCCTGGAATTTGACAGCCCGTCTGTTGGGGACTATGGTATTGAAAGCTGAACTTGAACTTGAACTTGAACTTGAACTTGAACTTGATCTGTAGTCAATGAACAGCAATCTCACAGAGGCCCTCCTCTGGCCATCCAGGTGCGTCTGTGTGGTATAAAAGTGCCAGGTGCAAAAATAAAAGTACTATTGAACATATTTTGGCGAACTTCACTTATTATTTACAACACATTTACACTTTGGTCACCTATATATATATAAATAAATTTAAATATGTAAAAATATAAATATATATATATATAAATTTGTTCAATTAATTAAGACTATGCATACTTCTGTTTTTATTGTACTGGAATCACTTTATCGATTTATGGTATTCCAAAATTAAAATAGCTGCCAAATCTCCGATAAATAAATGTTGAGGATGTGTTGATTACTGTCCCAAATAAATACATAAATAAAGTGTGATTAAAGCAAATGCACAGAAGAAGAGCTGCTGAAGATGGTTAACTGTGGTGACAAAAGTGTCCAAGAACATAACTTTGTATATAGTGTAGCATTAGTTTTTTCATAAATTAAATGAGATTTGACAGCCACGATCATCTTGTCCTCCCTCCCACCCACCTCCAAAGCACTGAGGAATGTAAGGACATGTACAATAATAATAATAATAATGATGATAATAATACTAATAATATTACAGTTACTTTAATAATAATGTTATTATTATTATTATTATTATTATTATTATTATTATTGTTGTTGTTTTATTATTATTATTAATAATAATAATAATAATAATAATAATAATAATGATAATAATAATAATAATAATAATAACAATATTGTTATTGTTATTAATGTTATTATTATTATAATTATTATGCATGTGTGATTTGTTATTTGTGATTCGTGATTTGAGTGTTTTGATCTGTAGAGGTTGGATGTAAGTTGGGAAGTCGGAGCTGAAAGATGAGTATCTATAGAAAATGTGTCTGTCTTTCCCCTGTGCAGGAGACGTGTCCTATCCCTATCTGGGGGGATAGAAGTGGTGGGAGAAGTGAGGTGGGAGCTGGTGCTGTGTCTCCTGGCCTGCTGGGTGGCCTGCTACTTCAGCATTTGGAAGGGAGTCCGCTCCACTGGAAAGGTAATTGAAACAAGAACCTGTATAGTGGAGTACCGCATTTTTTGCGTTTGATCGGCTTCGTCTGTAACCTCTGGAAAAGCAGAATGAGTTTTCCATATTCTTCTGAGTCTGAATACATTCAGAAACATAGATAATTTTTTCGGATGGGCAATATCAGCAACAGTAGGAGATCAAAATTCGACTCATTAAAATGTTTCCTGAACTGTTTTGGCCTATCTTTATTTAGGTGGTGTATTTCACGGCTGTGTTCCCCTATGTAATGCTGGCGATCTTGCTGGTCAGGGGGTTGACGCTACCAGGAGCCTGGCAGGGTGTGGTCTTCTACCTGTATCCAGACCCCACACGGCTAGCGGACCTCCAGGTGGGGATGAGCCCACATGACCTTACTTTCTGTCCCTAGTGGTACGATGTGTCAGATGGGGCAGGCTGGAAGTAGAAGGCCTGTTTGGGTAGAAGTGGTGATCCCCTCTGTTTCATTAAGGATGGGGGATGAAAATGTTGTCATAAGGGACAACACATGGTAGTTCCACACATTCTAAAATGAAAGATTGTCTCAAAATTATGATTTTTCTTTCTGCATCACTAGTATTCGGTCATAGGGTGAATGACTTATATCACTTCATGTGATGTCTTTTTTTGTTAATTTTATGCCACTATCATAGTATAAGCTTAAAATCATGTATAATTCACATCAACCTTGTGAAGATTAGCCAATTACTGGCACTGAACATTGAAACATAAAGATGTCGGTAGAGACTTTATTTTCCTCAAAATTATGGAGATACACTTCATGTACATTCTTTGTGTTACAACATTTGTAGCTTTCTGAGAATGTTAGCTGGCATCGATATACAATGTATGTGTTTGTGGTAAGTCAGGTGTGGATGGAGGCGTCCTCTCAGATATTCTTCTCCTACGGTGTGGCGGCAGGGACTGTCAACACGCTGAGCAGCTATAACAACATCAATAACAACTGTTACAAGTGAGCTCCAACATCTGCCCCATTTAAAAAATCTTTTCAATCTGTATTGTCACAATTTTCCTTAACATCATTGTTGTTCAACACAATTACATTACATATGCATTATATACTTATACATTACATAAGATCTGGATTTTGATTTTGAGGCAATTGAATATATACTCTCCGATGGACGGCCAATCCTGAAGATGAAGAATTACAGTGTATTGTTATAGAATGGGAATCTGGACTATGGCTTTGTCTCAAATCTTATCCATAATTAATTTAATGAATAACACTTTCTGTTGACACTAGAAACATGCAGAATAGTTTCATAACCAATTTCACTGCTTCAGATTTCACAAGAAACACACTATACTCTTGCTTTTGTGCAGGGACAGTCTGTGGCTGTGTGTGCTGAACACTGCTACCAGTTTTATAGCTGGCTTTGCTGTATTCTCTACACTGGGATTCATGGCCCACCAACAGGGTGTTTCCATCGAAATGGTGGTGGACTCTGGTAAAGTATTCTGTTATTTGTGTCGTCAATGCAGGACTGGTTTATGTGCTTTGATTGACATCCTAGAACGACAAACGAATGACTATACAGTTTATATATATATATATATTTTTTTTTCTTTTTATTTTTTTTTTATTTTTATATATATATAAATATATATACGTATATTTAAATTTGGTCCAAAGTGTTATTTCAACCCTACACCTCAATTATATTTGAACCTGAAGACAAGAGCTGCAGTAGATAAGGAAAAAAAGCCACATTTCTCACAATTTACTTACAATTTATAGGTAGATTTCTCACAATTTAAGTATTGGTAAATTTAGGTTAATTCAATAAATTGTGAATAGCGTACCTACAGGTCAATTACCAGGTAATCGCGACCTGACCTTAGCAAATTAGATCATTGTTGAGAGTATCTCGAGAAAATTATTACAAACGTTACGATTGCTTGTCACCAGGTCAGATTCCCTTCAAAATCTAACAAACAAAGCAATTGCAAAGCCACAGTTTCTGACACATCAGTAACAGTAATGTCAACCAATCCCTATACATCTCGCAGCTTTTATCCAAACTCCCGCAAGCCCCACCAGAGAGCTAATAGTTTTGGGTTTTTCTCTGACAAGAGGCGATGGAGCTCATGGAATGGTTATACATATCAATATTCCAATGCATATGTGACAGGCTATATGTGAGAAGCTACAAAATAACTATGTGTTTTCTCAGTTGAGCCATTAACTCCCTGTATGTTCATGCAGGCCCCGGTTTGGCCTTCATAGCGTTTCCCCAAGCTGTGGCCATGATGCCGCTGCCTCAGCTCTGGGCTGTCTGCTTCTTCCTCATGCTCATTCTGCTGGGATTGGACACACTGGTAAGACACACACTAGGAAATACTGTCACAATATTGGGTTCCATGCAGTGTAAGAGGTCAAAGTTACAGTCTACCCTGAAATCTGGTCAAATAATTTGGTTTTATAAATTGGTCTCACAATTGGTCATTTGAAAAACAGGG
Source organism: Zeus faber (assembly GCF_960531495.2). Classification (NCBI taxonomy): domain Eukaryota; kingdom Metazoa; phylum Chordata; class Actinopteri; order Zeiformes; family Zeidae; genus Zeus; species Zeus faber. The sequence goes on from NC_137205.1 coordinate 7,927,593, forward strand.
TGTGCAGGGCCCTTTGCAAACTCAAATGAAAAAGGATCCATGCCCCATGACGAGCAGTCTGTTTGTGTTAGAATTATGATTAAATGTACTTGCATAAATCTGTATTTATCTCACAGCGAACATTCACTCCTTTGGCTCTCCCTCAGTTTGTAGGTCTGGAGACCATTACCTCCTCGCTTACCGACATGTTCCCAGGGCAGTTGCGCCGGCCATGGCGCAGGGAAGTCTTCCTCCTCATCGTCTGCCTCTCCTGCTTCCTCTTCCAGATTTCACTCACTACTGAGGTTTCATCCCCACAATTTCATGTATTTAGTGACTAACCAACCAATGGTTAGCCTTTATCCAGTTGGCATGTTTAAGGGATCATCTCTTTTCATTGTACAAGCAGGAGTTATTTAGGGGCTGACAAGATATGCATGACAACATTGATGATAACCAGAGCTGTTTTTTTTCTGGGGCTGTTTTGGAGAAGGCCAGCCTAGAATTCCTTTAAAGTACACAAGATCAGAATAAAAATACCTTTCTGTGGGTATATACTGTATGTTATGGCTGTACTTGCTCAATCAGAGTGAAAGATTATATGTCAGTGCTGTGCTTACTTGTGATGGAAAGTGAATGCTCCTCTGCCTCTAGTGGGGTTGTTTGAAAAACCCATGTGGGTTCATCAAGGAGGTGCAGACATGGGGCAAAGGTTTCTAACAGTAAAAAATCCTGGTGTTGTCCATGGGCTTTTAGTTCTAAGCTCACGATTCATTACTTCTAGGAGTTTTGGTGATGAACCAACATGTTTGTTTACGTTCACATGCCACTTTCAATTCTATTGTCTTTTTCCAGGGGGGTGGTTATGTTTTTCAGCTTATTGACTACTATGGCTGTAATGGAGCTTGTCTACTCTGTGTGGCTGTCTGCGAGTCCCTGGCCGTGGGCTGGGGTTTTGGTCAGTTCCTTTAACATCATCATCCAACTACATTTGCATATCCAAAGAATTTAAAGCAAAAAAGGTAGTATTTATTCAAACGTGTTCTGTAAAACTATCATTTAGGGGCTGACAAGATGTATGACGCCATTGAGGATATGGTTGGACAGAAGCCGTGTTTTCTTTTCAAGCTCTGCTGGCGCTATCTGACCCCTCTGCTCTGCCTGGTGAGTCACATATTCAACAGGAATTAAAAGAGGCTTTTTGTAGCTCAGTGGATACATCATGACACTTACTACACCATAATGTCTATTGGGTATACTGCCCATTTAGCATTACTACAAGTGTGTGATGGCTACGATTCTCTCCATGGAGAATGGAGCATCCTAATGGAGCCAGTATGGGATACAGTAACAACATGACTAAAATTAAACTTCACAGGGCAACAGACATGCATTGCTGTCCACACGATCTACATTTGGCTCATGTTAGCAAAATTGTTAACGAGGCCTCTGAACAAAGCTTTGCATTATATTTCTCTAAGAAGCACTTAACTTAAATCATGTGGCATTGTTAATTTAAAAAAATACAAAACAGTGCGATGGATGGGATGAGCAGCCACACCTGATGCCCTTTGGATGGGCTAATGAGCGGCAGGTTTAAAAATCCCATCAACAAACACACTCAGGAAAGGAGCCCATGTCATGACATGTTCAAGCTGCTCCTCGCTAATTCCACCTAGCCTTCTAGCTACAATAAACTGTCTCTGTGCCGGAGGGCCCTGAAAACGCCACTTGGATGGCATGTGGTGGCAAGAACTGCCACACTGGCACCTGAGCAGGGACTCCGGCACAGGGAAGGGACACAGAAGGGCCGTCCGAAGATGTCCTGGAGCCACCAGCGGTTCAACGGGCGGCCCAGCACCAACCCTCTCCCGACTGGCAGCAGCAGCACCCAGGGGGTCTGGCGGCGGACCGGGGGACAAGCGGCGCAACATCCATCACAGGTAACCACTGGCAGCTAGCTTCTCAGCCCAGCAGCCATTGCTGGGACCATCTAGCAGCCCAGCAGCCATGCCACCCCTCGGCCCCACAGCAGCCAAGTCCGGCCACGGTGTCACCAGCCAGCGCAGCAGCCCAAGGCCCCATGCTCCAGAAGGGAGTAGGGGGGCAGTCTGTTGTCGCCCTGGTGGCAGTAGGCTGATTTTCCATGCTGCTCTTTGGAACCCAGGTCCTCTGGAAGGGGACCAGTTAATTTGTTTTACATTTATTTGTATAAGGTTTGGGAACCCTGTTTCAGAGTCCAGTATTGTATTTATTTTTAGGTATAGTAACCCTGGGTCAGAGTCTGTTTTAAGCATTTCTTTTCATTTTTGTTCTCTGCTTGGTGGCGGGGGCCGGCGTAGGCTTTGGCCAGGAATCTTTCATGGCCTCAGTTTGGTGTTGGGGTTATGGGGTGGCTTGAGGCGCCACACCTGATGCTCGTTGGTTGGGCTAATGAAAGGCAGGTTTAAAAACCCCCTCCACGCATTCAGGAGAGGAGCCCGTGTCATGACACGTTCAGTCTGCTCCTAACTAATTCCACCTAGCCTTCTATCTCCAATAAACTGGTGTTTACAACTGTCTCTGTGCCGGAGGGCCCTGAAAATGCCACTTGGGTGGCGTTTGGTGGCAAGAACTGTCACAGTTAGGTTTCTCTTAGAGGTCTGAGAAACCTCCATCTGAACAACTTCGTCTGGTCTTCTGTGTCTTCCAGGTTTGCCTTGTTTGCTTTTTCCTGTACCACCAGCCACTCACATCCAGCCAGGGCTACGTGTACCCAGACTGGGCCTACAGTGTCGGATGGGCCATGGCCCTTTCCTCCATACTCATGGTGCCGCTGTGGGGTGCTGTCAACATCTGCTTTGCCCGGGGAAGCCTTACTCAGGTGGGACCTCACAAGCTATTAGGGCTGGACATTAGGCTAGGATTTTACACTCTCGTTTGTTTCTTTATCGCGTCATATACTCAGGAGTGAGGTAGAATAACAGTTGTAAAACTTATTCTGTGTTGAAACAACTCAGAACTCCTTGATACAGGGAGGTCTTTATAGGATATCTTTTAGGTAGGTCGCTCAAGTACAACACAAACTGTGCTTCTACACATGAAGTTCCCCTCGACAAACAAAGGGCTTTTCCATTCTGTGGCATCACTACATCACCAATTCACATTTGTATGTTGATTTATTATTGTCTCAGGAAGGTTTTTTAAGATGGCAAAGATCGGAAGTAGATGAAGACCTATTCTAGGACATTGGAAATTAGCCACATGTGTCCCAAGCACAGGGTAAATGACAATTGTATACAGCTCCACCAACTCTACCCCCCCCCCCCCCCCCCCCCACACACACACTGCCCCTGGATTTTAACAGAATCTTAAACTCCTGAGTGAACCCGTTGGAGACTCTGCATGCCGCGAAGAGCTGCAGACGACTACAGCAGTGACAGCCCTTCCAAATGAGGCCGAAATGATGCTCCATCACGGCCTTGCCCTGAGACCTGGAAACACTGGAATATTGAGAGGTTGTTCAGAAATTGGCCATGAGTGATTTGGAGATTTGCTAAGCTCTTATCTGTTAGATGAATATAATGTCTGAAATTGGTGCCTTAACCACAGTACACATTATCCAAGGTGAAACCCAAACGTTTAAGGAGCATTCGTTGGATGTGAAACGGTTGGTTCCTTGCACGGTTTATGTTGGAAAGCAAAACTTATATCTGGTTCAATACACATACAAGATATGCATCTGTGGCTTACAATGCAGGCTATGATCTAACACCAAAATACATGAACCCTTCAAAAATATTGAAGATCACAACATATGGTAACCGCTTTAGAGTTAAAATGATATGATTGATGTTGTGTGTGAATGATCTGTGTGTAACTGCATGCTTTGACATACCTCATGACAATGACTCCGTCTGTATGTCTAGGGTATTCAGGCTGCCCACTTTCCACACAAGGTCTTGACGGGCTTGACTCTTTATGTCTGTGTTTCCAGGAGTTGAATGGTATGTCCATTATTAGGGGTCTAGCCCGTAGACCGGAGCCTAAAACTATCTGGAACACCAACTTCGGCAAAACACACAAACACAGTTTACATCTTGTTTGAGCAGCTTATGGTTGAAGTCTCATCGTTCATCTCTGAAAAGTACACACGTTCCCTGTGGTATAGGTTGATACCAGAATTGTTTTTTCAACACTTATTTAATTCATAGCATATTGGCAAGATAATTATCATACTTTCTTTATGTATAGTACAATTATATTTCCTTTAAAAAAAATAGTAAATTTGATTTTCTCCCGTACCCTAATTGATTTTTCTCACGTATATCCCAAGGGGGGGATATACGGGAAAAATCAATTAGGGTACGGGAGAAAATCAACTCGCGTAAGCTTAACATTCTTTTGACAATCTAGAATCATCAAGGGCTACCTGCAAGAGTGCTAGAAAAATGATCAGCATTCACATTTGGTTATTAGAAAAACAAACTCCTGTTCTCATATCAGGACTTTCAACCTGTATGTTTTCAGGGCTTTCAACCTGTCTCTCAATAGAGCAAGAAAATATTTACAAATGTGCTACCTTTTGAGCATTTCCAACCCCTGAATTGATATATATGACAACATATGTGATTATAGAAATATTAACCTTTGATATGATATAAAAATGTGTATCAATTTTAAATGTAAAAGAATAGTTTTCAGTGGTGATTATAACACATGACATTGTAACACACAATAAGTATCGTTATAAGTGTTATGTAAGCAATAGCCTGTTTTTAAGTAGAGCCTTGCATGTTTTGTTTCCTCTATAAATGTTGGCACATACCTTAATTAATGTTGTTTATGAAACGTGATCAATCAAAACATATGTCATTGTAAAGAATATGTGACATAAAAATAAAAACCTAACCATTCAATTTCTTTCAACAAACATTGATGTGGATATTCAGGGTGATCTTCATGTATTGGTGTGCTGTATGTTTGTGGGGGGTGGTTTGGCATTACTGTAGTTGTTGCTTCTGTTCCCGTCATCGTCTTCAGATTCTGTAATTTTAGAAGCCCAACATTCTTTTTCCATTCTTCTTCCACTCTGGTATATTGAATATATCAAAGAGGGTGTGGCTCACATGGAGAGGTTACTAGCCCGATCACATGTGAGCTGGTAGAGTGGATTTACATTTAGCAGATGGGTGGATTTACATTTAGCAGACGCTTTTATCAAAAGCGACTTACAATTATTCAAACACCGATGGCACAGCCATCAGGAGCAATTAGGGGTTAAGTGTCTTGCTCAAGGACACTACAGCATGCTAGCAGGAGGAGCCTGGGATCAAACCAGCAACCCTTAGACTACCAGATGACCAGCTCTACTACCTGAGCTACCATCCCCATTAGCTACTGATGGGGAAGAACAGAGACTTTTCTTCATCTTCTTTTTTGTGCTTCACGGAGACATAGCTGAGCAGAACGATACCAGACTCTGCGTCGTAGCTGGCAGGCTTCCAACTGTTCAGAGCAGATCAGGACAGAACTCTCCAGCTGAAAAATAAAAAGTGGAGGTTTATGTTTCCACACAAACTGGTGTAATGACAAGATAGTGATCCGTCAGCACTGTTCTACTGATCTGGAATCTTTGTTCATTAACTGCAAACCCTTCCATTCTCCACGAGTTTGTTTCATTCATACTGGTTGGTGTTTACATACCACCGCAGGACAACGTGCAGGACACACCGGGCATGCTCACCCACCAGATAGGGTGTGTGGAACGGACAATCCCGGACTCCTTAGTTATTGTCGTCTGCGACTTTAACAAGGGAAACCTCAGCCATGAACTCCCCAAATATAGTCAGTTTATAAAATGCCCCACCAGAGAGGAGAATACTTTGGACCACTGTTACACCACAGTAAGCAGTGCCTATCAGCCATCCCCCGAGCGGCACTGGGACACTTTGACCACGTCATGGTCTGCCTGATTCCTGTATTCAGGCAGAAAATAAAAATTGATAAAAAATTGGACTGCACCGACTGGGATGTTTTCAGGACTTCTACCAACAGTATAGATGAGTACACAGAGGCTGTGACATCATTCATCAGCTTCTGTGAAGAGAGCTGTGTACCATCACGTACCAGGGTGAGTTACAATAATGACAAGCCATGGTTCACTGCTAAACTCAGACAGCAAAGGTCAGAGAAGGAAAAGGCATTTAGGAGTGGGGACAGAGACATGTTTAAAGTGGCTAAGTACAGGTTTAGCAAAGAGGTGCGAGATGCTAAATGACTGTACTCAAAGCGACTTCAACACCAGGTTTCAGCCAATGACTCTGCCTCTGTCTGGAAAGGGTTCAGACAAATCATGAACCTCAAACCAAAAACACCTCAATCCATGAACAGCTTATGCCTGGCCAAGGACCTGAACAACTTCCACTGTCGCTTTGAAAGACAATGGGGCAGTCCTGACATCATCCCCTGTGACACCTTCCACCAGCCCCAGCCTACCAGCTCCAAAGACTCTTCACAACTACTTACCTTAGAGGCACCCCCTTCTCCCCCACCACAGGCTTTTCAAGAGGCAGAACTCCCACAAAGCAGCCTGACCAGACTCTGTCTCTCCATCCACCCTGAAACACTGTGCTGATTAGCTGTCTCCGGTGTTCACAGACATTTTCAACACCTCACTGGAGACATGCCATGTACCAGCCAGCTTTAAACCCACCACCATCATCCCAGTCCCAAAGAAGTCAAGGACCACAGGACTTAATGATGACATAACCGTCGCCCTGACCTCTATGTGGATGAAGTCTTTTGAACGCCTTGTGCTTTCCCACCTCAAATCCATCACAGACCCCCTCTGGACCCCCTGCAGTTCGCCTACAGAGCCAACAGGTCTGTAGACGATGCAGTAAACTTGGCCCTCCACTTTATCCTCCAGCACCTGGAGGAAGGTATGCCAGGAAGCTCTGCCAGGATCCTGTTTGTGGATTTTTGCTCTGCCTTCAACACAATCATCCCGGCTCTTCTGCAGGACAAGCTCTCCCAGCTAAGCGTGCCTGACTCCACCTGCAGGTGGATCACAGACTTCCTGTCTGACAGGAAGCAGCACATGAAGCTGGGTAAACACTTCTCTGACTCTCAGACCATCAGCACTGGTTCCCCTCAAGGCTGCATTCTTTCTCCTCTGCTCTTCTCCCTGTACACAAACAGCTGCACCTCCAGCCACCAGTATGTCAAGCTCCTGAAATTTGCGGACAACACCACCCTCATTGGGCTCATCTCTGGTGGGGACGCATCCACCCTACAGGTGGGAGCTTGACCATCTGGTGACTTGGTGCAGCCAAAACAACGTGGAGCTCAATGCTGTGTAGACGATGGAGATGGTTGTGGACTTCAGGAAGAACGCAGCCTAACTCACCCCCATCACCCTGTGTAACTCACCAGTCTACTCTGTGGAGTCCTTCTGCTTCCTGGGAACCATCATCTCCCAGGACATCAAGGAGCTCAACATCAGCTCCATCATCAAGAAAGCCCAACAGAGGACATACTTCCTGGGCAGTTGAGGACATTCAACCAGCTTAAGATGATGATGGTGCACTTCTACACCTCCTTCATTGAGTCCATTCTCACCTCCTCCATCACCATCTGGTACGCTGCTGCAACCATCAAGGGGGATGGTAGCTCAGGCGGTAGAGCTTGTGGTCTAGTGATCCAAAGGTTGCTGGTTGGATCCCAGGCGCATGCTGTAGTGTCCTTGAGCAAGACACTTAACCCCTAATTGCTCCTGATGGCTGCGTCCGTCGGTGTTTGAACAGTTGTAAGTCGCTTTGGATAAAAGCGTCTGCTAAATGTAATGTAATGTAATGTAATGTTCATCAAGGACAGAGGCAGAGTGCAGCGTGTCATTCGCTCTGCTGAAAAGGTGATTGGCTGCAATCTACCATCTCTACAGGACCTGTACACCTCCAGGACCCTGAGGCGTGCAGCTAAGATTGTGGCTGACACCTTCCACCCCACCAACTAATGAAACAGACCCTCACCCTCACCCTCCTGTACACTCTAAATTGAATGGGCATGTCACTGCGTTACATTAACACACATTCCTCATTCTTATGGACTCTTATCTGTGAACATTGCACATGCTGTTACACTTTAAATGAACCAGTTGCGCATTCCTACACAAACTGTACAGCTTTATTTAAAAAAAAGCCTTATTTTTCATATTCTTATATATTTTACTTATTGTTTTACATTGATGTTTCATGTATGCACTATACACCAAGACAAATTCCTTGTACGTGTAAAATTACTTGGGAATAAAGACGATTCTGATTCTTTCTGTCATGTCAGAGAACATTTTGGTGTTCTTACTGCACATACAGTACTTATTACATCTCTTACAGCAAAGTCACACAAATTCAGAGTTTGGGGCCCAGTCGTTAGCTTCCCCTGTAACCTTTTACATTCTGAGTTGCTCTCAGTGCTTACTTTGCTGTGTGAAGATGAAAGGTTATCAATGTCATAACCTTGGGTTATCCCAAGGTTATCCATGACAGAGGCCCAGGGTCCTGCAACAGTGGATCAAATCTGTTCCCGAATTGCACACTTGGTTGTTGGGGAGGTTTGTTGCTCGTTCTCCCTTTCGCAGCTGTCCACGATTGTGCTCTACCAAGGTCGGGGGTGGAATATGTGCTATGCCTGGATGATCATGCAGGCCAGCCGGTCGCATCACAGATCTCAGGGTGCCTGTTTGTTGTCCCCTCGCTTCCCAGGGAAATTATTTACTTTTATACTTAGCACCGAGAGAGTCACAGGGAGGAGATTTATTACCCAGGACACAGCCCTCCTAGTTCTTGTCTGTTTGTTGGCGTAAATTAGCCGCATGTTAGTATTATCTTGTCCACTGTTTTGAGTCCAGGTGGTGGAATCATTCAACCAGGCTTTGGAGAACAGCGCAAGAGGTTCTGTTACGATGGCCGAAGGAATAAGTTGCGTACTTTTGTAAACTAATGACGTGCTGATGATAGAACTGTTGACGGCCCATCACAGTGAGTGGAACCAGCCCCTTGAGAGGGTTCAGGCTCAAACTGACTAAGACACTTTGATCAATGCTCCACACCATGGCCCATAAAACCCCCTACAAAGCTCCTACCCATCACATTTACTTCTAACCCGTGAATTTTGGTTTCCAGCACTGCAATCTTCTGTAGAAGTTTGTGGAAGTTATCTTTGTATAAGGGGGATATCTTGCTGCTAATTATCTTAGCTTATCTTACTGAAGTAAGGGGAGCTGTGTCCATTGTAGCTAGTGCTGGAAGTAATCTTTTATAAACAGTTTTATAAATAAGTGTCCAGTGGTTAGAGCCTCTGTTTCTTCTTTAAGTGCTGCAGCAGGAAAATGGTAGTGAGAATGTGAAAATAGAAGCAAAAATAGACTAGACTACACACTGCAGCATGCAGAGACCCTGGAGGCTGCAAAGACTCTGGATGTGCAGGGATGCTGGAGGGTGCAAAGACGCCTGAAGTTGCAGAGACGCTGGATGGTGCAGAGACAATGGGGGTGCATTGATGATGGAGGCTGCATAGACACTGAAGGATGCAGAGACCATGAAGGGTGCAGAGACCATGGAGGGTGCAGAGACGATGGGGTGTGCAGAGATGATGGAGGGTGCACAGATGCTGGAGGGTGGAGAGATGATGGGGGGTGCAGAGATGATGGAGGGTGCAGAGATGATGGAGGGTGCAGATTTGCTGGACACTGCAGAGACGCTGGAGGCTGCAGAGGTGCTGGAGGCTTCTGCACTTGACTCAAAAATACATTTTGCGTTGGTTATAATCCTTACACAATAGCAGCACTGATAATGGCGGTCTGTACATTTTATCCCCTACAAACAAAGAGAAAACCGGTTTACAAACTACTCATACATACAGTACTATATTCTTATAGCAATATTCAAAATAAAACTTTATACAAATTAACATCGAAATAAAATGCTTAACATTACTAGTGGACAATTTGCACATCTTACAAGAAGTAAGAAGAAGTAAGAAGTAAGAGAATCTTTATTTGTCACATGACACACCACACTACAACACATGCATATATATACACACACACACACACACACACACATACACACACACGTACATGCTTTTTGGGTGGTGGCCAGTGAAATGTGGCCTCTGCATTTCTCCTATCCTGACTTGTCCTTCCTCCGGGGGGGCAGCCAGGAGCAGTGGGCCGCATTCGTCGATGCGCCCAGGGAACTTGCACCAGGTGACAATCGCTGGTCAGACGATGGTGATGTGTGCATGTTTTTCATGGGGGTCCATACTGATGTTAGGTGGAGGAAACCCAATGTGAGCATGGGGAGAACATGCAAACTCCACACAGAAAGGCTCCTATTTGGGAGAGAACCCGCCGGAGCACGGTGCCAACAGCGCCCCAGGCGGGAATCGAGCCCAGGACCTTCTTGCTTTGAGGCAATTTTACATTTGTACATTTATTTAAACTGACAAATACCTACGTGTTTAACAGCTGACTTCTTATGGGTCTGAATATGGCCCACATATGCATATTCTCCCTCTTTGCTACAAAACTTGTATTTGTATTTTGGGCATTCCAAACCTTTTTTATTTTTCACGATTTTTACACACATCAACATTTCATCAGACCACTTTCTCAAAGAGTTATGTTCCTGAAAGGTGTAATACACCCACATCATTTCGGTAAGCTGATTATGTTCTCTGTTCAGATTAAAGTGGACCCATTAAGAGTGGCACAACTTGAACTTTTATGACACACGGGACTACGCAGTTTAGTCACCTCAGCAACTAAGCACAGACTTACACATCTTCAACCTAACTAATGAGAATAAAATAATGAAATGGTGGACAACACCTTTAGAATAAGGGTATGGCACGTTCATGTCAACATCCAACTGGTAATCACAACTAAGAATCTCATATTATTCAGAATTCAACGCTATATCCGTCAAGGCCAAGGATAGGGAACCATGTGCCATGGAGAGCCATGAGTCGACAGTTACCGTAGCTTTGTAACTACAGTTCTATGAAGGAGGCGTAGCCCCTTCAGCTCCAATTTGTATACATCCAACCCCCTGTTCCGAACTACTGCAATTCATCACATGCACTCGCTTCAGCCAATCAAGATGGAGCAGCATAGCCTATATAAACCCCAGAAGTGCCCCCCTTCTTCCTCTGAAACCAATTCAGCTGATGGGGGTTGGATGACTAATGGGGGGTCAAGTAAAGTATAAACCCTAGGGGCTACACCTTCTTCATCGAACTGTAGTTACAAAACTACACTTACTCTTGTTCTATATCAGTAGGGGCTATCCCCCTATTGGTGTACCAGCCGAGAAGACCCCTGATACTATACTCCAAGCTGGACCCGAACACGCCTCAAGTCTATCATGGTCCAGGGTGAATGCTGAAGCAGCCAAAGCCAACAGTGAACGACCATGCACAAACTGCGGCCCTGGCAATCCATCGTTCCCAATAAAGGAAAATGGGGAGCCATTTTCATAGACTTTCATAAACACCACACACTGTATGCACAGAGAGAGTGTTAAGCTGCTTCCACAAATGCACTGCAACCCTGAAATTATCCGGACATTACCCAGACAATCTGTGCGTTTGAACGAAAATGTTCGACCCATCAGTTGGACTGGACATTAAACAGACTTTACCCAGCCAGCACTCTAGTACAAAGTCAGCATAACGTCTGATTTTGCGGTATGTGTGAACAGAGCAGGTTATTGTCCGGAAAATTCACAGTGAGCGAGTGGGCGTGTAGCGTGTTTATGACTCCTCTTTCATGCTACTGACATGATATATGATATATAACATGTGATATATTACATGATAGTGACATCATCAACACACACATTCACCGAGGGTGAAGAAGGGCCGTTTACCACTATTTATATTCCTTTATTTATATTCCTTTCAACCCTTTCATTTATATTGCAGATATGTCCAATACAAAAGTCACAATTAAAACCTAGCCTCGTCCTCCTTCTTGGGTGTGCTGTAAAACCCTGCAGCGCCTTGTGTCATTGCATCACGTCCGGCCTCCTGCATGCTCTACCCAGGCTCTGCCCCTTGCCTAAACCAAACAGAGTATTTCCAATAGGTGTGAATACGTCTGATATGGACAGGATCTCTGGTTCCGGTGTTCTACATGTGTGAAAGGGTGACTACAGAAATTGTCCAGACCTGATTATCTAGACATTGCCAAGCACAGACTGGGAAAGGGACCCTACGGAAACATTGTGCAGGTAAAACCGGACAAATCAAGACAGAGACGACTTATACTCTGCCGTGCAAATGTCCTGAACCCTGACACCCCTTAAAAGAACAGTCGAGGCCGCCACACTTCGAGCGGAGCCATTGTTAGCCAATATAAGCCATCACAATACAGTCGCATAACTAGTGAGAAAGGTGCTGTGCAGAGACTGGCCAACCTAGCATGCCTGCTCCAAAGCACACAAACAGTTGGGTTCAGTTGTGACAACCGAACTGAAGTTGTGGCCTTCCTGTGGCTGTGCACCACGTAGCAAGCCAGTGCGTGCATGGGACACACACAGTGAAGACGATCCTCCGGCACATCCTGGTGAGGAGGAGGAAGAAAGGCATGGAGAGTAACCACCCTCGATTTGTACAAGCTTATCACAACCTTCAGTGTAAACATCAAGTTAGGACGCAACACCTAAGTAACTGCTGAGAACACCTAAGTAACTGCTGAGATCACCAATAATGGCTAAGCAAGCAGGTTGCATGGACAGCGTGCACAGATCCTCAATAGACTTTGCAGAGGTCAGAACAATAAAGAAGCGCCGTCTTAAAGGACAGGAGTTTTAGCAGGATCTGAGACATAGGTTTGAAAGGCGTGCTGCAAAGCGCATCCAAAACCAGTTCCGGATCCCACTGAGGAGCACATCACAGGACTGCCGTGTCACAGGCCAATTAAGAAATCAAAGTTCAAAGTTCAAAGTTCAAATGCTGCATGAGTCGGTGACTAAACACCTGACCATTAGCAAAACCCTCAGTGGCGATAGTGGTGCCGCCCCTAGCGGTCGCCTGCGCCGGCGCTCCGGTTACTTTCTTACATTTTAGTATTTTTTTCCTTTTTTTATCATAATGTCCGCCAAAAAAACATCAACAGTTAACTCATACGACCGCGATGCACTCATGGCTATAAAAATTTCCCTAAACGAACAACTTTGGGACTTTTTATCCGTGGGAGCAGAGTGGCCGGCGGAAATCCTACGCGGGAACACTCAACAACAACAACAACAACAACAAAAATGGAGCCGCTGTTCCACGAGCGGGCCCACGGAGGAAGCACCGAGGTAAACGAGGCGGCATTCGGGTCAGAATGAGGACGCAACCTTACCGTCCACCTCTGCCAAGCATCCTACTTGCTAACGTCCAGTCTCTGGAGAACAAGATGGATAAACTTCGAGCGAGGATTAAATTCCAGCGAGACACGAGGAACTGTTGCGTCCTCTGTCTGACGGAAACATGGCTGAACCCACTGGTGCCGGATGAAGCCATACGTCCAGCCGAGTCCTTCTCCGTGTTCCGCGGCGACAGAACGGGAGAGTCGGGGAAATCCAAAGGTGGAGCCGTCTGCCTAATGGTAAACAACCGCTGGTGTAACGCCAACAACACCAAATTCCTCTCCCACTCCTGCTCGCCGAACCTGGAACAGCTGACCATACTATGCCGTCCATTTTATCTCCCCCGGGAATTCAGCACGGTCATCATTACAGCCGTTTATATCCCACCGCAAGCGGACACCGACGCAGCTCTGTCGGTTCTGTACGATGTGTTGTGCGGATTTCAGAACAGACATCCCGACGCGGCTGTGGTGGTGACTGGGGACTTTAACAGGGCCAACCTTAAAAAAGTTCTGCCGAATTTCCACCAACACATCGCGTGTGCCACCAGGGGAGACAGAACTTTGGACCATTGTTACACTCCTTACAAGAACGGATACAAGCCCGTCTCGCTCCATGCTTTCGGGAAATCAGATCACGCCGCAATCTCGCTACTTCCTGTTTACAGGACTCTGATCGCGCGGGATCTGGTGATGACGAGGGAAGTGAAGCGGTGGACGGACCAATCGGAGGCTGCGCTTCAGGACGCTCTGACTGACGTAGACTGGGACATGTTCCAAACGAGTTCAAGTGACGTCAGCGAGTTTACGGAGGTTGTAGTAAGTTTTGTGACTACGCTCGCGGATGAAATCGTTCCCACGGTGAAAGTTCGGATATTTCCAAACAAGAAACCATGGGTTGATAAATCCATCCGCTGCGCTCTGAATGCTCGCACGGCCACTTACAACGACGGTCTTGTATCTGGTAATATGGACAATTACAAAGCGGCGTCGTACAATCTGTGGAGGGCGGTGAGAGACGCCAAACGGACGTACAGAGACGCCAAACGGACGTACAGAGACACCGTGGAGCTGCAGATGGAGCGGGGGGACACGAGACGCTTGTGGGAGGGGCTGCGAACAATAACAAACTACAAGAGCAGCTCCTCCCCAGCCACGAGTGTGGACGCCTCCCTGGCCAACAAACTGAACTCCTTTTATGCGCGGTTCGAGTCTGGCAGCAACACCGCCAGCTCGCCGGCTAATTGGAGTTACACCGCTGGGGACGAGCGCGCACTCTCAGTGTCCGTGCACGAGGTCAGGAGGGCTTTGATGCGGGTGAACACCAGGAAAGCTGCGGGCCCAGATGGCATATCTGGACGAGTACTGAAGACCTGTGCTAACCAGCTAGCTCCGGTGTTCACCACAATATTCAACATCTCCCTGGCTGAATCAGTGGTCCCGTCCTGTTTCAAGAGGTCCACCGTCGTTCCTGTCCCGAAGATCGCCTCTCCTTCCTGCCTGAATGACTACCGTCCGGTGGCCCTCACCTCAGTGGTCATGAAGTGTTTCGAGAGGCTGATTAAGGATTACATCTGCGCCTCCCTTCCCCGCACCTTGGACCCGTTGCAGTTTGTGTACCGGCAAAACAGATTCACGGATGGCGCGGTCTCCCAGGTACTGCACACCACGCTCATGCACCTGGATGGCCAGAAGGGGGCCTATGTGAGAATGCTGTTCATCGATTATAGTTCAGCTTTCAACACCATAGTCCCCACCAGACTGGCTGTCAAGCTGATGGAGCTCGGATTGAATGGTCCGCTGTGCACCTGGATCCTGGACTTCCTCACAGGCCGCCCCGAGGTGGTCAAGGTGGGGAAGTACATGTCAAGCTCCCTCACCCTGAATACAGGATCCCCCCAGGGCTGCGTCCTCAGCCCCCTACTCTACTCCCTGTACACACATGACTGCGTGGCCAGGTCCAGCTCCAACACCATCATCAAGTTTGCTGACGACACCGTGGCCGTGGGCCTGATCACCGACTGCGATGAGAAGGCCTACCGCGAGGAGGTGGCTGACCTATCACTCTGGTGCCAGGACAACAGCCTCCACCTGAACGTCAGCAAAACCAAGGAGTTGATTGTGGACTTTAGGCGTGGATCACAATCGAGGACGCACGCGCCCTTGTGGATTAATGGGACTTCTGTCGATAGGGTGAGCAGCTATATCAGATATCTGGGAGTCCACATCACAGAGGACTTAACATGGACTGTTCACACAGACACTCTGGTGAGAAAGGCGAGGCAGCGTCTCTACCATCTCAGGCAGCTGAGGAAATTCTGGGTCTCGGTGAGGATCCTCAAGTCCTTCTACTCTGGAGCAGTGGAGAGCATCCTGACAGGCAACATCACTGCCTGGTTTGGGAACCGTACTGCCCAGGACAGGCGGGCCCTGCAGAGGGTGGTGCGTTCAGCTGAACGTACCACTGGAACTACCCTCCCCCCCTTGCAGGAGCTATACACCAGGAGGTGTAGTAGCAGAGCTCGCAGGATCATGGAGGATCCTCATCACCCCAACAACGGACTGTTTCAGCTGCTGCGGTCAGGCAAGCGCCTCCGCAGTCACACAGCGAGAACAGAGAGACTGAGACTGAGTTTTTTCCCGCAAGCCATTAGAACTGTCAACGCTGCCCTCACCAGGGGTCCTAACTGAACCATACACTAGGCTCCACTACCTACTGTACTGTATGTAGCATACTGTACCGCATACTGTGTCACTGTTCAGGGTTGTTCGTGATGCCGTATTGCTGCGCCGTACTGTTGTATACTGTGCTGTATTATCCCAAACACTACCTCACTCTATTCACATTCACATGCCACTTTAATTCACATGCCACTTTAAATGCACATATCTGTATATACATAGGCATATTCCTTCTATCTATTCCATTTTATTTCAATTTATTTTTATTATATTTTATTCTATATATTTTTATCTTATTCTATAAGTATTCAACTTACTGTATTACGTTTTAGGAGTCAGTTAGTCAGTCTATTAGAAAGGAATTTTCTACTTTTATTTTTTTTCCTAGGACATATTGTGTGCTATCACCGGGTGCGTTGCATTACATTTCACTGCATATATGTATGAAAGTATGTATATGTATGTGACAAATAAAAATCTTGAATCTTGAATCTTGAATGACAGGCGAAATCATCAGTGAGTACACTCCATGGTGAACGCTGTGCGTTGCTTGTCCATCAGAGACTGCAGGAATTCAACAACACAGCAGCACAAGGTGTCGACCTCACTGTCGACGCACCACTATTTGAGCATATTCCATTTGGAGTCATAGAGCCGAGAAGCGGACCATGTGTGAGAGCCCACAATGGTGGAAATCACAGCATCTGACAGTCCATGCTGTTCAAGCCTGTGCCTTTTAGGAGCCAGGCCACCAGAGGATGTCCCAGGCTGGTAAGGAAGTCACCAAGGCCCCAGCCTGCGACAGTGCATCGCGGTGCATGGGGATCTGCCATGGCCCTGTCATGATCAGTGGCTGGAGCTCCGTGAACCAAAGTGACCCGGGGCATCAGTCTGGAAAACAGACCTGACAGAGGTAACGTATAAAGAAGACCCTTTGACCACGGGTGGAGTGCGAACCCGTCCACCCCCAGGGGAGGGTCATCCCTCCGTGGAGGGAGAACCACAGAGGAAACTGAGCCATCTCCCTCGACGCAATGAGGTCGACCTGTGCCATCCCTAATAATCTCCACATCTGGAGCACTATATCTGGATGAAGGCGGGAGTCTGCTTTGCCTCCATGTTCAGATGGCCTGGGATGTGGCTCACCGACAGAGATCGAAGCCACAGCTGCGCCCATTCCCACAGCATCTCATCCGCCTAATGGAGCGCTGGTACCCTCATGCCCCCTTGGCAGTTGATGTAGGCCACCGTAGCCCGGCTGTCTGACCTGGCCCCGTACCAGGGGTTTGAAATTCTTTAGGACCAGTAACACAGCTTCCAGCTACAGGAGGTTGATGTGCCATGTCCACCCCGTTACCATCAGGGAGTCATCCATGTGAACCTGTGTGTAAAAGTAGACTAAGCCCAGATGCACACCCTGTGTGAGGGTCCAGGGATCTCTCAAATAGGCTAGATCCTGTCAAGGGATCGTTTTACGACCAACACCCACAATCAATGGCGCACTGGGTCCAGCAAAAGTGCTGCCTCGGCACAGTGGGAAAACTGTGCCGAACAGCACCCTGGTGTACTGGTAAGCTATTCATATTAGGCTATTAGTAGGCTATTCCAACTCTATCGAGAGGTGGAAGTAGGCATCCTTCAGGTCGATGCTGGTGCAGAAATCGCTGCCATGGATTGCCCACAGCAGCACATTCACGGTGAGCATCCAAAATGGACGAGTTGCTATGCGATGATTCATTGTGGGTAGATCCAGGATCGGCCACACACCGCCCATGTAGTTCAGAACCAGGAAGTACAGATACTCCTTACTTAACGACCGAGATCTATTCCTAGGACCCGGTCATTAAGCGAATTGGTCGGTAAGGGGGCATGACGATTGCGAACACTAGTGTAGTGAATACTGACAGACTGCGGGAACAAGACTGAGACTGAGAACAGTGATGTGCAATGAGATGCTTGACACTGAGAACGGTAATTTTAAACAGGTAGGTCGTTAAGTGAGTAGTACCTGTATAAATAAAACCCCTGCCATGTCAGCGTTCAACTGCCAGAAAGATTCCCTCCCTAATCCCGATTACGTGGGTCCCAAAGTCTTATTTAAGGAAATAGCCTTATTTGTAACTTGTGCAGCTTTAAAAACACATTGCCTTGTTTTTAAATGACTCACACATGGCTCACATAAAGGTTATTTGAGATAATGATTTCATTATTTTCCATACTATTAAGACCGCATCACAGTCATTGTCTCCTCAACCATTTGTAAAGATAAAAATAGTCACAGCGGGGCTGAAAAGTGTGTTGTGGTCTGTTTTAGCACAATAAGATTGTAACTCTGACCAGACTTTGACTGCAAATCATTGTATGAGTGACACACCAGCTGATATTTGATTGGAAGGTGTAATCTTGTGAATGACATCTAACAAATAGAACGCAACCTTGCACAGTATAAAGCCTTCTTCAGCAGAGGCAAGGTTATGGTAGGGTCACACCGCAGGTAACAGGGCTGCATTGTGAAGCCAAGCAGCTCTCCTCTTGTCGCCATATGATCACACTGCCGGCTTTATCGTTGCGGTAGCGCCAAACATTTCAAACCTCTATCAAGTTCCATAGTTAATAGACATTATATAGATAGATGGCGACGTGTCTACTTATTTTCTATTAAAATGGTGTACTTTGTATACTTGGCTCAATAAATAACCTCTTGAAAAAATTACTTAAATTATCTTGCCATTTGTCCCTTAAAATAACAAATTGTCCTTGTTGAAGAAACATAAAATGACGTCTTCTTTATTTCATCGATAGTTTATGTGACATTTTTCATTTTAAAAAGATCAAGAACAATTCAGTGGTCCAAGTGTCCATTTTCAAAGGACTAGTGCCATTGAGAGTATATCTCCCCCCTATTGGCTGTCGCTCTCAGCGCTGCTCATTTGCATAAAGTTGAAACCTGCTCAACATTCTTTGTTGCCATGAAGATGTCAGCTTGTCGCTGGTTGCCACTCCACCCCTTGCAGCTCGATGAAGCCGCATTCCATTTGAAATGACTTGCAGCATGTAACTTTGCAGTGCCCCGTCGCCGGCACTGTGACCATACCATTAAAGTGTTCAGCCATTCACCGCTTTTAAGTGTATCTGTATCTTTCTTTATTCTGCAGAATAAATTTAACAGGGTTACCTCATCGACCACGCAGTGAGAATTCTCCAACACAACTAAATAAAACACTTTAATAATTCAACATCATGTTCATTGTTTTGTTTTTATTTTTTTTTAACTGTGCTGTCAGCATGCTGGGCATACAACACAGAGTATTTGTATGCCATTGCATTCAGGACAGAGTTAGTCTGCAAGTGGAGTTCAAGTGCTCAACCTGCAATGCAACTCTTTATGAATTCTTAAATCATCAAGAACTGCTGCAATAACTCTGTCATGTGTATGACCTGTAGAATGACAAGAGCAGTTTTTGGTTATGTAGAGCCACCACCAACCCCCCTCTTTGGAGAACTATTTATCATGTTTGGGTCTATAAACAACTGATCACTACTCCACGAGGGGGAGAATCACCACGGTGAGACAAATAAACATAGAAATACACAACATTTACAAAAAAAACATGAACATTGGATGACAACATGTATTGAAAAACAGTGAATTAGGTCCAGGAAAACTGGAACTACAACTGGTCACTTGGTCTCTTCCTGTCATAATGACGGCAGCAAATGAGGGAGGAAAGGAGAGGAATGCAACCAGGAGGGTGCTGGTGTGCACTTGAAGCAAGTGTGATGGTGTGTGTGTGTGTGTGTGTGTGTATGTGTGTGTGTGTGTGTGTGTGTGTGTGTGTGTGTGTGTGTGTGTGTGTGTGTGTGTGTGTGTGTGTGTGTGTGTGTGTGTGTGTGTACATGACTTATCCCCATTGGCATTGATGTAGAAGGTCGGTAATATGTCGCAGCGCCTCCAAGAAGCCGAAGGGGCCCCGAAGCCCCCCCGAACTCCGTAGCCCCGTGGACACCCTACGGCTGCAGGAAAGCCCCGAGCACCCTGCCCTGTGGCCAGAAGACCCCCAGTCCCCCAGAGAGGCTGGAGGGCCCCCATTGCCCACCTAGGGCCAGCGTAATGTCGAAGCCCGCCGCACAGCAGCCAACCAGACGCCCAAACCCGGCCTGAGCACCAAGTGTCCATCCACGTAGCAGAGTGTGCTCAGCGCGGGGCACCTGGATTTTAGCCCCAACCCCCCTGCCGATGCCAGCAGGCTGCCAGATATACATGCCCTCCACCACCCCCGATACCTGCGGCGCCTGCCGCAGAGAAGCCGCGGAGCAGGAGCAAAAGGCCAACAGCAGCCTCCCACAGCCCAGCCCACACCCACAACAACAAGCAGCCACCCCAAGGGCCCTGAGGGCACCCGGCGGCGCAGTACACCTAAAGCCACCAGGCCCACCCCCAGCCAACCATGCCCCCACACTGACCTGCCAGCGACCCACCATCCTGGGCGGGTCGCTGGCGAGTATTAATTGATGGAGTTATGTCAGTGATTAAAGTAACCCATATTTCATTCAATGAATCAACATTGTTTTTGGATATTGCCAATAGTTTTTCCAATGAGATGTATTCTATTAATAACTGTACCTTTTGGGATGGGGTAAGATTAGATCTCTATTTCCAATTGAGTAATGTTGTTTTCTTGACAATTGTTAAGGTGATGAAAATGGGTTGGTGGTGTTTAAGTGGTGGGTCAACTAAAGAGAGTTCACCGAGAAGACATATAGACGGGGAGACTGGAATGCTGCGACCTGTAAGGACAAATACCGCAACAAGGACAAATCGGAAGGTAGTTTCTTGGTGATGTTGGCCAAAATGCAAAGATAGGTGGGAAGAGCCAGAAGGCATGAAAGTTGTCATCTCTGGTCTTAAGGGAACAGTGAAAGCAAATGTATTCATCCAAAAAAACCCTTTCTGAATATTTTGCGTTCCATGATATGAGCTCTTTGCAGAGTCTTATATTGGATGACTTGCATTTTGGAGTTGCGGGTCATTAGAAAAGGCGTTATTGCAAATAAGCTTCCACAGGTTGATATCGGTGGGAACAGCAAGGTCTCTTTCCCATTACATTGTAGGTGAAGCTAAAGTGTCATCTGTTTTAAAAAAAAGTTTGTATATTCTGGAAAAGGGATTTTTTTAAGTGACTGATATGAGTGAGATGTTCAATCATTGGAGGTGGTTGGAGGATATTGTTCGTCAATTTGATTTTAGCTTTAAGGGACTGCTGTAGTTGAAGGAATTGAAGGAAGCCGTGGCCACCGATATTATACCTTTGGGTTAAGGTTGGGAAGGATATAAGTAAATTGTTTTCAAAAAGATGTTCCAGATAAGTTATTCCTTGTCTTTTCAAAGACCTGCAGATTATTTGTCTGTCTTTAACCAGAAAATCTAGGTTGTGCCAGATTGGCATGAATTTCTTTGGTGATAAGGTGTGACCACTGTGTTTGAGGAATCTCCACCAGGCTGACAGAGTTGTTGCGATGAATGGGTTTTTAAAGCAATTATGTTTCCTTATTGATTTAGTAAGGAATGGTAGATCAGATAATGAATTCAATTTCTCGCCATCCATGGCCCAATTGTTGCCCTGGTTTTAACCATTTAATTATAAATTGAAGATGGTTTGCTCAATAGTAGTATCTAAAGTTTGGGGCTGTAGACCTCCACAGTCTTTGTTTTTCTGTAGTGTTGCTAGTTTGATTCTCGGTTTCTTGTATTTCCAATAAAATGTATTGACTATTGAGTCTGGAGTAGTAAACCAATGTGCTGTTGGTTGCACTGGGGTCATTGAAAATATATAGTTTATTTTTAGAAGTACATTTTCACTGCTGCCATCCTACCAATTAGTGAGATGGGTAGTTTGTTCCATCGAATAAGCTCTTCTTCAATGGATTTGAGCAATGGAGTGACGTTAAGGGTAAACAAATCTGACAGATTAGTGGAGATATCAATAGCAAGGCATTAAGTTGTTCCTTTGAGATATGCTGATCATACTGAATAAACAAAGCATATTGCTGGATGAGTGTTTGCCTTTGACAAAGCCTGTTTGATCTGGGTGAATTCAAAAATGGAATTATTTTCTCAATTCTGTTGGATAGTGTTTTACTTATAATCTTAAGGTCGCAATTATTAAGGCTTATGTGTCTTTAACTGGAGGTGAGGTTTGGGTCCTTATTGGGTTTGAGCAAAACCGAAATGAGAGCAGTATTCATATGCGGAGGCATGGTGGAGGTTGACTCGACCTCTGTAACCATTCTGATGAATAATGGGGATATAAGTGGCCAGAAGTGTTTGTATAATTCCACTGGGTAGCCATTTGATCCATGTGATCTATTGTTGGGCATAGAGAAGAGAGCATTCCTGAATTCTTCTAGAGTAAGTGGTTGATCTAAGGGGTAGCCTGCTCTGTCGAAAGTTTAGGAAGGTCAATATCATCACAGAATGAGTTCAAGTTTGATATATTAGATTCCTTATCCGAGTGATAAAGCTTACTATAAAAGTCTCTGAATATGTTATTGATGTCTTGCGTGGAGTAGGTTATCCTACCCTGTGGATCTTTGATGACTGTAAAAAGTGCTTTTTCTCTATTGAATTTCATTTGATTGGCAAGAAATCTACCTGATTTGAAATTGAAAAAATTTAATTGAATTCAAAATAGTTTGCTCTTGTTCGTTGCATGAGGACTTGTGTCTTTTGACGGATGATACAAACATGTTGACATGTAATTATTCGGATCTCATTTCGTATTTGCTCGGTGGATGATGGGCTCGTTGGGAGTGCACCTCCTTTAGTCGTTGTTTGAGTTTATTGAGGCATTCTTGTCCTTTCTTTTTCTAAACTAATCGGGTCGTGATCGGGAAATTACAATAGGGTGAATTTCAGGAATAGTGATTTTCGACATTGCTGGGTTACTTGTAAAGAAAAGGTAGATTCTAGAAAAAATTTGGTGTGGTGGTGATTATATGTGTGTTCTCTAGAATGTGGGTTATTTGAGCGCCAAGAGCAAAATCACTCATATATTGTTTTATCGTATCTGACGAACGCCAGGATTTGTGAATATTTCTGGTTTGAGAATGGTCTAAATGGTCGGGGCCATCCAAAGGTGGGGGCATCTGCTTCATGATAAACAGCCACTGGTGTACCCCAACAACACCAAGAGTCTCTCCCGGATTTTAGGAATCAGTTTGTTTCAGTTAGTTAGATAGGTAGTAATTAGGTTAGCTATTATGTTCGGTTTAGTAAAGTGAAGATGCAGTATCTGTTCCACTATTTTTTTGCATTGTTACTAAGAAAAATGTATAATTGTTTTATTTTTAAATTTTGATTTGGAGCGAAGCTGGAGTCTGTGTGCTAAAGTTTTGTTGTTTTTTATTGCCAAGTATGTTGTAATTTTCTACTTAAGTGTTGAATGTTAAGTTTACATAAAGTAAAACTGGTCCGATATTTATTTTGTTCAATGTAGCACTGAAGGGGAAAAAACTATACAATCACAGATATTTGTTGAAATTGTAATATTCAGTCCTAGCTCCCGGAGCTTGACAGCCAGTCTGTTGGGGACTATGGTATTAAAAGCTGATCTGTAGTCAATCAACAGCAATCTCACATTGGCCCCCTTCTGACCATCCAGGTGCGTAAGCGTGGTATGAAAGTGCCAGATGCAAAAACAAAAGTACTAAAGAACATATTTTGGCGAACTTCACTTATTTATAACATATTTACACTTTGGTTACATATATATATATTTGTTCAATTTATTAAGACTATGCTTACTTCCGTTTTTATTATACTGGTATCACTATATCGATTTATAGTACTAGAAATTTAAAATATCTGCCAACTCTGCAATAAATAAATGTTTAGTGTTTATTACTGTCCCAAATTAATACATAAATAAAATGTGTGATTAAAAAATATATATTTAATTTAAATTTGGCAATATTCTTACTAGAATGCGTTTTTTCTTAGAGAAAATGAAATGATCTGTGTACTATCAGGATAGACAGATTGATAAAACAATGGCTGAGAAAACACAGAAGCAGTCCTTATGGTAATCACACAGATATAATTTCCAGCCGGACTTAAGGTGGTCAGTCATTCCACAGCTCTTAGTTGGAGAAGAAATTCCAATTGCAGTCATTCAGTTTCATGTTTTGTCTTTTGTGACATCATCGAATCCAGTTCCATAAGAGCACAGTTGATTAGGCTCCTCAACTGTGCACAACACCTTTTTCAATTGTGCGTCTGCTGTACTTGGAGGCCAAACACTTCATGTTTGTTGGTGGAGGGAAGGATCAGCAGGAGTCAACACTGGCATTTGATTTTCCATAACAGAATCATTTTCGTTGTTTAGAAATCTCTTACACAAGGTTTTCACAGACCTTCTCGGAAATGCAGGAGTAGGCAAGTCTCTCAGCATGGTATATCAGGCTTTTGGGCTTGTGTGAAAAAACCCTTGGGTGCTTAATGTATTTTTCTCATACATTGTCATAAGATGAAAGGAGAGGTATATCACTGTAAGAAGCAGTGTCATAGAGATAATCACTCCAGGGTGCTTTGACAATAGTGTCCCTGAGTGTTAACACAGTAATCCTTAACTCAGTTTCTGAAGATTGTTTCAACAACTAGACTATACAACTAGAATGTCATATTAAAATAAGAACACTTATTAGAATATTGTAGTTTGTTCATCTGCGTGTGTCGTAGAAACACAGGATTTTCTAAAATACTTAGAACAAGATTAGTTTCTTTTTTTTTCCCTTACAACTCCAGCTGGCACAAAAGAACGTTCATTATTTGAGTCATGACATTTATTTTATTTTAAATTTGTCTCCTCAGGGTCGCACCCTGGCATGTCCTTTCTTGGCTGTTGTGGTTTTTGTTGTTTTTGGATCATGGAATGAGGCAATGCTTACCGAGCCATTACGCCACGGTAGAACCTTTTGTTGCATTTCAAACAAGTTTTTTGCACCAGCTCCATGTTGGGTTTGCTGGATTACTTTTATTGGGGATGAATAAAATGGTTTAATGTTAGCTGTGTTGTTGCAATCTTATGGAAATGAATAACGTCTTGTTGCATACTATGCTCAGAAACTCGGTGCTGGGGTCATAGGTTGATTACATGCTATACCCTTTATCTTGCTTCGAAGCAAACCGGTTCCTTTCTCTCAGACATCACCTCTCGATCATCAACATGTACGACTTTCACTTTGCTAACTCAAACTTCTCTTCTTCACTCTTATGGAGATTCACGACTGCTTGACAGCGATAGCCCTTGTGGCTTCGCCCCACCCAGATCTTGCTACTGAAGTTCTTGAAAAGTTCAACTACAATGATTTAAACTCATTAGTACAACAAAAGGAGTGTTTTTGTTTGATTTGTTTGTCCGTCATCTGTTTTTGTAAAAAACAGTGTGTGTCTATCTTTGTACAACCGGTTGTGTTTGTGTTTCTATCTGTGGTAAACAGTTTTTTGTTTTTATTTTGATTGCATGAATGTGTACAGGCAGGTGTGATACGCTGTGGTTTAGCTGATTGATGAGACATACAGAACATCTGTTTAATGTTGTGATGTCATAACCCCCCCATTTTGACCTTTCTATTTGTGTTGTTTACATTAATGTACTTGACCCAATCTCTAAAGGAAATGTTAGAGCCAATGCAGCCAACAAAGCTGCCGTACCCAATTTTCACTCTGTCTAATGATGGTTGTCTCCTCCACAGATGAGGACGCAGGCTCACTAACTTTGTTTTTTCCTTTACTCAAAGATATCCTGCACTAAATTATTGGAGTGGCAGAGCAGTATGGTACAGTAAGTACTGAGCTGTATCTTTCCCACAAGTTTTTTTCATTGTTTTACTCGTTTAACATATGGTCGGTACCATTTGTCAAAAAGGAGGGATATAGTTAGTGAATTAAGTAAACATAATGATTGTGCTTAGAACAATGCAGGAACCTCATGATGGACTTATCAAGCTCACGCTTTGTCATGATTAAAATATTGTTTGGTGATAATTTACATGTTTTTCAGAATGAAATCCCAGTAAAGGTAAGCTCTACTGAGTTTTCATTCCTGTCATTAGTGATGATGGGAATGCGAGGACGATCACATGGTGCGACAGGACTGGCCCAGCATGAATTGCTGACCAGCAGACCAATGCGGTTAAGTCTGTCTTCTGTCGACAAAAGCCACATATGAAATACATCACATAAACCAGTAGTGATGACATTGTCCAGTTTTAGTATTTATCATTGTTAGATTTGTACATTAATGGATTGTGTCAATGGGATTATGTTCAGACAACATTCGAGAAATGCGTTCTCGGAAAATTTGAAAAGCGTTAATTTGATAAGCATAATCTACACACTGTCAGTTGTTTTGTAGCCTAATCGAGATTCTATGGACATTGTCTCCTACATATAAGACATTGTGATAATATTATTGTTGTTATACTAGGGTGCATACATAAACCTTTGGACCTAGACCAAACACTGGTGTAAAAATGTGTGTCTCTCACCCAAGTGTTTAAGTCTATGTGCCCAGGTCAAAGCAGCCCTACCCATCCCACTCAAAGGACCACTACACCACCTCCGACCAGGTACCTGGGTAGCGACTGCCGGAGGAAAAGCTGGAACTCCGCCAGATTCCTGGGACCGTTCCAGATCCTCCTCACCACCGCAGTGGCAGTCAAGGTGGCTGAATGACCAACGTGGGTACACGCGTCCCATTGCAAGAAAGTCTGCCACCTTCCAGAGGACCAGATAAATGACAACAACGGAGAATCATCGGACGTGAACTGAGATCACAATCTCTCTCGGTCGTCCTCAGACGAGCTTCCATCGGAGTCTCCAATCCTTCCGGTTCTCCATACACCCGGCCAGCTCCGAAGTGACAAGTACAAGTACAATCCTTGCGGGATATGTGCTTGTAGTAACCTCTGTCCCGTGAAGAGGATATGCCACTACAGTATTTCTACTTCAAAAGGATGATGCCCCATCAACAGGAAAAGATTGGACACACCTGTGTGCTCATCTCTCTTTCTATGCCAATTTACATGTATAATCAAGACCCATCAAGATGTGTGTGTAAGACGATCAGGAACATATATGTCCGTGACAGCGGTTCCCGCTGATTATAGGATTGTAGGTGGAGCAGAACATTTTTTTACGTCTATATTAGCGCCGTAGGTACATCTACAGCTTTTAAGTGACTAAATATCATACATTATAAGTTGTTACTATTTATTAATACAACTATCCTAGCAAAAGACGCTAGAAACAAGAATTAACTTCGATCCGTTTAATGGTTCTCCAGAATCGTATGGTACTAGACATAATGAGTGCGGCTCAAGGAGGTGTATGTGCTTTGATAGGTGAGTTGTGCTGTACATACATTCCTGCCAATGATATAGATTCGGGAAATTCGTTTTTAGCCGTACAAGCTATTAAAGAGTTACGTGATGATTTAATGAAAGATCAAACACTTGGGACCATTTGCTTGGCTAAGAAATCCACTGGGGCCATACATTTCTACGCTCATAAAGATATTGATACCTGTAGTGATAATGTGTTTAATGCTATGTTGCTGTCTAGCGTGTATAGTACCTATCTTTCGTAAAATGATTACTAATATGGTAACGGGACAGTTTGTCTCCATACTACTAGACGTGTGGAAACCACATTTTCATAACAAACAGGTTGAGACGCTGAGATGCTGAAATATGGAGATGTTTGTCTAATCATGTTTATCGTTACTTATAGCATGTGTTAGTCATTACGTGCACAATGCATTTTGCTGTTGTCATTATTAAGTGATAACCACTGATTAATCTGCATAGCATTATGTGTTAGTGCAATCTCTATGTTTGTTTTGTTTATTTCATTATGTGATAAATCTTTTTTCATTATGTGAATTTTTTTTGTATGTGTTTTCTAGTTAGAATTGTAAAACGGCCACACAGGATTTTTCCTCTGTATGACCAGGGGTTTTTGTCCTGTGTGTTGTCATGGTATAGTAAATAACCTTTACTGGTCTTTTACTTTTCCCCAGCCAAATGTGAGAAGAGAGGTTTGGCCAATTTGAGGTGGCGATATCCTTGAATTATATCTGGAATGTGGTTATGAGTTCATATAGTTAAATTTAGTATTAGATGTGTATTTTACTAGTAGATTCCAATGAGATAGAATTGAACGATATCTCTGAAGTAAAATTGCGTTCTATCCAATTTACATTATATGGAATTTTTAGCATTATTCCATTTTTCCTTATGGTGTTGTTCCAGTAGGAACAAGAGGAATAAATGTGAGAAAAAAATGCATACGATCTACTATTTTAATGAGGACAAAGGCCTCTACCTCCAGAGGGGGGTTTTGAAACATTTGTCTCTGTTTCCCCAGGAACCCCCAGTGTTTATGTAAAGAGAATTTTTTTTTGCTCCCTAACAATGTGAATTCTAACATGAAAGAATCAGATCACATCTGGCCCTGTTTACCTTCTTTGGAGATGAAGAAACTCAACAGGGGAGCCTAATGGTGCATTGTCGTGCAATCCGCGTCTGCCAGGTCAAGTTTGCAAGTACCTGTGAATTTCACTGTCTGAAGGGTAGCACCCAAAGAAACAGTTGGGGGACGCAGACTTGTAAGGGACCTCTGACCCAATCCACACACTGTTGTTCTTGTTTAAAGCCTGCTGTCTTCAGAAATGCTATCAGATTGATCCGAGCGCTGAATCTTTTTCTTTTATTCTGCAGAAAAAATAATCTTGAATATTCTCAATTTTGTTTTATTGTAGCGGGCAGATTAATCTCACCGATCATTGCAGAAGAATTTCTTGCACAGAAGCTACAAAATAACATTATGTGTTTTCTCAGTTGAGCCATTAACTGTATGTTCACGCAGGCCCCAGTTTGGCTTTCATAGCGTTTCCCCAAGCCGTGGCCATGCTGCCGCTGCCTCAGCTCTGGGCTGTCTGCGTCTTCCTTATGCTCATTCTACTGGGATTGGACACACTGGTAAGACACACACTAGGAAATACTGTCACAATACTGGGTTTAAAGAAAACATATCCTTGCTTTGTCACAGAACACTCATCAATACTAGGGTTGTATGTTACTATTAAAGTACTAGTCCTATGCAATGTAAGAGCTCAAAGTTACAGTCTACCTGAAATCTGGTCAAATAATTTGGTTTTACAAATTGGTTTCACTAATGGTCATTTGAAAAACAGGGTTTGCAGGGCCTGTTGCAAATTCAAATGAAAAAGGTTCCATACCCCGTGACTAGCAGTATGGTTGCGTCAGAATTATGATTGAATGAACTTCATGTACTTCTGTATATATCTAACAGCGAACATTCACTCTCTTTGGCTCTCCATCAGTTTGAAGGTCTGGAGACCATGACCTCCTCGTCAGCGACATGTTCCCAGGGCAGTTATGCCGGCCGTTCACTCACTACTGAGGTTTCACCGCCACCATTTCATGTATTTAGTGACTAACCAACCAATACTTTAGACCTTTATCCAGTTGACAAATTTAAGGGATCATCGCTTGTCATTGTACAAGCAGGAGTTATTTAGGGGCTGACAAGTTATGTATGACATTGACGATAACCAGGGCTGTTTTTTTCTGGGGCTGTTTTTGAGAGAGCCAGCCTAGAGTTCCTTTAAAGTACACAACAAGATCAGAATAAAATAACCTTTCTGTGAGTTTATACTGTATGTTATGACTTTACTTGCTCAATCAGAATGAAAGATTTTATGTCAATGCTTTGCTAACTTGTGATGGAAAGTGGGAAACACAGCCCATGAATTGGCAACACCATTATTGACTTTGTCTAAGCCCCTGGTATCACTTGCACAGGCTGAATGCTCATAGCTCCATTGAAACAACAAATTCTAACAGAATTCTAATAGTTTGATGTGTAGGCTGAGAAGCTGCCCTTGTCACAAGATGAAGGTAGAACTAATGGTTCACAAGATGCTCCTCTGCCTCCATGTGGTTGTTTGAAAAACCCATGTGGGTTTATCAAGCAGGTGCAGACATGGGACAAAGGCTTCCAATGGTCGAATATCTTGTAGTTGTCCATGAGCTTTTTGTTCTAAGCTCACGCTTCATTAATTCTAGGAGTTTTGAGATGGAGGAGATGAACCAACATGTTTGTTTATGTTCACATGCCACTTTCCATTCTATTGTTTTTCTTTCCAGGGGGGTGCTTATGTTTTCCAGCTTGTTGACTACTATGGCTGTAATGGAGCTTGACTACTCTGTGTGACTGTCTGCGAGTCCCTGGCCGTGGGCTGGGGTTTTGATCAGTTCCGTTAACATCGTCATCCAACTACATTTGTTCTGCAAAACTATCATTTAGGGGCTGACAAGATGTATGACGCCATTGAGGATATAGTTGGACAGAGGCCATGTCTTCTTTTAAAGCTCTGCTGGCGCTATCTGACCCTTCCGCTCTGCCTGGTGAGTCACATATTCAACATGAATTAAAATGGGCTTTTTTTAGCTCAGTGGATACATCATGACCCTTACTACACCATAATGTCTAGTGGGTCTATTGCCCATTTAGTGTTACTACCTAGTCCTTCGCCAGGCGAAGGACCGGTGGAGAAGCTGCACAACAACCACCACAGGTAACCACTGGCAGCTAGCTTCTCTGCCCAGCAGCCATTGCTGGGGCCATCTAGCAGCCCAGCAACACGGCCACCCCTCGGAGCAGCCCCGCTGCAGCCAAGTCCGGCCGGGGCGACCAGCCAGCGCAGCAGCCAGAGGCCCCATGCTCCAGAAGGGAGGAGGGGGGCAGTCTGTCACCCCATGTCTCACCATGCTGCTCCGGGGAACCCAGGTCATCTGGAAGGGGACCAGTTATTTTTTTTGACATTTGAAACAGGGTTCCCATACCTTGTACAGGGTCCAGTGTTGTATTTATTTTAGGTATAGTAATCCTGGGTTTGTTTTAAGTATTTATTAGAATTTTTGTTCTCTGCTTGGTGGGGGGTGGGGGGGGGCGTTGGCCTTCGTTCGGCATTGGGGGTGTGGGGTGGCGTGAGCACCCACACCTGATGCTTGGTGGTTGGGCCCGTGTCATGACATGTTCAATCCGCTCCTGGCTAAGATCGAGATGATGCTCCTTCACGGCCCCGCCTTGCTTTGAGACCTCAGAACACTGCGTTCGCTTTATAATTCAGTTTGGAATATTGAGAGGTTGTTCAGAAATTGGCCACGAGTGATTTGGAGATTTGGCCAGCTCTTATCTGTTAAATGAATATAATGTCTACATCGGTGCCATAGCCTTGGATAATTAAACTGTGGTTAAACCCAAAGGTTTAAGGAACATTCGTTGGGTGTATTACAAGGTGAAACAGTTTGTTCCCTGCAATGCTTTTGTTGGAAAGCAAAATTGATTTCTGGTTCAATACGTGTGTGGCTTTGTATGTATGCTATGACCTAACACCAAACTATGGAAGACCACAACATATGCTACTCACAAAAAGTTACGTATATTCGGGTGAAATTTCAGGATGAACCTAAAATGCACTATTGCCTTTACAGGTGAACTTAATTTGACCTTCTCTAAACTTTTGAATGCACATGTCAAGATTCCAAGATTCAAGATTCAAGATTTTTATTTGTCACATACATATACATACTTTCATACATATATGCAGTGAAATGTAATGCAACGCACCCGGTGATAGCACACAATAAGTCCTAGGAAAAAGTACAAAAATAAAATAAAGTAAAAAGTAGAAAATTCCTTTCTAATAGACCGACTGACTGACTCCTAAAACGTAATACAGTAAGTGGAATACTTATAGAACAAGATAAAAAAATATATAGAATAAAATACAATAAAAAATAAATTGAAATAAAATGGAATAGGTTGAAGGAATATGGCTATGTATATACAGATATGTGCATTTAAAGTGGCATGTGAATTAAAGTGGCATGTGAATGTGAATAGTGTGAGGTAGTGTTTGGGATAATACAGCACAGTATACAACAGTACGGCGCAGCAATACGGCATCACGAACAACCCTGAACAGTGATACAGTATGCGGTACAGTATGCTACATACAGTACAGTAGGTAGTGGAGCCTAGTGCATGGCTCAGTTAGGACCCCTGGTGAGGTCAGCGTTGACAGTTCTGATGGATTGAGGGAAGAAACTCCGTCTCAGTCTCTCTGTTCTCGCTGCGTGACTGCGGAGGCGCTTGCCTGACCGCAGCAGCTGAAACAGTCCGTTGTTGGGGTGATGAGGATCCTTCATGATCCTACGGGCTCTGCTACTACACCTCCTGGTGTATAACTCCTGCAAGGGGGGGAGGGTAGTTCCAGTGGTACGTTCAGCTGAACACACCACCCTCTGCAGGGCCCGCCTGTCCTGGGCAGTACAGTTCCCAAACCAGGCAGTGATGTTGCCTGTCAGGATGCTCTCCACTGCTCCAGAGTAGAAGGACTTGAGGATCCTCACCGAGACCCGGAATTTCCTCAGCTGCCTGAGGTGGTAGAGACGCTGCCTCGCCTTTCTCACCAGAGTGTCTGTATGAACAGTCCATGTTAAGTCCTCTGTGATGTGGACTCCCAGATATCTGAAGCTGCTCACCCTATCGACAGAAGTCCCATTAATCCACAAGGGCGCGTGCGTCCTCGATTGTGATCCACGCCTAAAGTCCACAATCAGCTCCTTGGTTTTGCTGACGTTCAGGTGGAGGCTGTTGTCCTGGCACCAGAGTGACAGGTCAGCCACCTCCTCGCGGTAGGCCTTCTCATCGCAGTCGGTGATCAGGCCCACGACCACGGTGTCGTCAGCAAACTTGATGATGGTGTTGGAGCTGGACCTGGCCACACAGTCATGTGTGTACAGGGAGTACAGTAGGGGGCTGAGAACGCAGCCCTGGGGGGATCCTGTATTCAGGGTGAGGGAGCTTGACGTGTACTTCCCCACCTTGACCACCTGGGGGCGGCCTGTGAGGAAGTCCAGGATCCAGGTGCACAGCGGAGCATTCAATCCTAGCTCCAACAACTTGACAGCCAGTCTGGTGGGAACTATGGTGTTGAAAGCTGAACTATAATCAATGAACAGCATTCTCACATAGGCCCCCTTCTGGCCATCCAGGTGCGTGAGCGTGGTGTGCAGTACCTGGGAGACCGCATCATCCGTGGATCTGTTCTGCCGGTACGCGAACTGCAACGGGTCCAAGGTGCGGGGGAGGGAGGCGCAGATGTAATCCTTAATCAGCCTCTCGAAACACTTCATGACCACCGAGGTGAGGGCCACCGGACTGTAGTCATTCAGGCAGGTTGGAGAGGCGATCTTCGGAACAGGAACGACGGTGGACCTCTTGAAACAGGATGGGACCACTGATTCAGCCAGGGAGATGTTGAATATTGTAGTGAACACCGGAGCTAGCTGGTTAGCACAGGTCTTCAGTACTCGTCCAGATATGCCATCTGGACCCGCAGCTTTCCTGGTGTTCACCCGCATCAAAGCCCTCCTGACCTCGTGCACGGACACTGAGAGTGCGCGCTCGTCCCCAGCGGTGTAACTCCAATTAGCCGGCGAGCTAGTGGTGCTGCTGCCAGACTCGAACCGCGCATAAAAGGAGTTCAGTTGGTTGGCCAGGGAGGCGTCCGCACTCGTGGCTGGGGAGGAGCTGCTCTTGTAGTTAGTTATTGTTCGCAGCCCCTCCCACAAGCGTCTTGTGTCCCCCCGCTCCATCTGCAGCTCCACGGTGTCTCTGTACGTCCGTTTAGCGTCCCTCACCGCCCTCCGCAGATTGTACGACGCCGCTTTGTAATTGTCCATGTTACCAGATACAAGTCCGTCGTTGTAAGCGGCCGTGCGCGCATTCAGAGCGCAGCGGATGGATTTATCAACCCATGGTTTCTGGTTTGGAAATATCCGAACTTTCACCGTGGGAACGATTTCATCCGCGAGCGTAGCCACAAAACTCACTACAACCTCCGTAAACTCGCTGACGTCACTTGAACTCGCTTGGAACACGTCCCAGTCTACGTCAGTCAGAGCGTCCTGAAGCGCAGCCTCTGATTGGTCCGTCCACCGCTTCACTTCCCTCGTCATCACCAGATCCCGCGCGATCAGAGGCCTGTAAACAGGAAGCAGCGAGATCGCGGCGTGATCTGATTTCCCGAAAGCAGGAAGCGACACGGGCTTGTATCCGTTCTTGTAAGGAGTGTAACAATGGTCCAGAGTTCTGTCTCCCCTGGTGGCACACGTGATGTGTTGGTGGAAATTCGGCAGAACTTTTTTCAGGTTGGCCCTGTTAAAGTCCCCAGTCACCACCACAGCCGCGTCGGGATGTCTGTTCTGAAATCCGCACAACACATCGTACAGAACCGACAGAGCTGCGTCGGTGTCCGCTTGCGGTGGGATATAAACGGCTGTAATGATGACCGTGCTGAATTCCCGGGGGAGATAAAATGGACGGCATAGTATGGTCAGCTGTTCCAGGTTCGGCGAGCAGGAGTGGGAGAGGAA
Organism: Zeus faber; assembly: GCF_960531495.2. Taxonomy (NCBI): domain Eukaryota; kingdom Metazoa; phylum Chordata; class Actinopteri; order Zeiformes; family Zeidae; genus Zeus; species Zeus faber. The sequence continues at coordinate 7,962,184 of NC_137205.1, forward strand.
TTTGGTGTTGTTGGCGTTACACCAGCGGTTGTTTACCATTAGGCAGACGCCTCCACCTTTGGATTTCCCCGACTCTCCCGTTCTGTCGCCGCGGAACACGGAGAAGGCCTCGGCTGGACGTATGGCTTCATCCGGCACCAGTGGGGTCAGCCATGTTTCCGTCAGGCAGAGGACGCAACAGTTCCTCGTGTCACGCTGGAATTGAATCCTCGCTCGAAGTTCATCCATCTTGTTCTCCAGGGACTGGACGTTAGCAAGAAGGATGCTTGGCAGAGGTGGACGGTAAGGTTGCGTCCTCATTCTGACCCGAATGCCGCCTCGTGATAAAAAAAGGAAAAAAATACTAAAGAGTAAGAAAGTAACCGGAGCGCCGGCGCAGGCGACCGCTAGGGGCGGCGCCACTATCGCCACGCCATGTCCAACCGTTCAATGTTTCAGTACTTTTGGCAAAACTTTCTGTTCTCTAACAAGCAGCTGAACGGCAAAATTCACAAAAGGTGTTTGATCCATGGATCCACCAATAAATTCATCTTTATCATGCTTATCACATTTTGACATCATGAGACCAAGACGACACCTAACAATTGATCAACAGTACCTCGCCATTGCGAGGCTTCAAATAGGATGTTCTTAAAGGGAAGTGACCACTGAGCGTAGAGTGTCACAGAGTGTCATCAGCAGCTTGCAACAGAGATACAGAGAGACTGGAAGAGTCACAGATAGGCATATGGCTGATGACCGCTTCATTGTGAACAGTGCCCTGCGGAACCGGATCATGAATGCCACTCAACTCCAGGCACATTTAAGGGAGGTGAGAGGCACCCAAGTGTCACGTCAGACCATTCGGAACCTATTACATCAGCGTGGTCTGCATGCTGGACGACCTGCAGGGGTACCTGACCACACCACCAGGCACAGGCATCATCGTCTAGCATGGGCCAGGGAGCATTTACGCTGGGGAGGGACCAGTGAGTCTCAGTGCTGTTCTCTGATGAAAGTCCATTCACGATGAGCAGAAATGATGGCCGCCAACAATGTTGGAGACGTCAAGGAGAGCGCTATGCATCAGCCACTGTTGTCACCAGACGAGCCTTTGGTTGTGGTGTTACAGTGTGGGCACGTGTGTCTAGTCAATACAGAACTGCCCTACACTTTTTGTGAATGGTACAGCGACAAGCCCATACTACCTGAATAACATTATTCATTCAGTCATTGTGCCCCTGCATGAACAACACAGGCCTAATTTCATCTTCATGGACGACAATGCTCAAGCTCATCGAGGTCGCATCATTAGGGAACGGCTGCTGAAGACTGGGGTACCTCAAATGGAGTGGCCTGCACTTTCTCCAGACCTGAATCCCATAGAAAACCTAAGGGATCAGCTGAGTCGCTGTGTAGAGGCTCGTAACTCTGTACCCCAGAACCTCAATGACCTGAGGGCCGCCCTTTAAGAAGAGTGGAGTGCCATGCCTCAGCAGACAATAAGTCGATTGTGAACAGCATGAGACGTCATTGTCAAGCTGTAATTGATGCTCAAGGGCACATGACAAGTTATTGAGACATTTACATTTTTGGTTGTGGTATACCCACCACTGTGGTTGGCTTTTGTCTCAATAAATTGTTTGAGATGAGGAAATCACCATTGCATGCTTCTACTTAAATGCCCTACTTTCATGATATATCACTGTAGCGTGAACGTTTTACATTTTCTATAAATTTCACCTGAAAGACAAATATCCCTATCTTTTTGTGAGTAGTGTATGGTTACCGCTTTAGAGTGCGCTTGTGTGTAACTGCATGCTTTGACATACCTCATGACAGTGACTCTGTGTGTGTCTAGGGTGTTCATCGCCGTTCACTTTCCCCACATGCTCTTGACAGTCTTGACTCTTTGTCTTGTTTTCAAGAGTTGAATGGCATGGCCATTATAATGGGTCCAGACCACAGACCAAAGTCTAAAACGATCTGGAACACCAACTTCGGCAAAACACAGTTTACATCTTGTTTGAACAGCTTGTGGTTGAAGTTTCATCCAAATGGATCCACATACGGAGCCGATATTGCCGTGGAAGAAACATTTAGCAAATTACGAGATCAGGAAACCAGGGCATTACCTTCAAAAAGACATTCATCAAAACTTTAAACAAGTAATATGAAGGCCGAGCAGTTCTGCAAAATTGTGATCTTGTTCGCTTGACTTAGACTCTATTCCCAGCCTGTAGATCCATCTCTTACAGGCTGTCATATCCCATGCATTTATACCTTATTTGGGCACATGTTTATCTTTTGCCAGAGTGAAATGTACACACATGCTCTGCACATGACTGTAGTTAATCATTCGCCACCGTGAAAAGTACACACGTGATCCCTGTGTTTAAGTTTGATCCAAGAATTGTCTTTTCCACACTTATCTCACTCATAAACCATATAGGCAAGATAATTATCATACTTTCTTTATATGTATAGTACATAATATAGTTCCTTTAAACAAAAAGTAAATTTCTCTCATACCCCCCCCCCCCACCCCCCTTGGGGCTTTCTAAGTCTCAAATCAATTAGTGTAAACTTAACATTCTTTTGACAATCTAGAATCATCAAGGGCTATTTGCAAGACTGCTAGAAAAATGATCAGTATTCACATTTGGTTATCAGAAAAATTTACTATACTCATATCAGGACTTTCAACCTGTATGTTTTCAGGGCTTTTAACCTGTGTCTCGCATGAAGCAAGAGAATATTACCAAATGTGCTATACCTTTTTGAGCATTTCCAACCCCTGAATTGGTATCTATTACAACATATGTGATTATAAAAACATGTATTATAGAAATATTAACTTTTTACACGATTATATAAAAATGTGTATCAATCTTAAATGTATAAGAATATTTTTCAATGGTGATTTTCATAACAGTTGACATAGTAACACACATTATTTAATTGGCAGTTATGTTAGCAGTAGCCTGTTTGCAGTAGCCTGTTTTTAAGTAGAGCCTTGCATGTTATGTTTCCTCTATAAGTTGTGGCATATACCTGAAATAATGTTGGTTATAAAACGTGATAATTAAAAACATCATATGATCATTATAAGGAATATGTGACATAAAACTAAAACCTTAACCATTCAATTTCTTTCAACAAACATTGATGTGGATGTTCAAGGCGATTTTCATGTATTGCTGTGCTGTATGTTTGTGGGGGGTTTTTGGCATTACTGAAGTTGTTGCTTCTGTTCTTCTGTTGAATAGAACAAGAGAAGATTAGTCCCATTACTATCATACTTATTAAGGCAATCATACCAACTTTGGCTAACGTTGCTCCCCATCTCCCAAAACTAAGTTCAAGCCATGTAAACCAGTCTTTACCAAGTCCTGCAGTGTCTTTTACTTCCTGTCTTAGATTTCTAAGTTTGTTCATTGCAAGAGTGAATGACCCCTTGGGAGAGGTATAATTTGGGATAAAGGTCTCCTATAAGAGCACATACTCCTCCTTTCTTCGCTCATAGCCAGTCTAGGGCTTGTCTGTTTTGCCAGGTCATAGAGCTTATGGCTTGCAGTTGTTCCTAGAGGCGGATAAGGCATTGTCTGTGTAGTTAATAAACTCAGGCAACTGAAACAGATTGATCCATTCTACGTTTTTGGATAATCCAATTTCTGGTACTGGATCTTGTTTCAAATCCTGCTGCTATTTCACTATACGCTTTATATCTGCTGGGTATAGCTCTGGGGTGTCCTACTGAGTCGATTTTCACTGCAGGGTCTGGAATGTACGCTCTTTTACATCTGCTCAATGTATTACTTTCTAGACTAGGGTCAACCTACTTCAGGGGAGGGAATAATACAACTTCTGTAATTGCTTGTACCCTTGCACATCTGCCTTTCTATTGTTTAGGGAGTCTGGAGCGGAGAACCTCGTTGCCACAGATCCAAAACTGATCTGCCAGGACCTCATCCTGGAATTGATATACACAGTCAACAACATATTCTTTGGTTTGATTACCTTTTACAACAGGTGCTGGCCACCATTATTGGAACTTATCACTACAATATCTTGTGATATTCCAAATTGTGTCACATAACTCCTCTGCCACCATTCCTACATCTGTGGCATCTGTGCTATTTTCTTCATTGAGTTAACATTCTAATCCCTATTCTAAGTAGAGATAAATCCCTGCCGGTACTGATAATTCACAAGTTTTTCTGGACAACCCAATGTCTAACGCTCGACATTGTTCGATAACGCTGGACGTAGACCCATTGCCCCATTTATCTGTTTCACGGTGGTACTCGTTATATTTACTCGATCCTATGTACATCAAACATTGCGTTGAACATCTGGGTGCTACCACCCAACTAATATCTGAGGGTATCATTGTTCTTACTGTAGTATTTCTATATTGCTCCCTTAGTTTTTCTGACGGTCATTTTCCTGTTCATGGTAAGGTTTAATCTCCTCTTCACAGTGGTTCCAGCTATGTCTCGTATTTGTTATATACAATGCATCCTGACGACTTCTAGTACACATACAACAGTTATCTACTTTTATCTGTTTCCCAGTGAATGCCACCCGTTTATACCAGTTGTTTGCTTGTGCCTGTCTATATGAGCTGTCTTCTTTTTTTAACCACGATTGATCCTTCAAGAGGTTTGGATTCAAACTGTTTTGGTGTTCTTGCCGTTGAGAAGGTAATTCTACTTTTAGTGTCATTATTGTTCTTGGGAATGATTGCTTGTTTTGTGAGGGTCTTCTCTGTATAATTCCTCTCAGGAATAGCCGTCAATATTCCAATTACAGCCAAAAAAGTCTCGGGAATGAATGTCATAGCTTTGGAAATGACTGTTGTCGACTGTTGTCGATGTTTCAATCTCATTCGTTGTAATATAATTTTCTTTTGGGGTACGTCTGTTTTATGTCTTACTCCAATGATTTCTGTATTGGTGCCATTTGTTGTTTAATACTTTAATACTACATAAGGTGGTTTCTATATCATTACCATTCATTTTTAGGGCCTTCTTTGGTTTACTTGTAGCCATTGTTTTTTATGTCTACTCGCTGTTGGGATTTCGTTTGGTCCGCTTGTTGTTAAGGTTTCTCCTAATTTGTAGGCGACTGAGGTTTCTGCAAATTTACTGGTAATTGAGGTTATTGCTAATTCATTGGTAATTGGAGTTGTGTCTGCTTTGCTGACATCTGAGGTTGTGTCTTGCTTAATAGTAATGATTACTAAGATTTTTCTTGGCTCACTTTGAAAATTTACCAAATCTTTCTCTGAATATACAGGGAGTTTCTGTTAGTAGTTTAAGGTCTATTCTATTTTCTGTATCCACATATGGAAGCTGCACTCTCCATATTTCCAATTCATATTTATGACTGGCATGGTCCCATTCCAGTTATTGCTTTCCAGACATCTACTTTACACTGATCTTGTCGCAGGGCTATCAGTCCGTACATCTTATGTATAGCTACAGCACATAATTTATCTTCCTTTAGCATAACAGTTAGTGTGCATTTTTCATTGGCACGTTCTAATTCCTGCAGGAGTATGTTGGGCTTGTAAGACCACTTTTTCTGACCTTCTCCCTTGCTTTGTTTTCTCTTCCCGAATATCCTAGGACTGGCCGTTCCTGAAATACTTTCATGCTTTCTTTCGTACTGCCTTTCATTACATGGTTACCCCACACTGCTATATTGATGGCGCTTCCCCCTTTCTCTGGATTGATCCTTGGGCCAACAGAATCTTCCAGAGCCCCTGGAGTATCAGGGGCAGACTCACCAGTTTCAGCATCATCTTCAGTCTCTCTCCCTTCCTCACATTGTTGCTGTAGCTCCTGGCTGGGCTGGATCTGGCCTTCCTGAGGCAGCCAGTCCTGGATACGTCTGCATCCGGATCTTCCTCATGATATTCCCTCGCCTTGGCTGGGTGGTTTGTGCAATGGTTAAGGTGGTGCCAGGTGGTAATCCCTTCCAACTGGATAGCTGTTGGCGTTGCTCTGGTTACTTTGTATGGTCTATCTCTCCTGGGTTCGTTCCACCGTCTTCTGAACACCCTCAGATGCCCTCAGATCACCAGGCTCCACCCCCTTGTTGGGTCCTCTGTTGGAATATGAGCTTATATATGGGTCGACCCGTGAGCATTTCATGCAGAGTTAGATGTGTCATTCTGTTAGCCTGCATGCGATATCTGATTAGTGCCAGCGGTAGTGCATCTACCCAATCAATGTTGCGCTTGAACAAATTTTGTTTATTTTTGCCTTGAGTGTCCCATTCACCATTTCCACCATTCCCTATGACTGAGGATGGTACACACAATCGAATCTTTGTTTGACATTCATCTGCTGTATCACTTGTTTTACTGTTTTCTGAATAAGCGCTGAGCCATTCTCTGAGCTAATCTCTGTCAGAATACCAAACCTCGCCATGACTTCTCTCGACAAATATTTGATCACACCAGACACACTCTGAACTTGTGATGGGACTGCTTCTACCCATCGGCTGAATCTATCAATGACTACTAACATGTACCTTTTCCCATTTACCTTCTTAATCATGTCTCCGTAGTCTAAGACCAGATGTCTGAATGATCCCCCAGGTGTAGGAATGTGTCCTGATGGGCTAGTGATCGTTTTTCTTACGTTGTTTTTTGCACATACCTCACATTCATTTAGTTGATTATCAACCATTGATTGCAAGTATGGTGAACAAAAACCTTGTTTTCTGATTTTTCTCACTACTTTCCCCCTTGCGCAATGGTCAAAACCATGCACATTAGTGATAAGAAGACCTAACAATGCCGTTAGTGCCAAAAACATCCCACCATGGGTTATCCATAACCCTGTTGCAGTGCATATAGCACCTCCTTTTATCAACATGTTTTTCTCATAAACTCCAGCTTTTTCTTGCATGCAGACAACATCTTCTTCCCGTAGGCGCAGCCTCAGGCATGGTCACTTTTGCCTAGACTGTCCTACTACTATTCTAGGCTATTTCGGCAGCCTCATCTGTTTACCTCTGGGACAAGCTGATTTCTTTCTCCAAGCCTACACTGCTGCCTGGAGCGAGACCCCAAATCCCTGACAAGTTGAAGAGAAGACTTTGGCGATGCAGGGCTGGTGTCAAATGGAGACCAAGGAGGTGGAGATACAAACTATTTCTTCCCTCATTGTCATGGGGAATGTAAGGTCCCTGGCGAAAAAGATGGACGAGCTTGAAGCGCTGACGAGGACACAGCTGTAATATCGGGAATGCAGTATTATGTGTTTCACCGAGACATGGCTGCAGAAACATATTCCGGACGCTAACACCACAGTCCCCAGCTTTCACATGGTCCGGGCTGACAGAGATTGCAGATGGAGTGGTAAGAAGAAAGGAGGGGGGATCGCTGTGTTTGTGAACAATGGATGGTGTAATCAAGATATGTTACTGTGAAGGAGTGTTTCTGTAGCCCAGACATCGAACTGTTGGACTGAGTTTTCGTCCATATTATCTGCCACTCCTTATCTGCCAAGGGAGATGCGCCCATCCTTATTGCTGTTTATATCCCACCATCAGCGGTTACCGACGCGGCATGTGACGTCATCAACTCAGTCACTGCCAGACTACAAACAAAACACCTGAATGCATTCAAAGCCATGTCTGGAGACTTTAACCACACTTCTCTTTCTGCTACACTTTTCAAGAACTGGTCAACTGCCTTTATGAGCAGATCAGATCACAATAAGGTATTTCTGACCACCACCTACACACCCATTGTTCAGCGGCAACCAGGGACCTCAAGGATTGTGAGGAGGTGGTCACAGGAAGCAAATGATACTGGTGTTTTGAGGCCACAGCCTGGGACGTACTCTGTGAGTCCTATGGAGATGACATCAACTCCAGCACTGACTGTATAGCAGAGTAGTCAAGTCAAGTCACACTTTATTTATAGAGCGCATTTCATACGAGGGCAACACAATGCGCTTTACAAAGAAATACAAAAAATGAAGAGAAAACATAGTTGTCAGCCGGTCATTACAAAAGAATGCCCCTGAAACAACAGCAACAACAAATGCAACAACAAAGACAACAAAAACAACAATAAAAGCAACTCCAACCCCCGTGGCAGCAACAGAAAACAACAGCAGCAACAACAGCCACAGAAACAACAGCAACGGCAGCAGCAACATCAACACCAGCAGCAGCAACAACAGCACATGCAAAGACGTCATCGGAAGCGGAGGTGGTAGCTCGAACCGGAACTGGAAAGGTCACTCAGGTGAGAGATGGTTAAGTCGAGGTATAAGGTTACCTTAAGTTGAGGTATAAGGTAAGTAAGGGGTTAAGTTAACATATAAAATTAGCAGAAGCAACGACAGCACCAGCAGCAGCAGCAACGACAACACCAGCAGTGACAATACCAGCAGCAGACAACAGCAGCAACAAAAACAGCAACAGCAGCAATAACAATAGCAGCAACAGCGCACAAGCGAAGACGTCACCAGGACCGGAAGTGGTAGCTCTTACCGGAAATGGAAATTTCAACTGTGTGCACCATCTCATCTTAACCCAGTCAGGGTCCTAATTAGTGTCCCTAAGTTACAGGTCAAGTTTTCAATCAGACCTCGGGAGGGAGATCCTTTTGACTCTCCGAAAACACACCCTTCTTAGGATCCTCTAACTGTAATATCACAACAGAAACAACCACAGCAACAGAAATAGCAGCAGCAGCCACAGCAGCAGCAGCCACAGCAGCAACATCAACACCAGCAGTAACAACAGCAAAACCAAAGCAGGAACAACAACAGCAACGCACACACAAAGACCTCACTGGAACCGGAAAAGTCACTCAGGTTAGAGATGTGAGAGATGTTGAGTTGAGATACAAAGTTAGAGATATTCAAATTAGGGAATATGGTTAGAGATGGTTAAGTTTAGGTATAAGTTTAGGGATTATGTTTAGGTATAATGTTCGAGATGATTAGGTTAAGGAATAAGGTCAGAGATGGTTAAGTTTAGGTAAAAGGTTAGCAGCAGCAATGACAACATCAGTTAAGGTATAAGGTTAGCAGCACCAACAACACCAGCAGCAATAACAACACTAGCAGCTACTATACCAGCAGCAACAACAGCAGCAGCAACAGTGCACAAGCGAAGACGTCACCGGAACCGGAAGTGGGAGCTTTCACCGGAACCAGAAATCTCATCTGTATTGAGTCAACAGTTCTCAGGGGAGCAACGCACAGCAATGACATCACTGGAATTGGAAGTGGCAGCCCTCACCAGACACTGAGATTTCAACTGTGAGCATCATCTCATCTTAATCGACTCACGGTGGATGATTAAGTTTAGATATAAGGTTAGCAGCAGCAATGACAATACCAGCAGCGACAATACCAGCAGAAACAATAGCAGCAACAGAAAACAGCAGCAGCAATAGTAGGAGCAACAGCAACAGCGCACAAGCGAAGACGTCACCGGAACCGGAATTGGTAGCTCTCACCGGAACCAGAAATCTCCTCATCTGCATTGAGTCAACATTGTGTACCATCTCATCTCAACAAAGTAATGCACAGAAAAGACGTCACCGGAAGCGGAAGTGATAGCCCTCGCCGGAAACGGAAATTTCAATTGTGTGCACCATCTCATCTTAAGCCAGTCACAGTCCTTTAATTAGCATCTCTAAATTACGGGTCAAGTTTTTCATTTTAACCTCGGGAGGGAGATCCTTTTGACTATCTCTCTGAAAACACATCCTTCTTATGATCCTCTCACTATAATATCACAACAGAAACAACAACAGCAACAGAAATAGCAGCAGCAGCCACAAAACAACAACAGCAGCAGCAACATCAACTCCACCAGCAGCAGCAACAACAAACAGACAGACAGACGGACAGACAGACGTCAGTCAGTTAGTCAGTCATAGACTGTAGCAAACAGATACAGTCTATGACTGTTTTTAACCTGCTTTTAAAAGTATTCAGTGTTGGGGCCTCTCTCAGGTCCCTCGGTAGGGTGTTCCATTTACTTGGGGCACAGACACAGAAGACAGCTTCTCCTGCTTTAGATTTGATAAGAGGGATAATTAAAAGACCACTGCCTGTGGACCTGAGAGTTCTTGCTGGTTCGTGTATAATTAGCATTTATTTTATGAACAGGTGTGATATGTTCAAATTTTTTTGTCCCAGTCAGAATGCGTGCAGCTGCATTTTGGATTAACTGTAGCCACTGCACAGCTGATTTCGGGAGGCCGGTAATTAGACCATTACAGTATTTCAATCTACTCGTTATGAATGCATTGATTAATTTTTAGGAGTCTGCTTTTGACAGGAAGCCTCTTAATTTTAAAATGTTTTTTAGATGGTAGAAGGCTGATTTTGTGATTCGATTTATATGGCTCTTAAAATTTTGAGCACCGTCTATGATTACACCCAGATTTTTGGCTTCATTCTTGTTCTCCAGGGACAGAGAATTAAGATTAGTTGCAATTTTCTGTCTTTGAGCCTTTGCACCAAAGATGAGTATTTCTGTTTTGTCTTTCTTCAGTTGTAAAAAGATATTTGACATCCATGCTTCAATATCATTAATACACTGAGTGAGGGAGTGTATGGGGAGTTGGTCATCAGGAGATAGGGATATGTGCAGTTGTGAATCATCTGCATAATTATTGTAATTTATTTTGTGTTTCTTTACAATATGTGCAAGTGGAAGCATATAGAGGTTGAACAATAATGGTCCCAGAATTGAACCTTGGGGCACTTCACATACAATATACAAAAATGGGTCGGCCAGATAGGCCGACCCATTTTTGTAATCTTGCTAATAAAATCTGACGGTCAACAGTGTCGGAGCAGCACTGAGATCCAGGAGCAGAAGAATAGATCGTTTTTTTGCATCAGTGTTTATGTGTAGATCGTTCAGAACTTTAATAAGTTCTGTTTCTGTGCTATGATGAGGTCAAAAGCCAGATTGATAGGTGTCTAAAAGGCTGCTTGAGGTTAGATAGTTGTTAAGCTGAAGGTAAACTGTTTTTTCAAGTATTTTGCTGAGGAACGGCAGGTTGGAAATGGGCCTGTGGTTGGCTATAACTGTTGCATCGAGATTGCTCTTCTTCAGGAGTGGTTTAATGACAGCTGTTTTAAAATGCTGTAGGAAATATACCTGACTGGAGACAGCCATTTTAATTTCCTAATACCTCATGTGCTAGGCAATTAAAAACTGTTTTAAAAAATGTGGTAGGGAGGGGGTCCATGCAGCAGGTGGAGGACCTGAGCTGACCAACAGTATCGTCCACTCTTTTATGTCTAAGGGGACAAAATGAGACATGGCAGCAGTCATATTACTGGGAAACTGAAGGGTAGGTTCATTTCTGGATGTTAAGGCACTAATATTCTATCTGATAGCTTCAATTTTGTTACCAAAGAATGTCGCGAAAGCCTCACATTTTTCAGTGGAGAGCATCTATGAAGGGGTTGTAGATGGTGGATTAATAAGTCGATCATTGAAGAAGGGGACTTTACTTTTGGGGTTTTCATTAATGATTTTAGAGAAGAAAGACTGTCTGGCCTGTTTAGTTTCTATATAGTATCGATTGAGTCTATCCTTGTATATTTCATGATGAACCTGAAGATTTTCCTTTCTCCATTTTCGTTCTGCCTGGCGACACTCTCTTTTAAGTTGCCTAATAACTGGTCCATTTCTCCAGGGGGATTTTTGTTTATCTATGTTTTTAGTTTTAACAGGTGCAATCTTATCAATGATATTTTATATTTTGGGGTTGAAGTTGTTCACAGGATCCTCAGTTGATGATGCCTTGAACAGTGGTAACTCATTGACAATTCTCTTCAAGGTTTCAATGGTATTATTTTTTGTGACATATTTTTCAATTGTTAACCCCTCTGTTGTACAGGAAGAGCAGACACATCAAAGAAAATGTAACAGTGTTATGAAATAGCAACATCTATGACATAGGTTACAATGATATTTAGTCCTTTTGATATGACTAAGTCCAGAGTATGCCCCTTATTGTGGGTGGGTCCAGAAACATGAGTGAGGTCAAATGCCTCCAATAGGCTAATGAAGTGTTGAGCATCTGGGTCTGTTTGATTGTCAAAATGAATATTAAAATCACCTGAGATAATTACACAATCATAATCAGTGGAGACCTTGGACAGCAGCTCAGAAAATTCGTCAAGAAAGACAAATTTAGATTTTGGGGGCCGATAGACAGCGATGATTAAAATCCGGGCACTGCAGTTTATAGATATAGCAAGGTATTCAAAAGACCTGAATTCTCAGAGGAGGATTTCCTTCCAGGTATGGATATCAGAAAACAGCAGCAATTCCATCGCCTCTCTGGTCAGCTCTAGTGGTTTGGATGAACTTGAAATTGGGAGGTGCTGTCTCAATGAGTGCGACTGAACCATTTCTATCCATCCAGGTCTCAGTTAATAGAGCAAAATCCAGTTTATGAGCACTTATAAGCTCATTAGCTAAAAATGACTTGTTAGTTAGTGACCTTACGTTTAATAGAGACATTTTTATTGTTATAGGTGCATGGGTTTGCGGGGTACTGAGAGTTTGAGTCCGAACCGATAGTAAATTGTTAAGATTCCTGTATGTTACAGGGAAGTTACGTAATTTCGGTCTATGGTTTATAAGTACAGGAATTTGTAAAGCAGAGTGACTGTCATTAATGTCAGAGTGGATCGGACTCACCAAACATCAGCAATGAGAAGATTTCAGCGTAAGTTCCATATTCAAGGCGAGGAGGCGTGATCCGTGAAAGTTTGGATGAACTCCATCATGTCTGAAGACGTTTGGACAGTTCAAGAAGGTGCCGAAGTTGTCCACAAACAATACGTTGAAGGAGCAGCATTATCCCTTGAGCCATGTGTGTAGCTAAAGGACACACGTGAATTTTGCATCTCCAAAGCTGGGACAGGGCAGCGGGCCGGAGACGATGAACCGGCGGTCCGACTGTAGAAGACTGTCAATAAGCTTCGTAAATTTTTATTCAAGTGTCTCAGATTGTTTGTTCCTGAGATTATCGGTTCCGACATGGATGAGAACTGTGGAGGGAAAACGGTCCAAGTCAGTGCCGCAGGGCATCCCCGATGGGCAGAGATCGCACTGCAGGAGCCGAGGTGGCGCTCTGCGGTGTTGAAAACAGCGGGGCCTGCTGAGGCGGAGGAGCCACCAACTGGCTCGGGAGCGGAGGCCCGGGCAGGCGATGGATAGTCTGGCGGCAGTGGGAACGAGGCTGGTGGCGGTAGAGACCATCTTAGTGCCCTCGATGCTACGGTGGACTGTGCCCCCCCCCCCCCCCCCCCAAAGGAGGGAATTCCTGCATATCTCTGTCATCGACTGTGGGCTCCAGGGCTTGGAATCTGTTCTCCAGCCAGAGAGTCTCCGGCATAGAGCGGCACAAGGAGCGCACACTTGTCACCAGGGTCCAAGGCTCTGGGATGGAGCAGGTCCGGGACTTGGGCCATGGCTCCTCTGTCATAGCCGGCGGGGCGTCAGATGGATCCGTCTCACCCGCAGTGAGAATGGATCCGGTCCATGGGAGAGTGGAGTCTCTCCCATGGACCGATAACAGCAGAGGACATGGAGCAGGAGATGTGCTTCGCCTGAGCGCTAGCAATGGAGGTCAGACGCACAAACAGTTCATCCTTCTTCTTCACATCCTCATGCAGGCTGTGGATGTCTTTGAAGACCGACTTCTCTAGAGTGCTGGGTCTGTCGACCAGGCGCAGACAGTTCCCACAATCCGTGGAGGTAGGCATCAATGCCGGCATAGTTTGCAATATGCTAGGCTAACAGGCTAGCTAGCATAAGCCGAGTGCTAGCCAAGCCAGAGTCCATGTTCCAAAATCCGAAAAGACAGTTCAGGCGAGGGTTAAAGCCAGGAAAGAGTAGCGATATCATAGTGCAAATAATCATAAATCCGTAATCCAATATCAGGTAGCGCAACCACAAAAGACGTTACCTGAACCGGAAGTGAACTGCCTTAGCCGTTTCCCAAAGTAAGGATGGTGATATTTCTGGGTAGTCATTCAGTTAAATGAAGGAACTACATCAATTTATGTAAAGATAACACCATCCCCAACAGGAAAGTGCGATGTTTCGGCAATAACATGCCCTGGATCACCAGCGACATAAAGAGCTGCTGAATAAGAAGAAGAGAGCCTTCAGGGACGGGGACAGGGAATTTCTGAGGAGTGTGCAGAAGGAGCTGAAAGTGAGACTAAGGGAGAGCAAGGAGGCATACAGGCAGTAGCTGGAAAGCAAGCTCCAGCAAAACAACATGCGGGATGTATGATCAGGAATGAAAAATAGACAGGTTCAAGGTGAAGGGGGATCAGGCTGAGGGAAGCCTGGACAGAGCCAATGAGTTGAACTTGTTCTTCAACAGGTCTAGCACAGGACCCTCAGCTGCCTTCTCCCCTACCCCCAGCCACACAGACTCCACACCCTCCCTGACCCCACAGCCGCTTCCCTCTCACACCTCCCTGGTGATCAAGATCCTGGACTGACACTGTACCTCCCCTCACCCCCAAACCTCCACCATGGACTTCAATACAGCCCCATTAACACCCCTCCCCCTCCCCCCAATGTCAAGAATCAAAGAGTCCCCCTCTACCACCCACCTATCTGTTTCCTGAAGTCAGGTGAAGAGGCAGCTGGAGAGACTACACCAGAACAAGGCTGCGGATCCAGATTGTATCAGCCCCAGGGTCCTGAAGGTCTGCGCGGACCAGCTATGTGTCAAATAGCTACTTTGACCCAGAGCTACAGCACCTCTTGAACCTCACCCTGAGCTAGGGGAAGGTTCCAGTGCTGGGGAAGACATCCTGCCGAAGCCAAAGAAGTCCTCTCCATCTGCTCTCAATGACTACAGAGCGGTTGCCTTAACATCACACATCATGAAAGTCCTGGAGAGACTGATATTGGTATTGATATCTCCCACCTCAGGTGAGCACCTCTCTGGACCCCCTGCAGTTTTCCTACCGCCCCAAGGTTGGAGTTGAAGATGTCATCATCTACCTGCTTCAGCGAGCCCACTCTCACCTGAACAATGCAGGCAGCACTCTGAGGATCATATTATTTTATTTCTCCAGTGTTTTCAACACGATCCAGCCTGCACTGCTGCGAGATAAGCCTCGTGGATTATTTACTACAGACCACAGTTTGTGTGGTTTAGGGAATGCGTGTCTGAGCGGGTGGTTAGCAACACAGGAGCACAGGAGCAGTAGACTGTACTTTCACCTGTTCCCCTCACCCTGTATACCTCAAACATTAAATACAACTCAGAGTCAAGTCATCTGCAGAAATATTTTGGATGACTCTGCAGTTGTGGGGTGTATTGAGGTGTCTTGGAATGTGTGGCGTCCCAAACAGCCCCATCGTATAAGAAAATTACTAAGAGACAGTGCCAGGGGTCCTGAGAGAGAGAGCACATCACCAGGGGTCCTGGTGAGAAGGGAAGTGAAATGTGACCTGTGACCTATGTAGGGGAACCAAATGGTAAATGTTGTCTTTGGGCCAGTATAAAAGACCCATGCGAGTTGCATTCGACAGAGAATGCTTCTGGCTTGGTTCTCTCCTGGACTTCCTAGGTAAAGTCTGGTCTGATGCTGTTCTTCTGTAATAAATCTATTATTTTACTCAAGTCAGCGTCAGCGGTCTCTCCTTCTTCATCAACACATCAAATTCATCAAGAAACTACAGTATCATTGGATGTATATACACAAGTGACATATACACATATATATATATATATATATATATATATATATATATATATATATATATATATATATATATATGTATATATATGTATATATATGTATATATATGTATATATATATGTATATATGTGTATATATATAATTGATGACATACATACCAAAACACACATAGTTTACAAAAACAACTGGTGTTTTTGTAAACTATGTGTGTTTTGGTATGTATGTCATTGCTGCTGCAACACCTGAATTTCCCTTTGGGATTGATAAAGTACCTTTATCTTATTATTGCCACTTGTTTAGGAAGTAGCAATGCTGACATTAATTCCACAATCTGATCAGAATGCATTATGGGGCACCCATCTGTTTTCTTAAATCCCCTAATTTTCCATACTACTTCTAAGAAATGACACACCATGTGCATATGCAGAATCTGTGTATACTTTTATCGTTTTTCTGTTCCTTATCAGCAGGCAGCTTTAAGAGCTCTCAACTCAGCTAACTGTGCTGAACATGGCTGTTTAAAATGAGAGCTTTGAATAACAGCAAATGTTTTGTCTGGGTTCTGTCTCTACTGCAAACTCTGCATGGTTTCCCAAATGATCTTTGTAGTAAGATCCATCCACAAACTATGGGTATTGACAATAGATCTGGTCTCAATTTGGTACAGGTCAGGAAGTCAGCTACATATCATAGGCGTTCCTTCAAAATCATGCAGAATTCTTTCTGCTGGATTTACTGTGGAACACATTTATATGGGGACATCTGGAAACGTTAGTAATGCCAAATGTTCCAACAACCCTGAGTTTGTCAATACAGACTCTCCTTGTTTAATTTGTTAGTGACTTTGTGATGCGTGAAAATAGCTTACCGAGTATCCCATTGAAATGGTTCGAGGCCTAGTCTTAAGCATACTTTAACGCAGCTTATCCCTGGTTACAAGGCGGATAGCCTTGTGCTACTGCATCCAACTTTGAGCTGTAGTATGTTATAGGTTGTTTTCACCTCCCATTACATGATTCCTGTATTAGCACTGCTGATGTTTACCCCTGACTTATATTTGACACAGACAATAGGAATGGTTCTGTGTAGTTGCTAAGGCACTTGCTCCCTGCATCTCTTAATAATGCCGTAAAATGCTACCGCCCCATCCTTATTCCATGTCAATTAGGCTTGTATGTTTCTTATTCCTGCAGCCTTCATAATTTTCTCTCAATGAGGCGGTCTTTAGGGCATAGTGCTCTATTCAATCTGAGCTAAACCCTGGAGGAATGTCATAATTTCTCATATGTGTGGCTGAGGTACTTTACTGATCCATTCCAGCTGGCTAGGTGCTATTATTTTAGTTTGATGCGCTACCAGCCTCCCTAAGTACTACTTCTGTCTGGCAGTACTGCAACTTTTTCTGTGACACCTTGTGTCCCCCTATGGCCAATTTGTTTAATACACCCATTGAATCTACATGACAATGCTCTAATGTGGGAGAAAATATCAGAAGATCATTCACATATTGTATCAGTGTCCTGTGTAGCCCCAGTTCCTCCAGATCATTTTTCAGTTTGAACCACTGTTGCATTCTCGTATATGTGTATTGTTTACCTTAATACACAAATGCAAACAGAACTCTGCTTTCTTCTGCAAGTGGTACACTGAAAAATGCTCCCCATATATTTTAATAGCTGTGAAATATTTTGCATCAGGAGGGACATTAGTCAACAGTGTATGTGGATTTGGAACCTCAGCCTGCATTTCTTCTACTATGTCATTTAGAGAATGTACTAACAACCATTTTTGTTTATCTGCTTTTAGAACTGGAAGCAAAAGAGTGTTACAATTACTTTGTTGCTATTCATACACCATGGCTATTAGGCCTTCTATAGTAGGGGCTATACCCACCTCAGCCTATGGGTTTCATGTAGTACCGTTTTCGTCATGGTAGTTTAGCATTTTGTTTAATCTGGATTCTTACTGGGTTAGCAAAATGCACCAATGCCTCATCTGTGTTGAATTTCGACCATACCTGTTCTGGTGTTATGGCTGCCATTTCTGTCTCCATCTTTATCTGCCTATCTCTATCTGCCTATCTGCTTCCATCTTTGTGTGGATTCCCTCATTTATTTCTGCTGTTTCTGGACAACTTACACTTCCTGTAAAACCTCTGTCACGTGTGAATAATGCAAGCTTTTTAGAGACTTTCTGCAACATGACTGTAAAATCTGTGAATTATCTGGTCCCTCCCATTTTTGTTGTTTTTCCTGGAGCATAATTTCCCCTCGTTGTTTTGCTTCGAATCCCTTATCTATCAATAGAGTAATGTGGAGTGATTTGTTAGTGTCTCTAAACAAATCTTTTATTGCAGACAATTGATCTGCATCTTGTGCTAACATAGCTGCTCCTTGTGGCCCACTTACTAAGTACTGTGATTCTATAGCTGCTTTTTTCCCTACAGCTTTCATTTGCCATTCTTTTTCGAGTTCCGTGTCCTGCTCTGGATCATACATTGGAGTACAATGATATCCTCTCCTTGACTCTCTTGCCTGAGGGATTTGAGCTCTGATGTAACTCCCCCATTTTTCATTGTTACATTTACTTTATCTTGAATGTCTCCTATCCAATAGACCTTAGATGTGTTTGTCTTTGATACTACCATTTAAGGTACAGTCCCTGCATTTTCAATCAATATGCCTTGGGGCGTGCATAGTATTTGTATCCCTAATTTCAAATGCATCTCTTCCTATTTGATTGAGCGGTGTGGGTCTGATACCAAGATGGGTAACATAGCTGCACATCCGTGCAGCTTCAGCATTAGTGGAGCTGTCAGAGGTATTAACGGCGTTTGTCCCAATAATTTGGCAAATTGTCCTTCCATAGGGAGGTGAAAGGCAAATTTGAACTTACACGGATGTAAGTTGTGCCTCTATCATTTATTAGCACCTGTATGGCAGCACTTGTAATTGTTACTAGCTGACCCTCCCCCTGTGGGACCCCTCCCACCCAGGGGTTTACTGGTACTTGGGGGGTCCTTCCCTGGGACTACTGCCACGCTCCTTGCCCTGGGCCTTTCCTTGCTACCTAGGGATTAACTGGACACTGTCTACGATTGTGTCCAAGCTGAAAGCATCCCCAACAGACCCCACTGGGCCTCTTTGTTCTCTTGAAGCCTGATTTTGAGGTGTCCTTTGACCCATCTTTTGATTGTCCGGTTGTGAACCTGGATGAGCAAGCAAGGTCATTAGGTTCATCTCGACTGCAGCTGCCATGCTTGTACTTTATTTTTGTCCTTGTCATTCCTTGTTAGTTTCTCCATTTGGAGCTGTGTCAGTTTTCTCTGAATATCTTTGCCTTGGTCAGCCAGTCTCTGCTCACTCTGACAGTGCTTGTCCACACCATGAATAACATGATCAAAATATTCCTTACGGCTTTTAGATTAAGTCAGTCCCACCACATCGTCCAGCTTATTTCTGACTAGCCCTGGCAATGCCTCTAGCATTGAGTTCCTGAAGTGTACAGATATGATCGGATCTGTTTCCGGGTCTTTTTCTGTCTTCATCCGCCATCTCTTGACCTGGCTTTGAATGTAAGAGGCGGGGTTCTCTGCCTCTCCCAGCAGTTGTCCCTTCAATGCTTTCAGATTTTCTCAGGTCGGATACTCCTCCCTCAGTGCTCCCCACAGTTGTTGTCTGTACCCATCAATAGCAGTGCCATCCCAAAGCACTTCTTGAGTAGCTTCTGCTATACCTAATTTTCTTGATACTCTATTCATGTTGGTCACCCCCGTTACTCTGGCCAACAGCCCTTTCAGGCCTCTCACCGCTATTATCTTTCCCATTGTCTGCTTTTCAAATATCTTGATCCACTTACTTGCTCTCTCATTTATGTTGGGTAAGGTCAGTATCAGGCCCCCGAAGTCTTGCATTCCCCATGGGATATATTGGCCTGTTTCTCCTTTTACTAATATTGGACATTGGGATTGTGCTATAGATCGCGTGAAATATCCTGTATTTGCTTCTTCTCTTTTCAAAGCTTTTTAGCTTTTCCTTCAACTGCTAGACTAATTATGAGCTCCTAGGTTGTCCTGAAGTTCCCTCACCTGAGTCTAGTCAGTTCTTCCTCATACTGCGAATCTGGATATAGTTTTCTGGCCATTTTGTTCTTGTACCCTTTGTAAAAGTCCAACGCTGGCTTTTTCTCATGGCTATCCTGTTCTCAACTGTTGAGTTCTTCTTCTTTATTTTCCATCCACTCTTATCCCATCTTATCTACCTTTCCTTTCACTATTGGGTATTGCCCTTGATTGTATGGTGGCGGTTTCTCCTCATTATTCACCTTCCCCTTCTTCGTCTCCTTTCTTTCCATCACCATTTCTCTGATGTTTTCCATGCTCTTTCTCCTCACCTTCTTCCCTGAACATTTTCAATACCTGTTGTTCTCTATTTTTCTTCTTTACCCTTTTCTCTTTCTTGTCTTGATTGATAGTTTTTTATCAGAACTTCCATCTCCTCACACAACATTACATAATATGTTCCTTCATTTGGCCATTTAGTGGCTAGCTTTGCTGTGCGTTTAGCCCACTTCTCTGATCTCTTCTGAATTTCTTCCTTATTCAATAGGAACCTCATTCCCAGCATCTATATTGGTGTGTCCTTAATTTTACTGCTCAACTATAATATCAAACACTATTTTCTACAATGGAAACATTCAAACTCCAACAAGTTATACAAATTCTAATTATTTTACACAAGATAACAATAACAATTTATTATTTTTGCAATTACTCCACCTATCCAGCCCTCCGTCCCTGACGGGGACGGAGCGGGATATGTGGTTCCAACCCAACCTCACACTATTCAACTCTGTCCAGTCCTTTTTCCACGACCAGAGAATGAGATTTTCAATATTTTCTTATCTATTTTTATTGTTTTTAATTCGCCTGTATATAAAATGTCGTTTATAAATTCATTGATTTGCTTTTAGTTTATTTAATTTTAAATGCGATTGTGTCCCGATATACTGTAGCTCACTCTGTGAAGATCTGACACTCCAGCAAAGGTCGCCCAGTATCACCCCCTGCTCGAGATCAGCTGCCCACTGCACCAAGTGACTCCAGATGCCTTTCTCAAAGGATGAGACTCAAAAATGAGGTTTTACGAGCCCACGTTGCTGATTTCTCAAATTGTAATCCCCGGTCTAGCTTGCCACGGTGACACCCGGGTTCTAGACGGATAGAACTCAAAATGAGATCAGTTCTGGACTTGAGAACCAGCCTAATCCAAAACAGCAAGCATCTGAGATTCGTCATGGGAATTTATCAGAACCACATACACTTGGAGAGTTATTTGAGAACATTTAACTAATTATTCTTGATCATCACAATGTCATACCTGGATTTTATCCTTACTATTCAGCAAATATTTGCCCTAATATACCCTTATGTATTTTTATTTAACCTAAAAGTTAATTCTTTATTCCTTATATTTTTAAAATTTTTCCAGTGTTCTGTTTTTCTCTCTGTTCTCCCTCTCTCCTGCTCCACTTCTGACCTCTAGATCACCTCTTGTTCTCGACCAAGCTCCTCAGGGAATTGTCCTCTAGGCCCACTGTCACACACTCAACTCTTTAATTCTTTACAGACCTTTGCAGCAGTAGTCCCTAGGAGATCGTGCTCACCAACACACACACCAACACAATTAAATTTCCAGTCTGCAGACAAACTGTGGACACACACACTATTTTATCAGAATCCCTAGTATTTAGACAATATATCATAAACAGTTACTTTTAAGGGTCTTATTATGGAGATATTCTATTGGGGACGGTTTTACACAATGTCCCTTGGATGCAGAATCATAAGGATCAAGACTCAAATCTGATTCTTTTCAATGCATATATTTCTGCCACAAGGGCTCATACAATTTTAGCAGGCGCTGGGGGAATAGGCATGTCAGCCTCTTTTTGTCCCTTTATAAAATGTATCTCCATTATTGACCCAAGTTCTAATCTATTTTAATCACAATATTTCTTACTACTTAACACAAACTATACTTCACACAGTAATTATAAACAGTAAGTTCATGCTTTATAATTCTGCAAACAGTTAGATCAAACACAATTTCACAAACAGCTTTGAACAAACGTCGACACAAGCACTCACTCTGCAGCGGCAACACACACCCTGACACACACACACTTATACACACACACAGTCACCCACACACACAAAGATTCACCCAGACAAACACCGAGTCACAGGGAAACCTCCTCCTTTTTTTTCTTACTACCTTTCCTCACCAGCCAAATACAGTTTCTATTATTTTATACTCCACCCGTTCAGTCCTTAGCAAGCATTTTCTTGCTAAACGGTATCCACAGAGTTTGGTTCTACCCAGGCAGACCCTCTAGAAGTACAATTTCTTGAGGCCCTATCGCAGAACCTATCAGTCTATCCAAGCAGAGCCTTATAAGACTTCTCTCCTTAAGGCGGAATCATAGACTTCAGTATTCATCTGACCAAGCAGTCCCTCTCTATTAGAGGTGGTATCTCAGAACAAAAATGACCTTCTGACAAGCAGAATTCTAACAAGACTTATCTCCTGAAAACAGTATCTTAGAAGTTCAACTTACTCTCACAATTCACGATTCCCAATATGGACCCAACCCTCACCTCCAGCTATAGACCCATAGCCTAATTAATTGCTATTTAAAGATAAATAGTCAAACACTAACCAACAAAATTCAAAAGAAATTAAATTCATAATTCACTCAGACCAAACAAGCTTTGTCAAGGGCAGACACTCATCCAGCAATATGCGTTGTTTATTCAGTCTGATCAGCTTTTCTCAAGGTAACAATTTCAATACTGTTAAATCCTCTTTAGATGGGAGCAAAATATCTCATATCGCATATCTCTTTTCATCCTGTACACCTCTCTATCTGCTTCTGTCATCACCAATGGTTACACTTCACAGCATTTCACTCTACAACGCGGCACAAGACAAGGATGTCCGTTCTCCCTTTTACTATTCGCCATCTTTATTGAACCCCTCACGGCAGCCATCAAAACAGTAATATTGTTGGCATACAAACAAGAAGCTTGGTTTGAATGCAGATGATATTTTGTTGAACTGATGGAACCCAATATCATCCCTACCGGAGGTGTTCAATCTTGTTTCTAAATTCTCAGTTATCTAAGACTATTCAATGAATTAGACTAAAACCACAGTCTTACCACTCAGTGGGAAGGGCTGGACTGCTTTAGATGAGCTGTTGATGGAACAACCTACCCAACTTACTAATTGGTAGGATAGCAGCAGTGAAAATTAATATAGAACCAAAGATAAACTATATATTTTCAATGACCCCAGTCCAACCAACAGTACATTGGTTTAATACTCTAGACTCTATAATCAATAGATTATATTGGAAATACAAGAAACCAAGAATTAAACTAGCAACACTACATAAAAAAACAAAGACTGTGCAGGCCTAGCAACCCCAAACTTCAGATACTACTATCTAGCGAGCCATCTTCAATTTATAATTAAATGGTTACAACCAGAGCAACAACTGGGCCATGGGTGTTAAAACAATGAACAAACAGAATGCCAGGAATTATCAGTATCTGTTCTCCCATTCCTCCTGAATCAATAAGGAAACATAACTGCTTTAAAAACACATTCATCTAAAAGACTCAGTGGTCACACTCTCCAAACAAATTCACCCCAATCTGGCACAACCCCGAATTCCTGGTTAAAAACAGACCAATAATCTTCAGGTCTTGGAATTACTCAAGGAAATATTCATCTGGAACACTTTTTTGAAAACAATTTGCTTATATCCTTCCCAACCTTAACCCAAAGGTATAATATAGGTGGCCACAGCTTCCTTCAATTCCTTCAACTACAGCAGTCTCTAAAAGTTAAAATCAAATTGACAAACAACATCTTACAACCACCTCCATTGATTGAACCTCTTACTCATATCGGGAATTAAAAAAAATCCCTTTTCCAGAGTATACAAACTTTTATTAAATATAGACATTTTATCTTTACCTACCATAGAATGGGAAAGAGACCTTGCTGTTTCCATCAATATTAACCTGTGGAAGCTTATTTGCAACAACTTTTTTCTATGACCGGCAATTCCAAAATGCAACTCCTCCAATATAAGAATTCTGCACAGAGCTCATATCACCCAACACAAAATGTTAAAAATGGGTTTTGTGGATCCAGATGTTTGCTTTCACTGTTCCCTTTATAACAGATGACTACTTTCATGCCATCTGGCTCTGCCCACCTATCCTAACATTCTGGACCAACATGACCAAGAAGCTATCAACCTTTCTGGGTCACAGCATTCCAGTCTCCCTCACTGTTTGTCTCTTTGGTGACCTCTCCTGAGTTGACCCACCACTTAAACAACACCAACTAATTTTCATCGCCTTAACAATTTCCAAGAAAATAATATTACTCAATTGAAAAAACAGAGATGTGGGGGTGCTGTGTTCTGTGGTCCGCATGCTCGGCGGTCGGGGGCTGAACAGGGGCCTGATGGGGGCGCGGAGCTGCCCGGCGGAGGCGCATGGAAGGCCGCTCAAGGCCCATGGATGTTCACTGTAGGTTGAATGCCACCAGGTACGGGAGCGTGCTATGGCACGGTCAGGTCCAGGGGGGTGTCTGCTTCGCCGCTCCCCTGCCTGCTGCGCCCCTGCGCTGATCTGGTTGTGCGTCGCCTATCTCTCCCAGTGCCAAAATACATGCTCATTACATACAGCACACAATAGGCCTAGGCCTTGCGGGACAGGTAGGGTGTGAGCTATGTGGGTGGGGATGTGGTGGCCGTCAAGGCCTGATCGCACCCATATTAGCTTAGATCTCATACATTTGCACACCAATCCTACATAAGCACACATTGAGCATTGGGGTTTTCCAGCGTGGCAGGTCGCTGGTGGGTCGGTGAAGGGGCGTGATTGGCAGGGGGGGCGGCCGAATGGGCCCCCTGCTGGCTGGGCTGGAGTCCTGGTGCCCTGCGCCTGGTGAATTATGGTGTGCTGCAACCTTGCAGGACTGCGGACTTGCTGTTGTGGGTTGGGGTGCAGGTGGCAGCTGTCGGTCTTTGTTTCCGCTGCGCAGCTTCTCTTTGGTGGGTGCCCCGGGTGCCCAGGGTGGTGGAGGGCCCATATATCTGGCGGCCTGCTGGCATCGGTGGGGGGGTGTAACATCTGGATGCGCTGCACTCAGCACACTCGGCTACGTGGAAGGGCACTCGGCGCTCGAAGCCGGGCCGGGAGTCTGGTCAGCTGTGGTGGGGTGGGCCTTGCATGGGACGGCATGGGGGTCCCTCTGACACGCCTGGGGGGCAGGCAGTCCAGGCAGGGTGTCTGTCGGCGCAGGACCTGGCCTGTGGTCCGTGCCTGGCCGGGGTTCTGCACCTACTCTTGTGCCTGCACTTGGGGGTGGGTTGTATGTGTGCTCCTTGGGACTGGTTTATGCCCCTTGGGGCCAGGCATGGGGGTTGCTCCCCAGGATTCCGGGGACCCAGGGCTCTTCCGTGGCTGCAGGGCAGGATGCTCAGGGCTTTCCTGCAGCCATGGTGTGTTTATGCGGCTGCGGAGCTAGGAGCCTGCTTCGGGGCCCTTTCCACTGCTTGGAGGTGCCACAACATAATACTGAACTTATACATTTACATTTACATTTACATTTAGTCATTTAGCAGACGCTTTTATCGATGCTTTTAAAGCGACTTACAAGGGAGAATAACATTCAAGCTACATTGCGACAGAGATTAGTGTAACAACAACATTAGTGTAACAATAAATACTGCTAGGTAGTGCTAAGTAATTGTAGGTTACGACAGGAGGTACTCACTGAAGGGCTGGGTCTTCAAGTGCTTCTTAAAGACAGAGAGGGAGGTCCCTGCTCTGGTCACTTTTGGCAGCTCGTTCCACCAACGTGGAACTACAAATGAGAATATCCTGGATTGCCGTGGCTGTATGGCCGGCAGAGCCAGGCGACGCTCATTTGACGAGCGCAGCATCCGGGGGGTAACATGTGCTCTTACAAGAGCATTTAAGTAGGTGGGAGCATTCCCAGCAATCACTCTGTAGGCCAGCATAAGAGACTTGAACTTGATGCGAGCGGCTACAGGTAACCAGTGGAGCTCGATGAGCAGCGGAGTGACATGTGCCCTCTTTGGCTGGTTGAACACCAGTCGTGCCGCCGCATTCTGTATCATCTGTAGTGGCTTCACCGCACAGGCCGGCAAGCCTGTTAAGAGAGCGTTGCAGTAGTCGAGACGGGATATCACCAAGGTTTGTACCAGCAGTTGAGTGGCATATTGGGTCAGGTACGGCCTGACTTTTCGGATGTTGAGTAGTGCGAAGCGGCAGGACCGGGAGACGGCGGCAACATGGTCCGAGAATGTCAGTTGGTCATCAATAATGACACCAAGATTCCTTGCAGCCTTGGTAGGAACAAGAGATAGAGAGTCGATTTTAATATCAATGTTGTGATAAATACCTTGTTTGGCCGGGAAGACCAGCAGTTCCGTTTTCGCCAGATTTAGTTGATGCTGATAATCCTTATGAAAAGCCATGTGAGCGGACGATCAGGCCCAGTGAGGTGGTGTATAGGGCAAAGAGGAGGGGTCCTAGCACCGAGCCTTGGGGCACCCCTGTGGTGAGGTTGTGAGGCACAGACAGCTGGCCTTGCCATGTCACACTGAACGAGCGCTCAGTAAGGTAAGATTCCAACCAGGAAAGTGCACTGCCCATTATGCCCATACTTGAGAGTATGGATAGGAGTATGCTATGATTGACAGTGTCAAAAGCAGCTGATAAGTCTAGCAGAATGAGAACCGAGGATTTGGCAGCAGCTCTAGCAGTTTTTAAGGCCTCTGTCACAGACAACAGGGCTGTTTCGGTGGAGTGACCACTTTTGAAGCCAGATTGAAGTGTATCGAGAAGGTTGTTTCTTGACAGGTATTCTGTAACCTGTCTAGAGATCGCCCTCTCTAAGGTTTTGGAAAGGAATGGGAGGAGAGAGACCGGCTGATAGTTTTCTACTTGATTGGGATCGGGTGAGGGTTTTTTGAGCAGTGGTACGACCCGAGCCGCTTTGAAAGCGGAAGGGAAAGTGCCGGAAGTTAGGGAAGAATTAATCATATGTGGGATTGCCGGGGTGATAGTCGGTGATATGGCTTGAAGGAGGATAGATGGGATCGGATCTAGCGGACAGGTAGTAGGACGGCTACATGTTAGAAGTTTAGATACCTCACTTTCAGCGAGGGGGGTGAAACCAGGGAACGATGAGCCTAGGGCTGGAGAAGACAGGTTGTGAGTAAGTTGTTTAGTGAATTGGCTGCTGATGGCTGCCACTTTGTTAGTATAAAAGGAGGCAGGGCAGTCAGCAGTGAGGTTAGTAGCTGGGGGAGGTGGTGGAGGGTAAAGCAGAGACTTGAAGGTGGCGAATAACTTACGTGTGTCTGTGGCACCGTTGATCCTATCGTTGAAGAAGGCCTTCTTAGCAGCAGTGATGCTGGAAGAGAAGGAGGACAGCAGTGTCTGGTAGCTTGCAAGATCCTCAATTGTTTTGTATTTTCGCCATTTCCTCTCGGCTGCTCTGAGGTCAGTGCGCGTTGTCCGGAGGCGACCACATAGGCTTTCACCGGAGCAGTAACCAAGACGGCGTGATATTCAAAGGAGGCAAAGTTATACACCAGAACTAATGAGGATAATTCCTGTACACTCACCGGAGGACATCACACACACACACACACACACACACACACACAGCTGCTTTGAACACACCCTCCACCTCCTGGTTGCATTCCTCTCCTTTCCTCCCTCATTTACTGCCATAACTATGACAGGAAGAGGCCACGTGCCTAATTGCTATTCCAGTTTTCCTGGTTCAGATTAAATCTTTTTTTTCAATACATGTTGTCGTCTGATGTTTATGTTTTGCTGTGTACTTATTGCTTGGTTCTATGTTTAATTGGCTCAACAGTGGTGATTCTCCCTGTCTTGGTGGCGGCTTGGTGGTGCTTAATATAATATTCTGGTGAATTAATAAAGAGTTGCATTGCAGGTTGAGAAGTTGACTTCCAATTGCAGAGTAACTCTGTCCTAGATGCAATTGCATACAAATAGTAACAAATAAAAAAAAAAACCTCTTGAATTTTGAATGTGTGTTGTATGCTTAGCATGCTGACAGCACAGGCTTAAAAAACGAAATAAATTAAAAAAATGAAGAGTAGGGTGAAAAAAAGTAACTGTTACCCTGGAATTCCAGTAGGAATAACAACTGCATGAAAACAATAGTTTTTCAATTAAAATATACTTCCTTTGTGTTGATTCTACATGAATTCTGTGTTTTTACATTTGAATATCCATTACTGTAATACAAGCTTCAGTCTCTAGAAGCAAAAAATTTAATACAATTTTAAAAAGCGATTACTCGCGATTAATCACAGCAAATTGTGTCACGACCGGGGCTAGGAGGGACCCAAACGCACGACACAGAGAGACGGGAGGCAAATGAAGGATGTTTATTAGCCAACACAGTGGAGCTGGTCGGGGGGACCCAGTCAGGTAGGGATGGAGCAGGGCTGGGCAGGGATGATGATGACCGGGAGGAGGGGTCCAGGATCCGGGTGGAGAGACAGGGAACCGGGCTGGATGGAGAGGGACAGACAGACTGGGTCGACGAGAGGTGACAAGCAGGTTAGGGGAAGACGAAACGAAGGCACATAAACTAGGGACTTGAAACAAGCACTAGGAGCTAGGAACTTGGAACTAGGAATGGAGCTAGTAGCTGTACAACTCGGGTAAGCTAGTTGACGGTCTGGCAATGAGTGACTGGGAAGCTGGACAATAAATACTGTGTGGAGTGATGCAGGTAATTGAGCCCAGGCGTGTGCAATTGGGTCAAGGGGGGAGCTGCAGATGGGGCAAGAGCGGCCTCTAGTGGTGCTGGGAGGCCGTGGGCCTAACAAAATTGTGCGATTAGTTTATTTTTTTTAATCGATAGACAGCCCTAATAAACATAAAAATTAAAGATTAAATACCAAGAGGGGAAGCGACAACTGAGCCAAGTAAAATGTTTAACTGTCATTTAGAAAACAATAATAATTACTGTTTTAAAAGTTGATTATTTTTTGTATATCAAGCACTTGGACAGAATTTGAGAAAATAAGTCAGGAAATGAATAAAAAAAACTAGGACCTACAGAGGAACTACAATATCAAACAATTTAGTTTGATATTGTAGTAAACCAAATAGATTGGATTTTGATTTATCCACGTTGAGTTTTG
Source organism: Zeus faber (assembly GCF_960531495.2). NCBI lineage: Eukaryota > Metazoa > Chordata > Actinopteri > Zeiformes > Zeidae > Zeus > Zeus faber. The sequence continues at coordinate 7,991,217 of NC_137205.1, forward strand.
GGTCATCAATGTTTGTGAGTATGTAATAGTCTAGTATTATTTTTTTTACATCAAATTTGATACTTAATTAATGAAATATTGAATGAAATTATATATATATATATATATATATATATATATATATATATATGTGTTATCCAGTTATATATTAACATTTTAAAATCACTTAAATGACTGTAACCTAAATCCTGCTGTCACCCAATGTCGAAGATTTAGCCCCCTCCAGAACCAAGCAGATGTGTACAAACAAAACTTTTGGATCCATCACAGGGCATTCAAATCCTCAGATGGCCACAACACTGAGCCCCACATACCTAAGAGGGCTCCTCAAGGGAACCTCCCTTCAGCAATGTCAAAATGAACTGATTAATTGTGCAAAACGCCTCTCTGCCCTCCACCTACACTGTAGCCATCTTCCAAAAGGTCAAACCAATGGTGATCCCAGACAATGAACCAGTGCACGCCTGATCATCACTTCAGACCGGCGACTGGGTGTACCTGAACGTACACTGTGGTGGATGGAGTGGCTTACGTAGCCAGACTTGATGCTCATTGGTTGGGCTAACAAGCCAGATTTAAAAACCCTGTCCACACACTCAGTCAGGCTGGGAGCCCTGTGACATGTTCCATCTGTTCCTGGCTAATTCCACCTAGCCTCATCTCTACAATAAACTAGTGTTATCAACCCCTCGTCGTCTGTGTCTCTGTGCTGGGGGGCCTTCAACATGCCACTTGGTTGGCAAATCTGACACTGGCACCTGAGCAGGGACTCTCTGGCACAGGGGAGGACACAGAAGGGTCACCTGAAGACGCCCTGGAGCCACCAGTGGTTCAACAGGTGGCCCCAGCACCAACCCTCTCCCAACTGGCAGCAGCAGCACCTAGGGGGTCCGGCAGAGCCCCCACGGAGAAGCAGCACAGCAACCACCACAGGTAACTGCTGGCAGCTAGTTTCTCCACCCAGCAGGCATTGCCAGGACCATCCAGCAGCCAGGCTACCCCTCTAAGCAGCCCCTGCAGCAGCCAAGTCTGGCCACGCCATCGCCAGCAGCGCAGCAGCTCAAGGCCCCACGCTCCAGAAGGGAGGAGGGGGCAGTCTGTCGACGCCATGGTGGAAGGAGGCCGGTTGACCGTGCTGCTCCAGGGAACTCAGGTCCACTGGGAGGGGACCGGTTAATTTTTTTTTTTGGACATTTGTTTGTATGAGGTATGGAACCCTGTTTCACAGTCAGGTGTTTTATTTATTTATTTATTTAATTATTTATTTATTTAAGGTATAGGAACCCTGGGTCAGAGTCTGTGGTTTCAGGTATCGTAACCTTAGGTCTGAGTCTGTTTAAAGCATTTTTTAAATTTTTGTTCTCTGCTTGGTGGCGGGGGGGGAGTAGGCTTCGGCCAGGAATTCTTCCTGGCCTCAGTTTGGTGTTGGGGGTATGTGGTGGATGGGGTGGCTTAAGTAGCCACACCTGATGCTCATTGGTTGATAACGAGCATGAGGTTTAAAAACCCCATCCACCCATTCAGCCAGAGTGGGAGGCCTGTGTCATGACATGTTCAATCTGCTCCTGGCTAATTCCACCTCGCCTCATCTCTACAATAAACTGGTGTTTACAACTCCCCGTCGTCTGTGTCCCTGGAACCGCCACTTGGGTGGCTTATGGTGGTGAATCTGCCACATACACAAAAGAAAGTGGGATGAACCCTGCTAACAGGGCGTCTTTCAGATAATTCTTCTTACTCCCACAGCTGTGAAACCCTTAGGAAGAAAACAAAAAAAGAAAAACTTCTGGTTCCACGTCACCCACTGCACGCCTGCTCCAGAACCCAACCGAACCCAAGTTAGTGAAGTCTATTTTACGAGCTTCGGTCAAACTTCTCCCCCCCTCTCTCCATCTATCCCTCTCTGCCCATACCCCTCCCTCCCTCTCCTTCTCTATCTATCTATCTATCTATCTATCTATCTATCTATCTATCTATCTATCTATCTATCTATCTATCCCTAACAAATTTAAGGCACAAAACCAAATTGCAGGTGGATTTCTGTGTATACTTTGTCCCTGGCGAACAATTTAGAAAATGTCAAGGCCTGAATGGACCGGTGTCCATGGTTACTGTGGCAGTTTCTCCTACCATACCAAACACCCCAAGTGGCGTTTCCTGGGCCCTCAACCACAGAGACACAAATGTGCAACTGCTATGCAGCCACCCTGACCCAATCACCTAGATCCAGGTCAGATGTGGCTGCTCAAACCACACCACATACCCCAACACCAAACTGAGGCCAGGAAAAATTCTTAGTCGAAGCCTACTCCCCACCCCCACCACCAAGCAGAAAACAAAAATGAAAAAAAAATGTTTGAAGCAGGCTCTGACACAGAGTTACTATACCTAAAACTATAGACTCTGACCCAGGGTTCCTATACCTTAAATAATTAAAACACCAGAATATGAAACAGATTTCCCATACTTTATACAAACAAATGTCCCAAAAAATTAACAGGTCCCCTTCCAGAGGACCTGGGTCCCTGGAGCAGCATGGTCGACCGGCCTCCTTCCGCCAGGGCAAGGACAGACTGCCTCCTCCTCCCTTCTGGAATGTTGGGCCTCGGGCGCTGGCTGGTGATGGCGTGGCCGGACTTGGCCGCTGCGGGGGCTGATTGGAGGGGCAGTGGTTGCTGGGTGGAGGAGCTAGCTGCAGACGGTTACTCATGGTGGTTGCTGCGGCTGCTTCTCCCCCAGTTCTCCGCCGGACCCCTGGGTGCTGCTGCTGCCAGTTGGGAGAGGGTTGGTGCTGGGGCCGCCCATTGACCCACCGGTGGCTCCAGTGTGTCCTTTGCCTGTGCCGGAGTTCCGGTGCCACTGTGGCAGACAACAATGGGTTGTAGACACCATTTTATTGACGAGAGGAGGCTAGGTGGAATTAGCCATGAGCAGATGGAACATGTCATGACAGGGCTCCTCTGAGTGTATACGTGGATGGGGGTTTTAACCTGCTGCTCGTTAGCCCAACCAATGAGCAACTGCTATGCAGCCACCCTGACCCAATCACCAAGTCAGGTGTGGCTGCTCAAACCACACCTTCCACACACCACACTCTGCTCAGATGGAGTATAAATAATTCCCCACAGTCACCGTTTTAAGACTTATGAACAGAAAGGACTGCCCAGGTGGGGCATAAGCAAACTCTGTTTTAGAAAACTGTATTTGGCTTGTGAGATATGTATTGAAATTGTATATGATTTGCGCAGTGTGAAATTGTGTTTGCATAGCATTCAATGAGGTTGTATTTGGCTTGTGCATTGTGTGTAGAAACTGTATGTGGTATCTGCAGTGTCTATTGAAACTGTATTTGACTTGTGAAGCATATGTGTTGAAACTAACTTTGGCTTGTGAAGCATGTGTTGAGACCAATAAGAAAATTGATTACAAAATACAAGATTTAATAGGAATAAATACAAAACCGTGTAAAAAAAAATAAGAGATAGGGTTTTAAGTGTGTGTAATTATGATAGTAACTCTTTAATGGTAATTATAATAAAGTAAGACACAAATAAGTGAGAGAGAAAGAAAAAAAAACATAGAAGAAAGAGAGCGGGAATGTGTGTGTCGCTGTGTGTGTGTGTGTGTGTTGGGTGTGTGTCAAGGCTCATAATTACCAAGGCAGCACTCAAACTGTGTGTGTGTCTGTGTAAAAAAGTGACAGAGAGAGAGAGGGAGCATATCCCAAACGAAGCGAAGCAAGTAAAAGCAGTAGGGAAAAATTAAGACAACAAAACCAGAAAAAATGACAGACGCTCCAGCACAAATTTTAGGGAGGAGGTTTCCACTAAACTAAATAGAAATAAGGGGGACATCAGAAAAATGGGCTAAACGTACTAAAACATTTGTAACCAAATGGCCAAAAGAGGGAACATTGGACATGGCATTGTGTGAGGATATTGTCACTGTGCTGCCCTCTCCTGGCACGCAATGTCTCCACCTTGTTGAGGCTGTATCTTGAGTTTTAGTTTTTTGGCTTTAAGGTTGTTGTAGCTGAGTGTGAAGTGCTGATGCAGCAAAGTGGCTGATGGAGTAATGTGTCAGCAGCTATTAGTTTGTTTCCACAGAGCATAAAAAATATAAGCCTGTAAGTATGAGCACACATATATGTTAAGCATGTGAAGCAAATTTGTTTAGTTAATATTATCGCCTATGCTAATTTCGTTAGTGCGTTAATTATAATTCCCATTATACGTTAGCATTGACCTAACAGACACAACACTAGGTATTTTTCACAAGGTTGTAGCAGTTATGCTAGCAATGTTAGAGGTTCATTCAGCATTATACTATACAGTTGATTGAATGTGCTTGTAACGTATGCATATATGCAGTTTAATATGTTTTTCTTGTGTGTATTTAGTTTTACAGTATCTTCATGTGTGAGGAGAGAAATAAACAGCTTGAACCTGGAAGCCTCTCATTTGGAGAACTGTTTACCTATCCGCAAACTAAACATCAAAGTTCAGTGAGGGCGGAATAGTATAAAGGCATCCTTCTCATCACGCTCTGCTGGGAAAAGCAAGACAGCTCTGTAGTTGCAAGTGTTTCGAGCATCTGAAGGCTCATCAACCATGGCAACTTCTGCGGAGGAAACAATGGAAGAGACACTGGAAACCAGATCAAGATATTCCGATTCTGCACACTCAGCTTACCTCATCATCATCTACTGCTGCTGCCAGGGCATGAGCAAAGGCGGAAGCTGCACAAGTCCAACTCTCCTTTGCGCAAAAGGAAGCAGACATTTTGAAAAAACAGGCTGAACAGCTTCAAAAGAAAGTTGACCTAAATGCCAACGAGGAGGCGAGAGAAAAAAGAAAGACAGTAATGTTTTGAGGAAGCAAGACGATGGCTGGAGAGGCTGGAAAGAGAAGGGACAAATGAAAAAAAAAAATGAAACTTATGCTTTAATGCATACTGGAAACAATTAAGTACTTTACAGACGGAGAAAACAACCCAGACCACAGCCTGATCCTCCTCTATACCCAGATCCGTCACTCCCTAGGTGCCCTCCTGCTCCCCTCCTCGCCAGGAACCCAATCCTCCAACTCTGTCAATATACCCGGGCTTACAAAACTACGCGGCCAAGATCCCAATGGCCACGTCAACACCCAACCCACCCCAAAGGCTATCAGGTCAAACATTCTTTGTTCCTTTGAGTCTAACACCAAAAGTAGCCAACTTGACTTTAAGCGGTGCAGAACAGTACCCTATGATAGGAATGCCAAATACAGATTCAAGTTGTGAGGAAGTCTACAATGATGGTTTGTGTGGTGCTTCTGCCACGTTCCGAGACGACCAAAGTACCAGAGGCCGAGGACAAGGAGGACGGTTCCGAGGCAGAGGGGGGAGAGGAGCAGTGGGAGGAGGCAGCTGAAGGAAGGACAGGTGTTTCATCTGTGGAAAGAGGTATCACTGGGCCCATGATTACCCTCAAAGGGGAGTGGATCTCGGAATGGAGGAGGGGGAGGTAACCAGACTGACACTGCTTGACTGACTAACTGCAAGGACAAAAAAACAGGTCATGACACCTTATTTTCTGTAAATGATGAGTTTGAGGAAGAGGGGGAGGAAACCAAGGTTTTATATCTGGAGGAAATATTTGCTGGTGTCAGAGAGAGCAATCACAGACCAAATTGTGTGATTCAGGGTCACGTAAAACTGATAATGGCAGCAAATAAACCCAGTGGAGGAGGTGACTTCAAGGGAGGAAATAACATTCAAATCAGCAACTAGACATCAGTCAAGTAAAAAAATGACAAACCCCATCCATTTCCTCGATGAGAAATCAAACCTCTCATTTAAAGCCAAAATCCTTATATCTGGGTCATGCCCAGCCAATCTGTTAGGAAGAGATGTGATAACCAAATAAAAATATCGGCATAATACCAGCCCCTGGGAGCATGACCACAGTGAGAATGATATATTCTTGAGAAAAAAGGGGAGGGGGAGCTTTTTCTTCAAGGAGGGGGTAGGGGAACCAGATTATTACTACACACTCAATTTGATAAACATAGGCCCTGGCTCAGTCACAGGAGATCTCAAAAAAAAAAAAAAAAAGTGGAACTCCTGACTAATGAAGACGCAATCCGGAATCCAGAGGATATGCATTGTACAATGTGGTTCAAATATACTCAAGGGCCAGACCCAGAATACAAGAAGGCATTCTATAAAGGCAAATGTAGCAGGGCGTGTCTGACAATTCTCTATTGGGATAAGCATAACAATAGTGGGGTGGCATGCCAGCTGATAGGGCTAGAAAAAAAAGCTGTACCGAGGCGACTCGATTTACACGCTTCCGGTGCGCTGCACAGCTGCAAATCGCGTCCTGGCTTTGAGGCCATCAAAGTTAAAAACTTTGATGGCCTGTGAAATGTGTTAATCGGGTCCGAGTCTACCGTGTCCGTCTAATTATGTCAATCGTCGTTTGTGGATGGGTGTGAATGGGAAGACGAGCCACCTGTGGAATATACTGTCTCTGTGGCTTGTTGCCACGGCCAAAGAGGGCATTGTACAACATGGCCGAATCATGGACATGAAGGAGCGAATAGTAACTGGGATCCTACCTCGACACAGCTTGCACTACAGTCGGATGTTGCGATTGCCTTGCGCCATAAACCATCACATCTGCTCCCGAAGATCTTGGCTTGTATTCCCCCGGAGCTACGAAGGCCTACTAGGCAGAAACGAGGAAGGAGAGGTGGAGTTCGAAACAGGGTGCGGCATAGATCTACCAGACCGCCGTTACCTTTCATCATTCTCTCCAATCTTCGCTCCTTGAACAATAAGATCGCCGAAGTCCAAACCTACACAAGGTACTGTGCCGTGAAGCATCGATTCCATGTTTTACCAAGAGTTGGCTTCAATCCAACATGCCAGACTCTCTGTTCGAGATAAACGGGTTCACCCTGACCCGGCTGGACAGAGATGAGAACTCGGGGAAATGTAAGGGCGGAGGAATCTGTATTTATATCAATGACCTCTGGTGCCGTCAGTTCACCGTTAAAGAGACTGTCTGCGATTCCAACGTTGAGCTGCTCTGTCTGACTTTAAGACCTTTCTATTTTCCGCGAGAATTCGGATCAGTGCTGTTGTGCGCAGTGTATGTGCCACCGAGTGGCAAGGCTGCGCTTGCTGCCGCCACCATCGCGGACTGTCCACAAAATGCAACAGAAACATCCAGACGCTCCTGCAATTGTGCTGGGGGACCTCATTCACTGCAGTCTGGACAGTGTACTGCCTGGCTTTTGCCAAGTAGTCAAAAATGGGACAAGAAGAAATAAAATACTTCATAAATGCTATGTGAATGTTAACAATGCCTTTACATCTAGAATTAGACCACCTATCGGCAACTCTGACCACAATGTAGTGTATTTAATGCCAACATATAAATCAAAATTTAAAAGCAGTAAACCGGTGGTGAGGGAAATAAGGGACCTTGGAAGCCAAAGAGAAGCTTAAAGCTTGCTTTGTTTTGACCGACTGGTCTCTGTTCCACAACCCATGCTCCTTAGATGAAACTGCCATGGTTACTAATGACTACATTAATTTCTGTGTTCAATCTGTCATCCCCTCTAAGAGAATTAATATTTATCCAAACAATAAAAAGTTTGTGTCCAAAGACATCAAGAATATAATAATTATTAAAGAAAAGGGCGTTTAAAAACAAGGATGCTTTAAATTGCAAACAGTTGGAGAGGGACTTGAAAAACATGCTTAGAGAAGCCAAGGTAGCACATAGACAAAAATTGGAGGAGACTTTCAGAGAGAAAAACCCTGAAAGACTCTGGGATAACATGAAAAAGATGACAGGTTTGTCCTCGTCCAACAATACTATCGTGTCAGGTAATGAATTTATGCTTGCTAAGGACTTAAATTCTTTCTTTTGCCGTTTTGAATCTGATGGTCACTTATAGAGATGCACTGATTTAGTTAGGCCTATCACACAAACTGACGCTAAACTGGTCACCATACCAGTGGAAGAATTCAGGAGCACATTCCTTCGCAACAACCCCAGGAAAGCCCTTTGACCTGACCACAGCAGCGCCCTTATTTTAAAATCGTTTGCATGGGAATTAGCCCGTGTGGCAATCAATTTTTCAGCTGTCAGTTAACACACACACTACATCCCTCAAGCTTGGAAAACTTCACACATTAAGCCCCTCCCTAAAAAACAATGCCTGAAGGAACACAACGATTATAGACCAATAGCCCTCACATCAGTCATTATGAAATCTCTGGACAAAAAATCTTGGTCCAGCATCTTAACAGAGCCCTACTGAATCACCAAGATCCCTTTCAATTTGCGTATAAGCAAGAGCGCAGCACAGAAGATGCAATGGCTACACTGGTGCATCTAGTCTCCAAACATCTGGACTCCCCCAAAACATATGTTCGGGCTCTCTTTCTTGATTTTTCAGCGGCGTTCTCTACAATTCAGCCAGACATACTGATGGAAAAAATGATCCAGCTTCAGATCAACCCCCATCTTATACTTTGGTACTTCTCCTTTCTTACAAATAGGATCCAGCTGGTCAAGGTAAACAAGACACTGTCATCTCCCAGGATAACAAACGTAGAGGTGCCTCAGGGGTGCATTAGCTCAGCTGTGTTGTTTACATTCTACACGTCAGACTGCACCTCTTCGGTACCAAACCAGTCTCTGTTAAATACTCAGATGACTCCACCTTATTGACTATGTTGAAAACGACTGATGATCCCACTCTGTATCAGAGAGTTGTTGATTGGTTTGTGGAATGGTGTGACAAGAACGCCCTTATTATTAACTCAGTAAAGACAGAGGAAATCATTTTTGGCAAGCCCCCAACCTACCCACCCCCCAAAGTGATGATCCACAATGTTGAAATAAATCAAGTCTCTGCATATAAATACTTATGCGTCATGATAGATGAGAACCTCTCATGGACCCCTCACATGGATTTTCTTGGTAAAAGGATACAGCAGCACATTTATTTTCTCCGTAGATTAAAATCGCTTGGGGCCAGCAGCCAAATTATGTATTTAGTTTTTACTTATGTAATTCAGAGCATCATGCTCTACTGTAGCACTGCCTGGTGGAGCAACCTCACAGTGAAAAATAAAAGTAAACTTCAAAATCAGTTAAAACTTTGCTCCAAAATCGTTGGACTTCCTGTAGCTCAAGCCTTTCAAGAGGCCCATAGCAACAGCTTTGTTAGGCTGGCCATAAAGATTTCCTCTGACTCCACACATGTTTTGCACAATGAATATCAGCCCCTGCCTTCAAATAGGCGCTTCAGAGTACATTCCTTCAATCGAAATAGGCTTAAAAACTCCTTTGTACATCAGTCCATTCTACTACTAAACAGACAAAAATGATTCCAGAGCCTTTTATGATTTCATGGGTATTAGTCTTCTTATGTCTTTGTGAATTGTCTTACCTGTCATTTGTGCTGTTTTTTTGTGTATCTGTGTGCTGTGCCATGTCATGTGTCTATACTTGTGTTTATCCTGTCAACACCTGTGCTTGTCTAATCTGTCATCTGTGTTGCTTGTGTATCGTTGTGCTGTCATGCCAGGTGCCATTTGTACTTGTGTCCTTTCCTGTCACTCCAGTGATTGTTTACCTGTACATCCTTAATGTTTTGAGGAGCCTTTCCCAGGGACGCAAAATGAACTTCAGTGCCTTACTGACCAATAAAATTGCATGGTATCGCTACCGAGTTATCGCACACGTTTCACTGTCCAATCAGACAGACAAAAGCGCTGGAGGGACACTGGTGCGTTGGTAACAGAAGGGGAAAAGCTCACTGATTGGAAGATGACAGATTCAAGGGAGCAAATTTGTTACAGCGACAATGCCAAGCTAAACAAGCAAGGACTAAACTGGGCCACTATGTGTTCCACTGGCACAGGAGAGCCAGCTTATATTTGCATTCACAAACAAAGGAAAATAGTACACGTATGCCTCAAGGTTTTAAACATTCACCACATATTTTTAATCAGGTTTTGAAAGCTGATTTAGAGGAACTGGTGTTGGAGGGGACGCTGATTCAATATGTGGATGATCTACTTGTGTGCTTCACAACATTAGAACAGTGTCATTGTGACTCCATGGCTGTGTTGCAAAAATTAGCAGTAGGAGGGCATTAAGTGTCCCAGAGAAGATAACAATATTGTCAACCAGAGTTAGAATATTTGGGCCGGACGATAGCCCATCAAACAAAAGCAATTGCCCCCAGTCAGCTGGAAGGGGTCAGCAAAGCCCACAGCCGCGGACTGTGAGACAGATGATGTTTTTAGGAATGACAGGATTCAGCTCCGATTGGATTGAGAATTATGCTCTTAAAACCACCCCTCTCAGAGAAATAATGAAAAATGCAGGCCAGACTAATTTGCATGCTCGGTTGACATGGAACTGTGATGCTGTAACAGCTTTTGAAAATATAAAAGAGGAAATGCAGAGTGCTCATTAGCAAACCCGGATTATACAAAACCATTTATTTAGTACAGTATGTGGCTAATCGTAATCAAAACTATGCTTCTGCCGTTCTAATGCAGGAAACATGCAGTGGCCTTTGAAAACAACCCATATATAGCATATTATAGCACAAAACTGGATGCAGTAGCCCAGAGCTACCCTCTATGCTATCAGTGCCTAGCTGCCGTACAGTATGCATACGACAAAGCGTCAACGATTACAATGGGATATCCGGTAACGATATACACCCATCACAAAGTGACAGAGATGATAGAACAGGGATAGTTCGTGCTAACCAATGTTAGGCTTTTAGAACATTTAACTTTGTTAACAAACCCAGATGTTACATTAAAAAGATGCTCCACAGTAAATCCAGCAGAGAGAGTCCCTCATGACTATGAGGGCACACCGCATGAGTGTGTAGCAGACTTACTCACTTACATACACTAAACTACGACCGGATGTCCACCCCAATAATAAATGCAGATGATGAGTTGTTTGTGGATGAATCATGCGTCAATGATCACATTGGTAACCACGCAGGGTTTGCCATGGTCCGCCATTAGGCTGATCAGCAGTTTATCAAGTCCAGAGTGAGGCTTGTCCACAACCATGCTCAGCCAACTGGCGGAATTGAAAGCTCTAACAGCAGCATGCAGAAAAGGTGAAGGATGGATCCCACGCATAGATGGTTCAGCATATCAACGGCTGGGAAGCAACCGTTTAGAGGACGCCCCACTGCCCGAGCCTGGCACTGCAGTTGCCTGGTGTTCTTAGGGCTGGTAAGGGTGGTGGAAGAGCTGTGTACAATACTGCACAGCTAAAGTAGACATCCACAAATAAAAGACATGTGGGGTGATTCAGTGTATTGTCTGTATTTTACTTTTGGCTATATGAAGGTCTATATTTCATAATCTTTTTCGATTTATACCCCAGAAAGATGGTTTTGCATCATTTTATCCATCATGTATATCATTGAGTGTAAACAGTTTTTTCTGATAGTCAAATATAACCATGTATGACGATGTTTGTAAAGCATGTAAGCACGTGGCCCCTAATAGACTAGCTATGGGAGATGTTTATTTAAATGCTTTCTCTAATTTTGTATTTTGGGCTTTGTAGGACATGTAGTATAATTTTAAGCTTGTTTTTAAGATTCAAGATTCAAGAGATTCAAGATTTTTATCTGTCACATACATATACATACTTCCATACAAGGGAATCAATGAAGGGAATCAATGAATAAGTAAACATGTTTCTGTGTTGAGTATGCCACAAATAGAAGCAGGTGTGGAAGGCAGGAAGGCTGCTCATTCCATCAATCACCTATAGACAAGGAATGTAGAGGTTTGGGGAATCAAATCAACCTCATGAAATATATGTTTGTATGAAGACAAGATATAACATGTTTAGATATAATATGAGTAAGATATGACTTATTTGGAAATAATATGAACAATGTATTCAGACAATATAAATAAGAGTGAATGCATGTCTTGACAGAGAGGCCTCTGTAAAGCCAGAGAATGGGGGCTTTCTTTGAGTGACCTTTGACCTCTCTCCAAGTTAGAGGGGGTACTAAGTAATTATCTCCATATGGTGTTTAAGCTCAGGAAAATAGGAGACAAGGAGGAATCAATACTTTGAGAAGAATATATAATGTTGCAAACCAAACAGTTTCAGTGTACTCTGCAAACCTCACTCAGACTGGTTATGTCTTAATAAAGAGTCTTATATGTGTATCCAACTTACCTCAAGTGCTGCCTATTTGTTTAAAGAACCTAAGAGTGGGGTTTTCTCCACGACACTACCCATGGATTAATAAATTATTTTTGTTTTATTTTAGTAAAAACAGGGGCGAAATGATGGCGATTTTATTATTTTCTTTGCTATGGTGAGTAACCATATAAACTTGTGTGTTTAACAATATATCTAAATCTATGTAATCACAGAAAAATTAATGCACACACATAATGACGAACACAACCTCATATTACTCCAGTCACATATTTTCCACAATTCACATCATTTCCACAGATATCCAAGCCTTGGAGTCCCAGACTCAGCTGTCATTGTTCAGGCCTCACCTTGACGCAGCTACAGAGAGCGAGAACAACATTCGTCACATAGTTCACCAATGACCAGTTATGCCGAACTGACTTTAAATTGTTCCTGACTTCCCAAAATAAGTTGTTAATCCCAGAGAGCTGCCTTAAGCAGCTCTCTGGGATTGAGGACTGAGGAACCTCCCGGTCTGCGAACAACATGGGGTTCCGCCAATGTCCCAATTTCGCAATGTCAATTGTCCCAATGTCATCGTGGACAAACTTCCGGATTATGTTTTTAAACGTTTTGTTGAAGCCCTTGACCAGACCATCCGTCTGCGGGTGGTAAACGCTAGTCCGAATTGAGCAGACGCCCAGTAACCCATACAGTTTGCACAGTGTGCATGACATAAACTAAGTGCTCTGACTAAATCCTGACGGATTTTAGGGACTAAGAATTGGGTAATGACGGCCTGTAACTTACTGCCTATACGACTGAGGAAAGAACAAAAAAAGTCGTACAGTACTTACGTAGTATTATTACAACAGGTACAACAATGGTGCACTCTGGTCTGATACCAAGGTATGAGAGATGAGACACGGTTCTGTCTCATCTTATAGCCCCCCCCAGTGGAAAACTACTGGGAGGACGGCACACAGAATGAGTGAAAATGTACAGAGTTGTACAATATCGAAACTGAAAGTTACAGACATCGAGACAGAGAGCTAGAGAGAGAGCGAGAAGTTTGACCAAAACTCGTCAAATAGACTTCAGTAACTTCTTCTCCTGACTGAGCGTCACGGTTCACTCGATATACACTATCTCTAGTCACAGGAAAATACGGGTGAGTGAGCGCAGCATCCGGAAGCACTAACACACCATTGATTTTATCTACCCGCTCAAAGGCCCTGCAAAGCTAGCGTCCCGCGATTGTTTCCGAGGAGAGTCCTCTGTGGGATGGCCTGGGGATTCTGGGGAAATTCCCCCCTGGGCTCCCCCTCCTCCGCTCTGGTGAACTCCACTAGTGCAAAATCAGGAGGTGCCACAGGCAAGAACTAACCGCAGCCTTTCCCAAATGCGTTTTCCCTTTATAGCGAATTTCAAGCTGCACTATCGGATATGTGTGAATATCCCCATGCACACAACAAATATCCACACAAGATGCCTCTACCAAAGCCCCAGGTTGAATTAGGTGTTGCTGAATCATCGTCTGCGAGCAGCCCGAGTCCAGCAAAACCTGATGTCGACTCCCTTGTAACCTTACCGGCACATGGTAGGCCCCTTCTCAACCAGGGGAGGGATTCGACGGACCAGCGACCCGAACAACCTGGCCGACCTCCATGATTGGGCAGTCCTGGAAGTCTTGGTCGGGTCTCCCGCATCGCCAGCATACCTGCCAAGGCCTCTGCCCAGCGTTCGGTGGTCTTGAGGATGCGCAACCCAGGAAGGATGGGGGGGGGGGGGGGGGGGTAGGAGGTGGTCTCCCTCTGGTGGTCGTCCCTCCTCTAGCAGGTGAAGAGAGGCTGGTGATGGCCGACAGGTCCCTGGTTTTGTTACTGGCTGGTCCCTCTCTGGTCCGGTGTGGTAGGTGCTGGTGTGGGCGGCGGCGTCCGCGTGGTCCTCCGCGAGGGCTATGGCGGCTTGGAGGGAGGCTGGTCAGTGGCATCTTACCCAGCTAGCGGCATGTTCTGGGAAATTGTCGATGAACTGTTCGGTGGCCACCGCCTCAACGATCTGGTGCGGGGGAGCGCGCCTTCGGTCAGAGCCACCGCTGGGCTGCGTGCAGGGGCTGCTGGCCGTGCAGGAACGGCCGGCCCGCGGTGTCGTAGGGGAGTTACCGGTGGCCCAGGCGGTGGCCCTCAGGTGTCCTTCCTACCCGTTCCATCACTGCCCTCCAGACGACAGCGTAGCCCATCTGCTGCTACGGAGGTAGGGCATGCACCGCCAGCTGGGCTTCTCCCGAGAGGAGGGGAATGAGCCGCCACACCTGCTCGCCTCGGAATCATCTTCCCCCATCTTCTTCTGTAGCGGGTGGGGGGGCCGAGCGGTTGTTCCTCGCCGGGTCAGGCGCGCTCACGGAGAAGGACCTGGATGGCCTGCTGGCTTTCCCCCTGGTCCCGCTTGCGGACCCTCGCCATCTCCTGGAACTGCAGGGCTTGTTGTTCCTGTATTATGGCGAGGGCCGCCACCATCTGTTCCGGGGGGGGGGCGACCGGGATTCTGCCTCAGGTTGCTCCATGTTTGTTCAGGTGCCACTTGTAGAGGTGTGTACTGGCACAGGGCCAGGGGATGACGAAGAGGAGGCAGGAGGAGGCGAAACAGTGCCGGTTGGTGTGTTTATTGCAGGATCTTTTTTAAAGCAAACAGTGGCTCGTGGGCCAAAAGGAAAAACTCATATATAAATAGTCCATGTGGATCACCACTTTCCGATCTTCCGCTGTCTGTCTGGTAGCTTATCTGTCGGGCGGAACTTGCCCTGTGCGATCTGTCTCACAGGCACGCCGATCCTTACTACGCGGACAACCAAAAAATTATTCCTTCATCAGATCAGACAAATCAGCGGAGTCCCTCAGTTGATTCCTCCGATCCACAGCAGCTGAGCGCCCTACGGGATGGAAGCCTACACCGCCTGTCTGCAGCAGTGGCTTGACCACGCCCCCTTGGTCTGCCATAGTGAACAATTAAGCGATCTTGCTGATCTTGTCATCTGACAGATAAAGAATTTAACTATTTATTTTCCAGAGAATGGACATCCTTCACTGATGACTCTTTAGAAATGTTACCATCCTTGGTCTGGGAAAAGCCAAAGGCAGTTCTGAGAGGTACTGTAGTGTGCCTACAGTATGACTACTCTAGAGCAGAAGTCTACCATTATTCCAAAGTATGGATAAATGTGTCCCCAGGTCTCATCAAATTCACCCCATTTTGATTTACAAACAGAAATCTGTTTTGAACCGAATTAATAACTTAATTAAAAAAAACAACACACAAGTATTTGAGACTTTGAAATGAATTTGCTTCTTATTGTCTCTTTTTTTAGTCTGAAAGTGTGATAGTTATAATCCCAAATTGAAGAATAAAGCCTTTTTCTTTTACTTTAAAATGATCTATAATGAATTTTGAAAAGACACTGGTAACATGATTTATAATCTCTCTGTGTATAATCTGATGAAACCCATTGTATGCATTTTTTGTGTTTTTATGACATCTTCTTTCGAAAACCAGACATCGTCAATGTGTATCCATCTAGTATCCATGTGCTAACTTTGCTAAGTCTGCAACATCCGCCTTGTCAGCTCGCTCAGGGTCAGTTCAATGCAGTGCCATGAAGGTGAGAATACGCGTGCACTCCAATATTAGGGGAGGCTGATTTGACCATAGAGTTGAGAGTGATGGTGTGCTGCAAGACATACCACAATTCAACCCGGTCCCGTGTTTTTCGTGCTCAAAGTCATGAAAAATTGCATCCCACGAATGTCCGACTTTTTCCCGTGCAACAAATAACTACATTTAAACCAATTCATTTGAATGTGGAGATTTTTTTTGTGCTCGCAAAACTAAATGTAAAGCAATTCATTTGAATGAGGAGATTTTCTTCCACTTTAGAAGGTGGCCATGGGGAGGAGGGGTGCGCAGATACGTACACTCAAACAAAAACTAACCAGACAAAAGTGTGCCACCCTGAGGAGGTGAGGGGGGACCGTAGATGTATTACAATTTTAAATGCATGGGTTTAAATTTTGTTTAGACTAGCATGAAATAAAATCAGGATATTGCTTTCCCTTTTTTTTTACTAAATGATCTAATCAATTGAAGGTTTTGCGAGAATAGGGATATACTGTAGGGTCATACCCACATCATACCCATGAATTTCATTCATAGATACAATTTCATTGGCACAATGTAGCCATCAGCCAGTGCAGTAGACATTTCCATGGTAACAGCGAGCTCCACCAATCAGACACGTCGCTGTTATACTTTATGGGTAGTGTAGTACTTCTCCATGACATTGTGATTAAAACATGTTTTTCTTAAAGCAAGGTTGAAATTATATCGACTTGTGTCTTCTTCATGAGCAAAAATGAAATATTATATACATTGCGTAATATTTAGGAAATTATTTTTGAACATTTGAAACAATAACCCTTGCCAACTACAAAAACGTTAATTCTGTGCCATTTTGTTTTGCATTCTGATGCAATTACCTGGGTAAAGTAGTTTTATTGTTATTATCTAAAAAGATAAAGGTTTGGATGAAAAATGACGTGCATGGGTTAATTTGGTCGGGGAATATACCTGCGTTATCAGAATCTACATATGTAATTTCCAAATCCCTGAATTATATGTTAGGTCATTTTTGACATGGTTATATTGACACCATCTAAAAGTACATATCCAGAGTTGTCCAAAACAGTTGACCTAATTTTGGTAGCTCTTTTAATTACTGAGATATAAGGCTCCAAAGGTGACCTCCGGTCAGGGTTCAAAGGTCAAAATCTCAGTTTAGGGTCAACTGAAATCTCTCAAACACACATATGTTAACCTCCAAGACAAGACCTTCCCAAAAATCAGTTTGGTTTTGTTCTACAACAAAGTAAGAAAAATAAAATGGTTCCTTCCCCATGCCTCTCCTGTTGCCTCCCAAAATAAATAATAAAAAAATGTATTGAAGAATTCCTATGAAAATTCCATCTGCCAACTCAGCCGCCGCCGAATGACTCTTCTGACTCATTCAGTGTGACTTGTCAAGCAAGAACTGTCACAATACAAGGGTCACAAATACAAATGGAAGACTGATTTATTTATTTAGTATTTAATTAAATATATTTTTAGAGTACTACAGATGCAATGTTTGCTTTGAGAATGCTGATGGAAAAGTACAGGGAAGTTCAGAGGAAGTTGCACTGCGGCTTTTGACGATTTAGAAAAAGCATATCGATAGGGTGCCGAGAGAGGAAGTGTGGTATTACATGAGGAAGTCGGGGGTGGTACGTAAGAGTGGTACAGGATAGGTAGGAGGTCAGTCAGACAGTAGTAAGGTGTGCAGTAGGTGTGACAGGGGCATTCAAAATGGAGGTGGGATTGCTTCAAGGATCAGCGCTGAGCCCTTTCTTGTTTGCAATGTTGATGGACAGGTTAACAGATGAAATCAGGCAGGAGTCTCTGTGGACTATGATGTTCGCGGATGACATTGTGATCTGTAGTGAGGGTAGGGAGCAGATTTGAGGAGAGCCTGGAGAAGTGGAGGCATGCATTAGAGAGAAGAGGAATGAAAGTCAGCAGAGTAAGACAGAATACATGTGCCTGAATGGGAGGGAGGGCGGCGAAAAGCTGGGAATGCAAGGAGTGGAGGTGGAGAAGGCGGATGAGTTCAAGAACTTGGGGTCGACCATCCAATGCAGCGCAGAGTGCGGGAGAGAGGTGAAGAAGAGAGTGCAGCAGGGTGGAGTGGGTGGAGAAGAGTGTCCGGAGTGATCTGCGACAGAAGGGTTCCAGCAAAGTGAAGGGGAAGGTCTTACAGGACGGTAGTGAGACCAGCTATGTTGTACGGTTTGATACTGATAAAAAGGCAGGTGGCTGAACTGGGGGTGGCAGAGTTGAGGATGTTGAGATTTTCATTGGGAGTGACAAGGATGGACAGGATTAAGAATGAGTACATTAGAGGTACAGCTCAGGTTGGGCAGTTTGGTGGAAAAGTGAGAGAGGCCACATTGAGATGGTTTGGACACGTGTAGGAGAGATGAGTTCGATTGGGAGAAGGATGCTGAGGATGGAGCTGCCAGGCAAGAGCAAAAGAGGAAGGCCAAAGAGAAGGTTTATGGATGTGGTGAGGGAGGACATGCAGGCGGTTGGTGTAAGGGAGGATGATGCGCAGAACAGAAGGTATAGGAGGCTGATGATCCGCTGTGGCGACCCCTAACGGGAGCAGCTGAAAGAAGAAGAAGAAATAAATATTCATTTATTACATTTATTATGATTTTTAAATGCAAAAAACAAACATATATACCAAAAAAAGTAATTGATAAAAAAAGATATGACTTACGTTGTGTAAACAATTTTTCAAATAAATATAGCAAAAATTTGATGTGATTAATTATGTTCATATGTGTTATCACATACGTCTAAACGCGCATTTAAATGGTCAATTCACGCGTGGACCGTTTGCAGAAGTATTCGTGTATTGTGACACACACACACACACACACACACACACACACACACACACACACACACACACACACACACACGCGTCGTGGGGGGTCGGAGTAGATCTATTTTATTACGTTCCTGTGAATTGTGACACAGAAGTCCTTCCATGACGATCGCATCTCAAACAAAGCAGTCGACCTCTCCATCTCCAACTCCATCTCCGTCTCCGTCTCCATCTCCATCTCCGTCTCCATCTCCGTCTCCATCTCCATCTCCGTCCCAGTGAAACGCGCACTTGGTTACGAACGTTGACGCTCGTGAAGACGGACGCCGCGCTCTTCCGGACACGTGACCATGGCCTGGGCGTGTCCAGGGCGCTGATGTAAACAGTAAACGCGTCCCTCGTCCCCGCGGCCAAGTCGCAGCCGAATCGCTCCGTGTCCCGCCCGACGTCGCGTTTACGTCCCCTACGCTTTTGTAACGATGCGTTGAAACGCGGCGGGACTGCGGAGCTATGGACTTCTACATCAACTTGAAGGTGAATTTCCGCGGGAATGCGAAGAATTTTCACCTGTCGGGCTCCGAAACCAGGAGCTGGGAGTCCATGGAGGCCATGGTAAGCCGGGCGGCGGACCGGATCTGTTTTTGAATGTATTGTGAATCGTGATTTTGTTGCCATGTAGCCTCGGTGTTAACGTGTATGCATTACTATAATAAAACACCGTGTGAGCCTTGTCGTTGTGCATCACATAGATCAGTCGCAGGCGATGGCATCGACTTAAAAATGCCAAAATGCCGTTTTAAACGGAATGAAATGTCCTAACGTTGCTTGATATTTTTTACACGACAAATTATATTGTCTGTTGTTAGATTACATGACATAGATATTTCATTCATCCCGGCAGGGAAATTGTGGTATCACAGCAGCATACAAAAGTAGGTGATCAGAATGATCAAAAAACAAAAAAAAAAATGAAAATTTGGCTTGATACTATTTTTAAAAGTAAAAAAGATAAAAATAAAAGGTCGATATATGATAAACAATAACCTAAACAATAACCATAAACCAATAAACCTCTGATAAATCAGTGAACCTTTGAACCTTGTATTCTTCTTCACCACCAGTAAGCACATGTCAATCCATTTGACTATGCTGAAAAATGAATACTCTGACAAGCATACCAATTAACCTTAAAAAGAAAACAAAATACAGCAATATACAGAATACTCAAAGTGTGACGCTGCACACAGTATTAAAAAATAAAAGTAGAAGGGCTAAATTGGCAGTATGGTTGTTAGAATTGGTTGTGGATTACATTCTACATATGTGTGCAATAATACGGGCACGGATAACAATAGATGAGAAGGTCCAAATGTGTACCAATGCTATTGCTAAATGATTGCGATATCTGAAGTCTGTGACTCCTGAGAGAATGCTTCAGGTGTCTGTCTCTGTTTGACCAAACTCTCTATCCATGAATACCTGCGTCTTCCCATTAATGGTTCCAACTACAACTCGTTTTTAGGAATAAACACTAACGTGGCCATGAGACTGCTTTTGACCTCGTTGTGGAAATGGCTATGATAAGAGCTCCACTGTGGTGCTGTGGCAGTGATGGAACTACACCTTAGTCTGTTGGGTTTTATATTCCACCTTTTGTGAGGCGTGGAAAGTCCACTAATAAACGCATTGATATCATTCACACTAGACATTAAAATGTCACACTGTGCGGCGTTGTGTCATCCGCTCAGATGTGGCTTCTTGGCCTATGTAGGCCATTCATTGCCAAGGCATTTGCCTGTCAGATGTACTCATTGGGGATTACTGAAAGGTACGCTTTAATAAAGATTTCACTTTTCAGTGGACCAGCATTCCTTTCGACCATTGATGATAAGTACAATATTCAAGCAATTATGCAGTGTGAACAAATGTGCACGGAAACTAAGAGCTAGGCAGAAAATTAATCAACTGGACTGAAGGACAATTGTGTGTGTGTGTGTGTGTGTGTGTGTGTGTGTGTGTGTGTGTGTGTGTGTGTGTGTGTGTGTGTGTGTGTGTGTGTGTGTGTGTGTGTGTGTGTGTGGGGGGTCTCTTCACCATTCAAAACATGCCATGAAGCTGAGATCACGAAGAGCCATATTGTGTCACATGTCAAGAAAAGCCTTATTTTCTGTGTTTTTGACACATTAAAGCATGTTGCCTTTCTCTTAAGCAGATGTTTACTGGGTATTGGCTGATAGTATACGTTTAGGGATCCAAATAATTTCCTACGATCCCTTAGTTTTAGAGTTAGGCTGTGCCAGGGCCATAAAATGCACAAGCTAATTTGCTGTTGGCTTAACATTTTTAACAATGTCCACACAACACAGCAGTGTGTAAAGAGTTGTTGGGTGGCCTGACGGGACCTTCTGAAATAGCATACAGCGTACTTTTCAGTTTGTCCAAAACCCTAGTACACGTGCGCGCAGATGGAGGCCGTGAAATGTCTTCTCTGCATTGAAGCTTGTCCATCCATCCAGTCAGAACCCAGGACCTTATTGCTGTGAGGCAGCAGTGCAATGCACTGTGCCACCTACTAGTAAACTGGGATGATAGTACGAATATTCGATTAGAATAAAATTTCGGACGCAGGGTGTGACTAATGTTAGCAGCCGGGTCATTCTCATGAAACCACCATGAAATGGATTGATACACATATTCACAGAATGTAAAATAATTCAATAAAATTGTAAAGGTATGCCTACTGTATGGCAACACTTAGCTGTTTAAAAACAGTGGGCCATATAGTAGGCACACTACATACTATACATCTCAGTTGACCATTATTGAATTAGTGTTTGTGTGTCACCTCCTCAGGTGAAGCGTTCCTTCGGCCTGTGCAACCTCCAGGTGAACTACTTCGACGAGGAGAACGAGGAGGTGAGAAGACAGGACATTCCCCTATTGTGTTAACCTTAAAAAAAAAAAGTAACAAGCTCCAAATTTCAATTCAACATCCACTATAGAAATTTTTTCCTAATTCACAACCCAGGGCCAGCGGAACGAGACGCTGCCTGCCATTATTACTTCAGAAAGTGCCCCACTTTCTGCTTACCACTGAAATAGCCGTTGAGACACTCAGCGCTGGATTTAAATTGTCCCTAATTCATTTGTAATTCATTTTTTTTACACTCAAGTCAATTCACTACATTATAATATTAATACCATCTCTGTGTCTGTTTTCGCAGGTATCCATCAACAGCCAGGGTGAGTGAGCGGTAGTAATACACACAATTATTTGAATTTCCTTCTTTAAATGAAAGTGAATTAACTTCTCGCTTTGGTTCCAGCGGAGTATGAAGAGGCATTGAAGGTGGGCCAATTTTTATAGTTTAAAAAAATTGTATTATAGCTTTCAAAGTTTATTGTTTTCATTTATTTTTTTATTTTTTTAACTTCTAACCAATTTATAATCTGGATATCTATTGGAGATGTGTTTGAGTCTTACTAAAGAATACATTTATTTTTTTTGTATCATTCCTTTTAAAGTTTGTTATTAAATTATTATTATTATTATTATTATTATTAGAGGTCCAGCATGCATAACACACGAACACGGTTTATGTCTCATTTGAACCACGCTGTCACAAAGACCTCATGGTTGAAGTTTCATTCAAATCGATCCACAAACAGAGCATGTATTAGCGAAAAACCGCACCAAGTTGACCCAAAATACTCAGTTGGTCTTGGTTAACTGACACGCCACATGTTGGAAATTGAACGAGATGAGATTAACAGGAAGACGTTTTATGACGTCATCATATCATTTACTATAAATGTACAATTTCCGATTGAGAATGTTGAGTCGGACAGTGTCCAGTGTGCGTCGTTGAATGAGTAACTTTGTAGTCTTTAGAAGTTACCAAACTATCGATTTACGTGTATGTTTATATAGCTTCTTACCTGGTAGATGTCAGTAGATCTGTTAGATTGATATTTAAAATCCATGGCCCACAATACTTTGCCGGATTAATGGAAAAATTAATAGGAAATAATCCTCTGAGTGTCCCTCCAAAAAACTGTAATGTGAGAATCAATGATGAGTTCATAAGACAGTGTGGTGGCGAAAAAATAGAAGCCGTGCAATGGTAATTACCCACAGAAATATCAAAACTTTTGTCGTATTTTATGGAAACGTAACTTATGGAAAATTTAATCCAAGGAAAAAACTCGACAAATAAATGACGTGCCCCACACGGCACCAAACGACCACCCCTCACTGAGAGTGCGGCTCTATTTCCACAGACAACACGGTGAGTTCTAACAATGAGGAGTTCTGGTTTACAGGCAAATGTGGACGGTCGTTTTAAAGACAAGAGGGTTGCACCGTGCAGAGCGCATTGTGGTTGCTCCACAAGACGAGCAACCAGGAGACAATAGACCGGGGGAAGCCCATGCTGCATTCTAGCAAACTCTGAAAATTGGGCTCCATTTCAGAGAACCCGGGAAACTATTTTCCAGGTTC
Organism: Zeus faber; assembly: GCF_960531495.2. Classification (NCBI taxonomy): domain Eukaryota; kingdom Metazoa; phylum Chordata; class Actinopteri; order Zeiformes; family Zeidae; genus Zeus; species Zeus faber. Next base: position 8,014,413 of record NC_137205.1, read on the forward strand.
TCTTTATTATTATTATTATTATTTATTTCTTTATTTATTTATTTAGTCAAATTTAATATATTTTTTTGTTCATTTTCAGGTTTATGTTTGTTTGTAACTTAATGCTTACCTAATTCTTGGGGTTATTCTATAAGGATTGATTTATAAATTTGACTTTTATTCCATGTATGAACATGCTTTAATAAATGTACAGAGCGCTGCCAGGCAGGGGAACCGCCTGCACATGAACGTGTACGAGACGCGGGGCCAGCCCTCCCGGGTCCCCGCCGCCACCCTCCCGGCCCCGGCTGCCGCCCCCAAGGCCGAGCTCAAGAGGGGTTTCCGGCCCCCGCAGCAGCACTGCCCCGCGCTTACCCAGGCGGTCAGCCGCAAGGTGCAGGCAGCCGTGCCCGAGCAGGGAATGGTGAGAGCGCACGGGATCTCGGCACTGAATAAAAGAATGAGAAACACTTGGGACGGAATATTTGAAATTTGAAATTATTTTATAATTAGAATGCCTGCTTTGAGAAAAAATGATCTCCTCCAGTCTTCAATTGTAGTTTCTCTGTAGCGCCACAAGATGGTGCAGCGATGGCGTTAGCATTAGCATTAGCACACGAGTGGCGTGAAAGGAAGAACGTGAAACCAGGCGTGGAAATGGTCGCCCTTAACGACGGCCATTATTCGGAAACAAGGGACCACCCATTTCCGCTATTGACCAATAATCACGTAATAATTCAAAATAAGTGACCTAGGAATCGAGTATTCCACAGTATTTGCCGTGTACCATGTTGAAAATGGAGTGTACATATTTCAGTCAGCAATATTTTCACGTCAGGGATTCGCGCTGTAAAATTGTGCATATGGCAACAAGATGATATCGTAATTTCATGATTATACCACCGCCATATTTAGTATTTAGCCTCTGACCTAACCGGGTTACCGCTCCTCCTTCTCTTTCTCATTTTGTATTTGTTTTCTTGGTGCTGGGAAATAAAGTGGGAGTAGGGTCATTTGTATATCGCAGTTGCTACAATAACAAGAACATGCTAATGTTGTTGCTAATGTTGAGGATAACTGATGATAAACATACAATGGGCAAAACTGGTAAAGCCCTTTTTTTTTTTCCTCCTGCATACTGTAAATGGCTTTCATATTTTTTCCACTGCCAAGGTGATCTTGAAGGAGCTGAAGGGGACCAAGGAAGAAGACAAGAATCCGCCGGCCTGGTTCACCTCCTACATGGAGAAGGTACCAGTGTAAACAAACAAACAATAATGTGCTGCAGTTGCCTTTGTTCAGGGAAAACAAGGACGAGTGTTTTGTTTGGAAAAACTTGTGATGTCATGCTGTTACCTTGGCATGAAAGGAAGATGGATGTTTTTTCGGAATAAGATCCCATCCAGATGGGAAGATTGTGTGATGTCATGTTGCTTTGATGTCACCCCTGTTCTCTGGGAACACTCAGACTTGAGTGATGTACCCCAAAATTCCGACTTAAATGGCCATTACTTGGCGCCTCTCCGAGGTAGAAGATTCGATTTCCTCTGAGTTTCATGGAATGCAGCATGAAACTGGGTGACTCGGTTGGGAAATGTTGCTGTAGAAGTTTTAACGGCTGCTAGGGGTTGTTTGAGCTGGTGTGTCATGTTTTGAGAAAGACATTGTACAATTTGGGATCTTATAGTTGTATTCCCGAGTTGTCTCTTGTGCCTGAATGAATCAAACCTTACATTTTTATTCTGTCTTACACCCTCCTTCCAGTTCAAAGACCAGGTGGTGCGCGAGGCGGTGGAGAAGATCTGCCGGGAGTTCTCGGGCCAGTGCTGCATCCACAAGCCCCTGGGGGGAGGCGGAGCAGCGGGGGGGTCTGGGGGAGCGGGAGGAGGTGGCGGTGGTGTTGGAGGAGGCGGAGGGGGGTCTCGGGATGGAGGTGCTGGGGGTCTCGGTCCCGGTCCGGTCCCCGGGGCCCGGGGGGACACTGGGGCCCAGCAGGTCCCCGAGGTGTCGTCTTCTGCGCTGCCCGGCGCGCCCTCCTCCTCCGCCTCCTCCGCACCACCCTGCTCCTCCTGCCGGGGACAGACCGCCGGAGGAGGATACCAGTGCAGGTATGTAATGCCTTATTAACTCAACAACTAACCAAATAACTCATTAAATAACTACTAATTAACTAGCTAGCTAACTAAAGTATTAAATAACTACTAATTAACTAGCAAGCTTACTTACTATGAAATAACTGTTAACATCCAAACTAAGTAAAAAAACTAACTACTTGCGAATTCACTAACTCATTTTATAATTACCTATTAACTAGCTATCTCACTAACTTATTAAATAACTGTTAACTTGATCAAACAACAGCTTGCTAACTAACTTGCTCATTTCACAACTATCATTAACTAGCTTACTAACTTGTTAAACAGCTACTAACAACTAACTAACAATATGAATAGTTACTTACTCATTTCATTTCATAACCACTAATTAACCAATGTAGATAAACTATTAAGTAACCACTTACTTATTAACTAAATCAATAAATAACTACATACAAACTTACTCGTGTCATAACTCCTATTGAACTAGCTAGCTAAGTAAATTACTAACTTAATCACAAACAACTATGTACTAACTAACTTACCTATTTTCATAACTACAATTAATGTGCTAACTAATCAAATAAATTCTAACTATCCCAGTAAAATAACAAACTCATTAACTCCTCAATTTGCATTGAGTAGTGGATTTTCTTCTACTCGTACTTGAGTATACACAGTGTGATGTTCACTACTCTGCTACTTTTAGCCCATCTGATTGCTAAAGAATATTCTGTACTTGTACACGCTTCAAAAAAAAAAGTTGAACGTTGAACATGTTTATGTTGAATATACAGTAAGTCAATACGACGCCAATGGTCTGTGTCTGAGAAAGGAAAGTGAAAGAAGGAGGAGTGCCAGTGAATTGAGACCTAAGCGCCAACGTGAGTTAACCAGATCCCAGCCCCTTCGTCTGCTGATCTCTCTCTCTCTCTAGTGTGTGTACGTCCTGCACGCTGTGTGAGCCCTGCAGCTTCTCCCACGACCCGAGTCACAACCTGGTGCGGGCGAGGACTCCCCTCTCCATCCCGGAGCACGGCTCCCCCGCCCCGGACCACAGCAGGTAGGGGTGGCACCGGAAACAAATGTACTGGCGGCTATGACGGTTTTCGCGCGTCGGCTTGGGAAGATTTCTCAATAACTGCACCTGTCGGGTAACAACACAGATTCGTAAAAACCGTCGTCAACCAGAGTCAAATCTGACAGAACCGTTTTAGGAGCTCCCACCCTTAGAAGTTACCGCTCTCCAGATGGATGTCTCCGCTTTTGTTTGTTTTGCCGGAGAGCTGCCCTGTACGAAAGATGTTTGATGATGTGTAGATCTTTCATTCCCTGAGGTTTCATAGCCCTCCTGTCTGTTACGCCTGCTTCATCTTTGTCTCTCCCAGGTTCTACCGACGGGGCGACCGCAGCTTTCGGAAGGCCGAGAAGCAGCGGCTGAAGGCCGAGAAGCGTCAGCTGAAGGCCGAAGTCAAGGAGATCAGGAAGCAGCTGCGGATGGAGAGGCGGGGCTTGCAGTGGAGCTCGTCCCACCGGGATGGGAGCTCCTCCCCCGTCTTGCTGCAGCCCCGGGCCACCCAACACAACAACAGCCCAGAGTAAGTGGCTCCAGTGTAACACGAGCGTTGGGCGTGTTGTCTCGTATCATCTGTTCCCGGCTCCTCCTGGTAGCATTCTGAGGTGTCCTTGAGCAAGAAACCCAATCCCAACTGCTCCCAATTAGCTTTGCATGGCTGCCTCCATCGGTGTATGAATAAGTTGAATTAGCTTTGAACAAAAGCAAAAGCTAAATGACGTCATGTAATATTAGCATAAAGCATCTGCTATACCGTTTCCTGCTATACCTATAAGAGTTACCAACATCTCATCTTACCAGCGTCACCAATGCATTTACTTTCATGTCCAACAATACACACTTATTATATTCTTCGAAACACATACTATGCATTTTTATGGGGGGATAAGGTATGGAATGTAACAAATTATTCTGTCTGGCTGAAACTAAATCACAAACTTGCCAAAATCCTCTGTGAGCTCCTGAATTGGTTGTAGAGAAGTATACTCGATGGACAGTAATTGACCGAGTTGCTGTCACAATTTTCTGCTCAGGCGTCCCAAACGCCCCTGCCCACTGGTGGTTCCAGCCATGACGGCGGTGTTTCTGGACGAGAACCTCCCAGATGGCACCCGGCTCCGGCCTGGCACCAAGTTCATCAAGTACTGGAAGATGAGGAACACCGGGGGCGTCAGCTGGAATGCTGACACCAAAGTATAGCAGCCCGACTTATTAGAACGCTGTTATTTCCCAAATAGTTCTGAGTTCAGCGATGACATTGTTGGTGTCTCCCGCAGCTGAAGTTCATGTGGGGAAACCTGGCCGTAGGCTCTGGGGATCGTTGGAGGGAAGTGTCTGTTCCCTTCCTCCAGCCTGGACAGGTGAGGCACCGGGACACTCAAACACCTTAAATACATTAAATCTTATGCTGCAGTGATGTGTTGACATTGGGTTTTATGTGCTGCAGGTCGGCGTGGTGAGCGTGGCACTGTGCTCCCCCGGGGTGGAGGGCTCCTACACCTCCCACTGGCGTCTGGCCCACGGTGGAGAACAGTTTGGCCCCCGGGTCTGGTGCAGCATCGTGGTCGACCCCCTGGCCCCAGCTGCCATGATGGCTGATGGCATCCTGGTGTCCCCCTGCGTCACCCCACAGGTAGGATGGGTTGGTGGATGGATGGTAGTTTAGTCAAATCCTTCCCCACACCCTCCTGACCTGACCTTTCTTGGAACCATTTGTTTTCTTGCCTGTAGTGGACTGCAGTCTGTTTTTGACACTATGGGGTGCTATATCCGTTAACCATACATCACATATTTTTGTTTTATACTGTAATGTAGTTCTGCTCTGTCTACAGGGAAAGAACCCACTGTCTGGAGCAAAGGATGGAAAAGCCTCCACTTCCAGGGACCAGCCTCTGCTGTCGGTGGACCAGGAGGACTATTACATCCCATCCGTGGACCTGCTCACGGCACAGGTGACTAACTGAGCTTACGTAGCTTTTTTTACCATCATGGTAGCCATAGTCTCTTCTTAGCAGAGAACAGGAAACAAACACTACACTGACCTTCCTTCGTTTTTCCTTGTGTATTTTTAGTACAAGTCATCTATTTATTTATTTATTTTCAGGACCTGCTGTCTTTTGAGTTGCTGGACATCAACATCGTGCAGGAACTGGAGAATGTCCCCAACAACACCCCAGCAGGTGAGCGCCCTTTACCTGGTCCGAAAAACACAGAAATCACAGAGTTCAGGGGAGGACGTGCTTCAGACATTCAAGGAGGCGGTATACTAGAAAAGAACAAACAGCTTTATGAAGCCATTGTCGGTACACTTAATGCAAAGTGTATTATTGGTGCAATATACTGTGTCGGAATGGTGATATTTGGATCAGTTTTAGACAGAAGAGATCCCCTTGTTTCGTCTAAAACTGATCCAAATATCACCATTAAACTGTCCAAAAACCGGTGAATAGTTAATGCTGGGGGCATGAACCACTAAACACATCTTTTTCATGGTGCCTTCAAGCATTTTTCAAAGAGGATGCTTTGTTGTCAGCATCCTGACATGTGGCTTTCCGGTGGTTCACAGACCGAGACCCTACATGTTGCTAGTTTTCAAATGACCGTGGCCAACCAAAAGCAGCCAATTGTCCGGTACAAAAATAGTCATAAAATGTTCATCAAAACACTGCAGATGGCTTGTGACACACACCACTCTGGAGAAACAAGATTGTTGTATCTCATCAGGAACACTGGGCACACTTGATGATTTTCTCTGGCATCGATCTGTTCATGTTATTTTGTTCTGCTAATTTATGCCCTTTCTGTTATCTCTTTTTCCCCTCATCCTTTTTTACTTATGTATCCATTCAACCGTCCATCGTTTCGTCCAGACATGACGCCTTGCATGTCCCCTCTGGCCCACGAGGTCCACCTTCAGGACAAGTGCAGTCCGTCCTTGGGTCTGATCCAGGAAGAGGCTGAGGTTGTCACAAGTGTTATGGGTAATGGAGACTTTTTGTTTTTCCAAAATCATTCAACAAATTCAATGACGATGGCTCCCAGTCCCATCACTTACAGTACTTGATTCTACCGACATCCTCTTTTCTCAGAGGTTCCCACGGGGGCGGGTTCGGCGGGTGACGGTGGCGGAGTCCCTGCCCAGGAGGAAGGGGGGGATGACATCAGCGGGACACAGTTTGTCTGTGAGACCGTGATTCGCTCCCTGACCCTGGAAGAAGCCCCTGACCATGCCCCCCTGAGAGGGACACGCCCTGGCACCAGTAAAGGTGCCATCATCTTAATCCATCAACCATACTAAGGATTGTAAATGTTTTGAAAAATCTATGCTCATAATTTTATTTATTATTATTATTTATTATTTTATCAGTTTTATCTTGATTAAGGAAACTTTCACACATGCAGTGTTATGTCCGTTTGAATGGAACCATAGTCAGACTGGCCATCATGAGCTCCAGGACAAATCCCGGTGAGCTGGTCGCTTAGTAAAAACAATAGCGAGTGCGTCGTCGGCCTACTTTGATTATGTACCAGCCCCTCTTAATCAAAGTGGGCCGACGACGCACAAATGTGCAGTACCTGATGTTTGTAATTATTTATTGTTTATAGTCATGCCCAGAAGAGTAAGTTCTTCAAATTTCAAGGTTAAAGAGATCAAATTCGCAATGGCATTATGTGACTTGTTTCCTGTGTTGAAATATATTATGCAGCCTGTTCAAATATAGACAATCATGAAAAACTGACTGCCTGAATCTATCATGGTATCCTCACAGTGGTGACCTGCTGGCAACAAACCTTGCATTCACTTGCTCTTTAAATTACTAGAGTATCCATCCATTATACTTATAAGTGGTAGTATGAAGGGCTGGTGTGTTTGTATGTGTGTTGATAGGGCTGGGGTAGTGGAGTACCTGTGGGCGGGTTGTGGTGGCCTGAATGAAACCCTGATGCACTACCCCTTTGGTAGTTTGATTGCGGTTAGAACACTATTCGACCACGTTTCGACCCAATCACAGGAAGTGAGCCAAACATGCTGTGTGTTGTGGGTTTCGGGTGGGCATTTGTTTATATATTATATTATATTACAAATTGGTACGCATATTCACAGACAATGTGAAATAATTAATTTAAATATTAAAGTGCACAACGCCTGCTATATGGCCTACTTAGTTGTTTTTATATATGATATTATTTGAGTGTTATCTTGTCAAAAAATGTATTACCATAACGTGTCCAGGTAAAAATATATTGTTCCAGTGATGTACCCCTACATTACCGTGACATTGTAGTATTTCTTAATTATAGATTTCTTAACTATAAACATGAAAAAAAAAAAAAATAATAATAATTACAAACATGACAATAGAGTAATAAGGGGATGTAGTGATGGAGTATACATTTTTCACTGTCATTGTGTGTCCACTATTTTACACTAGACTAAGCTAAAGTGCATTCATTACCGTAACATCAATCTTTAATTGTACGGACGGTGGCTGCCCTCCTCTAACCACGTGCAAACAGAGCTCCTTACATAACCCAAAATGCAATCTCTTAAAGAGACAGGCCCCATAGCTAAGTGGGCTTAGGCGTGCTGGACCCAGGACTAATAGGTGCGAAAGCGCCCTAAATGTACTTTACTTACCAGTTGCTTAGGAGGTAGAGAGAACATCTGGCAAATATATCGAAATGGCTGCACTTAGATAGGTCATAGAGACTAAAAAGGTGCTGCATATAATTCTTGCAATCCTCTCCCTTCCCTCCCAGTGTTGCGCCCTGCTGCCCAGGGAGGCTCGGCCGCTTCCTGTGTGAAGAGCAAAGCGCTGAAGACGGAGAAGGGCCTGGAGAGCTGCCCCTCTGGCAGAGATCCCACCCTGAAAGAACCGGCCAACCTGAAGGCCTCACTCCCGGCCCCTCTAAAGGCCTGCCTGCCGGCCCCCCTGTCGGTGACCCCCGGCGCGGGCCCTGGACCAGGCCCCATCTCCGCCCCACCCAGGGCCTCCACACTGCCGGAGTACAGGATCCCAGGTGAGCTGATGGCTACTCCTCACTTAACAACTGAGTTCCCTTCCGACGACTAGGTCGTTTAGCGAATTGGTCGATAAGCGAGGAGCTGCCCCCTTACCGATATTTCAGTCTTGGAGATTGCAAACGCTAGTGTAGTGAATACCGACCAACAGCAAGAACGACACTGAGATTGAGAAAGGTTGACGCGCGATGAGATGTTTGACGCTGAGATGCCGCACTGCCATTTCCACGACCAAAGTTCTCGTACAGCGAACAATACCGACTGGCATACAGCTCTGTCTCTTTTGGACAGATGAAGGCAGAGCTGCAAAGAGCGTGTGCACGGAGCTCCAGGGAAAGACTAGAGGGGCAGAGCAGCAGGAGGAGGGGGAGGGGACGAATGGGGGAGAGCAGAAGACTGAGTGGATGAGGAGCCGCTCGTCCTCTGCCTCCTCGGAGGACTACATCATCATCCTCCCTGACTGCTTTGACACCAGCCGGCCACTAGGGGAGTCCATGTACAGGTATGCACACACTCACCACCTTTATCCTTTTTACTTATTTTGCTGCTTTAATATATTGAAGTTCTTTAATATATTGCACATATTTCAAAGCAGGAGACAGACACATGTCAATGTATTCTAATTTTTTAATTTCTTAATTTTAATAATTCTAATTTCTATGTCAATACAACAACGTAAGTAACACAATGTTAACTACTAGTTGTTACTAGTCAACATCAACAAAAACTAACCAGCTTGTCACGTTCTCTGCAAAGCGTGACAAGCTGGGTAGCTCCTTCCACCATTGGGCCACCATGCATGAGACGAGTCTGGATTCAGAACTCATTCCACGCAGTGGAGGCACCACCAGCTGGCACTCATTTGCAGAACTCAGAGGGCAGGTCGGGGTATATAGCCTGATGCGTGAGGCATCTACAGGGAGCCAGCAGGCTTTGTCTGGTTGAAAACCTGGCGTGCTGCTGCATTCTGAATCATCTGCAGAGGTTTAACAGTGCGTGCTGGTAGAGTAGCCAGTAGAGCGTTGCAGTAGTCTAGTCGCGAGATGACAAGCACCTAGACAAGGAACTGTGCCGAGTGCTCCAACAGGTGTACTTGTCTGAGCTTCCTGATGTTTTACAGAGTGAATCTGCAGGATGAGGAGACAGAGGAAATTTAGTCAGAAAAGGTTGACTGGTCGTCAATCACTACCCCAAGATTTCTAGCAGATTTGGATGGCATTAATGATAACGAGCCGAGCTGAACATTCATGTGTTGAATTGTTGGACTTACCAGGATGATGAGGAGCACTGTCTTGGAGAGATTCAGTTGGAGGTGGCGTTCCTTCAGCCTGACAGAGATGTCTGTGAGGCATGCAGAGATCGGAGGGAAGGAGAGGTAGAGCTGGGTGTCATCAGCGTAGCAGTGGTAGGAGAAACTAGATTCAAAATTCAAGAGGTTATTTATCACATACATATACATAGTCATGCTGTGAAATGTCATGACACCCGGTGATTACGCACAATAAGCTCTGAAGGTATAAAAAATACTAAAATGTGCGTTATCCACACGAGGCGCTCGTGCAGGCGGCGATTCTATGTGCCTGGATGACTGATTCCAGTGAGGAGGTGTACATTGAGGGATCCCTGTGGGGACCTGGTGTGACTTAGAAACCCTAATATTTCTATTCCTAGGATGTGAGAAACTAAAAGTCCATGTAAAAAATCCAGATTCTATCTGTATTAGTATTATCCCACTGTGTTATTTAAGCATATTAGTTATTTAAACATCCACTCACACTTTTTCCGGCCTCTCCTTCAATATCCTTCAATATTTTTTGTTTGTTTGCAGCTCGGCCCTGTCCCAGCCTGCCGAGACCCCCAGTGAAGCAGAGACCCTGTCGGAGGGGACCACCGTCAACAGCACCATCGGAGCAGGGCTGGGCGTGTCATCCACTAGCAGTGCCAACGACATGCTGTGCACCTCACAGACACTGGATGATGAGCCGCTGACGCCCGAGGTGGTGGCACCCCCTACGGCCATCCTTACACCAAGGTCCATATCAATTGCACGGAGTGATTTCTATGACATTGGTGAATTAGGGATGTATGGGAGACAGCTTCTTATACCAGGCTAAACTTAAAATCTTATTCCAAGAACTGTACCAAACACGCATGGCAAATGCATTTGTATGGCAAATTTCATACATTTCGAGAGCCATTCAAAGTGCTTTAATTGAGGCAGAAAAGATAATATAAAAAAGCTATGAACATGTCATGGACTCTTACGACTTACTCACATCCACTTGAGTCATCAGAACTCAGCTATAAACTCAGTAGGACTGTTAAAAATGCACAAGATCTAAAAACATATTTTTTAAAAAGACACAGGTCAAAAGTGCAAATAATTTAAAACGGGCTGATATTCCACTGGAAAGCAGCTGCAAAACATGAATGTATTTCAAGCCTGGATTTGAATGTAGTAAGAATCAACAATGTTTAGCATAGTAAATATAATTGTGTGTGTGTGTGTGTGTGTGTGTGTGTGTGTGTGTGTGTGTGTGTGTGTGTGTGTGTGTGTGTGTGTGTGTGTGTGTGTGTGTGTGTGTGTGTGTGTGTGTGTGTGTGTGTGTGTGTGTGTGCGCGCGCGCGCGCCTGTGTGTGTACATGTGTTTTCCCGCTTGCGGTGGACATTGAAATCTTTGTTTCCGTGCCTCGCAGTCCGGAAAGTGGCGGTGACACAGTTGCGGGCTCGGCCCCAGCAGATACCACGCAAGCGGCGGCAGAGTCGGAACTCTACCAAACCGAGGAAGGTGAGCTCATGACACACAAAACCTCACCAGAGATTGAATTGAATGATCTGAATTCATACACACACACACACACACACACACACACACACCACATGTGTCTCAGGGTGCTGGTGGCTCAGGGACAGAATAGGATACCACTTTTTGGATAAACAAAATTAATGCTCACCCACCCACTTACTCTGTTCATATGTTATGCAAGAAAGTTTAATGTTCAAAATCTATTATACTTTTACAGAAATACAACTGAATACACACATTTCTAAGAGCAGACTGTGTGCTTTAATGGAGAATCACAGGAGTTTCAGGGATCTCCGTCATCAATACAATTAATAAAAAATAAAAAAATTTAAAAAAAGGATGGTTAAGGAGGATTAATGCAATATAAAACTGACTCAAACTCGGATGTCAAAAATAAATATGCATATGATTATAAATAAATATAATAACTATAATAATAATAATCCCAGTTATTATTTTGATTTGTTTGAATGTATTTACACAATGCATATATTTCAGAAGTTGGTGACTTCTTTTTCTTTGTTTTTTTTTTCCAGGCTCCAGACCCCAGGGGGACAAGACTCAAGGTGCCGGAGACACGGGGGACAACCCTGAGGACCCCAGGTCTGCCTGCCTGTCTCTCTCCAACGTTTAATTCACTCCAAATTTGCTTCACAGACTTTTTTAACCGCTTACGTGCTTCTATGTGTCAAAAAGCAGAAAATCCTGTCACTTTTCTTTTATATTTTACATGTTGGTATTTCTGGGAGATATTCTCTGATGTCCGGTTTTAGCCTGGGATAGGTTTCGTATGCAATACCTGTATCTCTGCTTCCCTAGTGGAAAATAATGCACGAAAACATTCGCAAACGCAAATACATTCAAAATATACATTTTCTCATAAAAATGTGAGAAACGCAGATAGATTTATATGGTCATTAAAAGCCTCAAATTACATGTGATATATCTTGAACTTGTGTATGTTAGTGTGTCATACTGTATGTACACTTTGACCTTTGGCCTTAAACAGTCAAGAGAAACATCCTTGTAGTTTTTTTTTTTGCATTTCAGTCTCATGGATGGATTGCTCTTTTGTGTGTGTGTGGTTGTGTAAATGTGTGTTGTGCTCTGGTCGCCAGCCACCCAGGCATCACCGGAGGGCTAGTTAAAGGAGCTCTCTCAGTGGCGGCCTCCGCCTACAAGGCCTTGTTCACCGGCCAGGGCCCCGCACAGGTGAGCGCAGCCTGTTTAATGTGGCAGAAAGATGTACGTTTCCACAATGTTCCATGATTTTTGCCAATAAGTCTTTTTCCAGGGATAAATGTCATATACTCCTTTTAAATAAAATGACAAAATGATGTGTCAACTCAACATTACTCTTACTGTACAAACTGTTTTGGTTGTTTGCATTTATGGCTGTACTTCTCACTGAAGCTCTTCAGCTTCAGTGAAAAGTACAGAGTATCAAACTCTGCTATTGAATGCCACACAATTTTTCGATGCTCAATGGTATTAATCAATAGAAGCGGTTTTAGTCGAAACTGGTATCAAAGGTATCGAATTTTAACTTCACACAAACTGATATTTTTACAATGTGACGCACTAGTTATATTCTATTGCAGTGTTTCCCAACCATTTTGAGAACTGTAGAATTGTGCTTATTATAATGGCAGACTTAGAGTGATGCAAGACTTGCGAACGATTTGTTCGTAGCGAACAAATCTTTGAAATAACTCAAGAGCCAGAAGTCACTCCAGCAAGGCAGGTCTAGCTATTTTCCATATTCAGGAAGTCCTCCCTCGCTCACCGTGCATTGCACCAACTGAAACGACCAAAGAGCTGTAAGAATTGGAAGCAAGCAGTGGAACCACTGTTGTATTGTACAATTGCTACCATTTCGGTATTGGATATTTTTGATTTGAATAGCTCATGCCCCCCACCCCACCTTCCTCCGCAGCCCCCCGTGGACGCGTCCACACAGGACACCATGATGGCCGTGCTAGTGGAGATGGGCTTCGGCGACCGCACCCTCAACCAGCGTCTGCTGAAGAAGCACAGCTACAACCTGCTGGACGTGGTCAATGAGCTGGTGCAAATGACCGACAACGACTGGTACTCCACGCGCTACTGAGGTTCGGGGGGGGGGGGGTTGGGGTTGGGGTGGTTCGGGGCCTCCTGGTCGGACAAAGCGAACAGGAAGACGACGGATCGCAAAGAGACACTCTGGCAAACTCTCTGGGAAACGTGTTAGACTATCAAACAGAGGCAGTCTCCAGCCCTGCTCTTAGCAAAGGCCGGCCACTCTCGCTTTGCATAGCAATTGTACAAAGATGAAAATATAGAGTTTAGCCGTTCGCAGCGGCACATTGGACGCTTTGCTTAGGAAATTAGATAACGACCGGGAGGGAAGAAAAGGGGGAAATAAAGTATTTCAAAGTGATGCATCGTAGGTCTTTGCTTCCTCCCTCGAAAACTTGGGAACTTATTTAAAGGTCAAATCATGTCACTTAGGAATATAAGTGTGTATGGGTGTCGACCTCCACAGACTGAACAGAATACACTCAGCATGAATGTACTGTAGTGTGACAACATTCCCTTTATATGATGTATTATTTATGAAACACTAAAAAGAATTATAGGGGAAAAACTACAGTGCTTAATTGCTATAGCCTCCTTTCATGAAAGATTTCAGTTGTGATGTTTTGGCCAGAAAATGTGTTGTTCCCCTTAACTTCCTTAGAGTGGAGTTTACCATTACTTAGTCATACCACTGAGCAGTTATGATTAAAATGACTTATTCCTAAAAAAATGTATATATATTAATGTCTCCTTTCCGTTCTGGGTAGATCTACTGTAGCTCCCGCAGGAATTCACCTACTGGTTAATCTTCATACATGGAAGGACTGACGGAAGGTTAGGTAACTGGATTTAATGCATCTGCGCCAACTGGTTATTCCAGGGAATGGGTTCCTTTAGGAAAGGTTGGAATGAGTTCATCATCCTCATTCTCCCATGTTGTTTATTGTAGTTACACTTGTGTTTTTACACTTGTGTTTTTATTTCATTTTTGTTTTGAGAGAGGGAGTGGAGCTATTTAAAAAGGATGTAGAGTATTTAACATGCATCGACCTAGGATAGATCCGTGTTTAAGAGTGTTTCTATGATATTGTACAGGAGTGCTTGAAAAGCAACATGTTGCTTCAGAAAAAAATGAAAATGTGTTTCATTGTTATGGTTTTTTTTAGTTGTGTTGTTTGCTGAATGCTCGAAGGGCAGTTGGGGAATATAAAAATAATCTAGTAATAATTTAGTGTGTGTATTTATTCCGGCTTGCTCTTTTTTGTTGTGATAAGATTTGCCCTGGTTTTTAGTTGCTTATTGTAAATTACTTTTTGGTTTTGAATTGTTTTGCACAAAAGATTTGAGTTGTGAGAGTTGAGATGTGAATTCTGGGCTCTTTCTGCACTTACAATGTTGTCGTCGTGCAATTTCACGCAGAAGACTGATGGAATATATTCCATTTTGATTTTATTGCGTCAATTGTCTTAACTATGATGACTTGTTTTCCTTTTCTTATTTTTTTCATTCCTAGTAAAGTGGAAGGTTGTCTCTCTGTGGCTAAAGTGTTTACCTCCAGTCCAGCTGCAAAGATACAAATGGCTTTATCTTCATGAATTCCAATCATTTACAATCTCATTCTATGTTTTCTTCTTTGGCGTGGGACAATGTGTTTGGGTTATGAACAGACTTTTAGCCATAAAACACAATGGTCTCCAGCTTGTTCTAAAAGGGATTTAATTAAATACTAAATGAAGTATATTGAAGAGCTGATATTGCAGTGATTACAATCAAGCTTTTGTGTTTGGACAAAAGTGATAAGGAAATGAAGCAGCTCATGTTCGGTCAGGAAACTCTTGCAACATTATGAGAAACTGGATCTCATTTGTAGGCTACTAAGTCCCAAAAAAGCAGAGCTATATTCTGCATTAATTAATAAAAGCTTATTTAGAAGTGAGAGTTGTCCTGGCTGGAATTTGACTCATTTGCTGATGACACCCAGAAGACGAACGAGGCGTGTGAACGATTAAAATAGGCATTTTATTTGGAGTAGAGTTTTGGAAACGGCAATGCGTCTCGTGATTGAGTGTCGTCGGGCTTTTCTCATGCTCCCGCCAAATATTAAAGTGGTCAACCTTTGTGGAAGATTATCGTTTGTCCAGTTAACATTCACAGGCTGGTTTACCGCAGCCGACTAAATTTCCATATCAGTTTGGTCCCGGAGAAGGACGAGCAGGCCATTTAGTTTGGCGACACTAACTATATCATAGTATTAACCTGGTAAAAAATGTGCAATTGGTCGAAGGGGGAGAAAGAAAACGCAAATTTTATTGCATTGCATCATAGCGTGCTTCAAGCGTATGCGTTCAGGGGAGATTTTTCATATCGGGGCTTAAACACAAGTATAGTATCCAGGATGTGGGGTGGGGGCGGGGTGGGATGGAATGTTTAAGCGTTTTCTTATGTGTTGCACTTTAATGACATTGTATGTGATCTGTGTCTCTAATTAAAGTCACTACATTTATCCCACGACTTATTGTGTCTTTATTACACGGCTGGTCAGTTATTTCTGAAGTTTCCAGCAATCCGTTAATAATGACCGTTGAACAACCACTGCGCCGCCTGGTTTCGCGTCTGTCGTATCACTCCGCCGACATGCTAATGCTAAGACTAGCTTGTGGCGCCATCTTGTGGGACTACATAGAAACTACAATGGAAGACTTAATGCGGATGTCATCAAAACCGTCCTATTAATTACTTTAAATAATTGACATTCATGTAATGTAATTGTTATGTAATGTAATTTATGAACAATTGAATTAATCATATCTTGATTAATGTTAATGTACTATTCAACATCAATAACAATAAATGGCTAGTCACTAACTACTGTGTTCTCGCAGCCAGTTGACATGGACTATTGTTTTTAGCTTAAACTAGGCATACTAGTTATACAATCTTTTCAAATCAATATTCCACCTCAATGTATTGTTTTATTTAGTAAGTTGTGTAATTTGTGATAATGTTAAGCCAGTCGATCATGATTGTGAAATAACCCCCTCCGTTGATCACCCGGTGGGGGGTTATTTTGTGGCTGCACATCATCCTTTACTTAGGACATTATGCACCGTGCATTACCGACGCATTGCTGCCATGAACTGAAAGATGCAATTTATTTTTAAATGAAGGCTCTGTAAAAATAGGAAGTGATGAAATGGCTGTCCTCCACCCGTCTATTTTTAAGTGATGTCAGCGCTAGAATGACAATCATTGACTCCAAAGTAAACAGGGGGTCGAGGCTGTTGGCTGGTTCCTACCGGGTCTCAATGCGGATCCGCTGGATCAGCCGGTGGGTAAGGACAGACAATCTGACGTCGTGGTCTGGCGAATGGTCACGTTTGGTCAAGCGGAAAAAAGAAATGCATTTTAAAAAGAAAACACAACTGCTGACAACGCACTTGAATTACATGTCGCGCGTTTCAAGTGCAAATATGAAAAACGGTCGAATACGGTCTTTAAATCACGTTGTAGCATAGCATAACTAGCATAGTTTAGCATAATTACTGAAATACTCAAGTAGCCTGATTAAATAACTCGCAGTTGCAGTCGAAAGTGTCAGATGTGTCCCTTTGTTTGTTTTGCTCGCGCCAGGTCGGTTGTGTTTGAGGTAAGTACTGGAGCTAAGTTGCGCTGAGGGTCATTTAAGGAGGATTTAAGGAGGAGGATTCGTGTCGATTACGCACATTTGAGCCATTTTAGTCAAAGTTGAGCTTATCGTGCGTGACGACCGGGTGTCGCGACACTTTCGACGGCGTACGTGCGTGACCGTATGTACGCGACGAACAGACCTCTTGAAGCTTGTCCCTCGGGTGTTGTCGTAGGGTGGCTGGGGCTGCTCGGGGAGGGAGTGGAGCGTCGATGCCGAAGCGCTGAGCTTTTCGGACTTATTCCGCCATCGCAGCGGGTTTTCACAAATATGTTCCGCGTCCTTCAAGGTCTTTTTTTTTTTTTTTGCAAAGTGCGCCGTACCTTTTTTCCACTATTTGGGTTTAAGTAGCACTTTGCCCAGGACGGGAGAACGGGGCAGCGTTACGGGGCTGATGGACACCGTGAGTCGGAATCCCGGTGTGTCCTACACCGAGAGCACACACACACACACACACACACACACACACACACACACACACACACACACACACACAGTAGATTTCGGGGGTTTACGCCTTCATCAATATTTAGAACACGTGCGATGCAACGATGGTCTTTTTATACCCACAAAGTAGTGTTATGGTTAGGTTTTGAAACACTTGTGAGTTTTACAAAGAGGATAGAGTAAATCATGCCTTATGTGTGTGGACTCAGCAGGGATAATATCAAATGAGAACGGTTGATCTACAGGAGAATAAATGTTTTGAAAGCAAACTGCATCCTATTCCATTATATTTTGAATTGTCACCTGGCGCCCGAATTTTGTGTTTTTCTTTGCGTAAATAAAGACATTTCCAACATAAATTGGTGCAGAAAAGGCACACAGTGGAGTGTTTGACGCCAGACCCCCTGCTTAATGTGTCCCCCCCCCATGTTGAAACACAGAAGACTGATGGAAGACTTGTCACACACACACACACACAGTTGTAGACTTAGGACCTCTACGCCTAGCGAATAGTGGACGTTCAAATGTTTATCAAAAAGTATGTACTATCCTTTTGAAATAATGAATGCTTATATACTTGATATTTTCTTGCCATATTGTCTTCTTCTACCTGACTGAAGGTCATTTGAAGTTATTCAGTTAGAACAGTTAGAATTCTCATTTTGGTCTGTCCTTTACTTTGCGGCTTTGTTAACTGAAAAAAAAGCTGCCTCCAAATAGTTTTTGTTCACTAGCTATGGTTGCGTTAAGAAAAATGGAGAAGGGCCCCACATCGGTCTTTGCGTGGGGCCGCCAAATCACGAAAACTGCCCCTGGGGGTGTGTTACCTCCTCTATGGTTTTGGCACTTTGTGTTGTATTAAATTGGTTATGTTTAATGTTGTTTCCTATGACTATGGTTCTGTGTTCAAGTGCATAGTGGTTGTAGGTGTGTAAAGTATGATTTGTTTTGTTGGTGTACTTGGTTACATTGTGAAACAACGGCTTTCTTATTGAGGGGGATGCGTATGTGAGGGATTTAGATATACCTCTGGGTATGCGCCCAGTGCCCTGGCAGGTCGGACAGTCAGCTGTCACGCCTGAGCTGTGCCTTCTGCTGGAGCCTCGCCCCCTTCTGCCATCCTGCTCGATGATTGGCACTTTGTTATTTTGCGCAGGTCGGTTAGGTTTGTCCCTCAGGTGTGAGTAGTGGTGCGTATTGGGACAGAGGAAGTAAAGTGGTGTTGATACCGAACTTCATCCTGTGATTGGTTCTAATTATTCCCATCATTCAGACAAAACCATACGGTCGGCTACAATAGAAGTAGGCTCTTCTGAGGGTCTAAGTCCAATTTAGATCATCAATCTCTAATCAAAGGCAGTCCCTTCTTCATTCTACTCTGCTTTTTACAGAATGGGAACTCTACCAAGCAGGTGTGTTGACGGAAGTGGAGGAGGGGTGGGA